>NW_026057582.1:113574302-113634844 GCF_023721935.1 Panthera uncia
TTCTGGCTATGCTGGAACTTGAGCCCGGGACAGATTCCCTGGTTTTCAACAGAGCTTCACTTGAAGAGACAGAAATTTCTGCTGCAGCCAATGAAAAAAGTGTAACATAAATGAGAGCAGCAGTAAAGAGAAATGATCTATGCCCTATGGCCAACAATACTTACTGAGTAATTATGAACCAGTTATAAACTAGCCAGGTAGTTCTGCAGTAGAATTTAGATAGAAGGAAAATCCCACAAGGCTAAATGCCTAAGAGTTAATTCTTTTCTGTTACTGTGAATTATTTTAAATGTTCCAGTACCCTCTTCAGAAAGCAAAGTGGCTTTTTTTTGGATTTGTTTTGTGTGTGTGTGTGTGTGTGTGTGTGTGTGTGTGTTTAAGAAAGTAATGTTGGGGCGCCTGGGTGGCGCAGTCGGTTAAGCCTCCGACTTCAGCCAGGTCACGATCTCGCGGTCCGTGAGTTCGAGCCCCGCGTCAGGCTCTGGGCCGATGGCTCGGAGCCTGGAGCCTGTTTCCGATTCTGTGTCTCCCTCTCTCTCTGCCCCTCCCCCGTTCATGCTCTGTCTCTCTCTGTCCCAAAAATAAATAAAAAAACGTTGAAAAAAAAAAATTAAAAAAAAAAATTAAGAAAGTAATGTTATACTACAAAGGCTCTAGGGAGAAACTGCCCAAATAGAGAGCCTACATTTTTGAGCCAACATTTTTGTTTTTTCCTAAAAACACTTGCATTTCAGAAAAATATTTTAAAATGTGTCCATTATTACATGGCTCCCCTGCCAGTACTGAAGACCTCCAGAAATTTCAAAATATAGAATACTGACAACAAGCACCAAAGCAGGAGAGGCGTCTTTCTGGATAAGAAAATCATCATCTAAGTGAGAGTGATGCTTCGTAACACAAGGAAGGGCCTCTGTTAAGGAAATGAGGTGTGGAAGGAGCTGTTGCCAACACACACCAGAAGCATGTTAGTAACCGATTGTTGTCCCAAACCTTTCCTACTTACATAGAACAGTGGAAAGTGCCAACAGGGTTCTCACGGCGGATGTCTTCATACTCTTCATATATCCCCCGCTTTTGTCTGGTGCTAACATAGTCCATCAACTCTTGGATGGTCATGGCGTGGGGACCCGGAACATGTACTGAGTCCCAGTCTAAGGCAGGAGGGAGGGAGAACAGGATGATCTCATCGAAGGGATCTGGGTGGCCGTTCATCTGGGGTAGGAACTGGAAATTCCAAGTGGCAAGGTCAATTTTGACGTATCCACCCAGGTTTTCTGGAAGGCACTCCCTGGGCAGGTGCTGGGTGACCTCAGATGTCTTTAATATCTGAATCTGGAAGGCCAAAAAGAACCATGTGAGTACGTAGGGGGGGAAAACATAGATAAGTTGAAGATAAAGAATAGGTGTGTTTATATTAGATTTGAAGAAGGGGATGAGATTTGCTTGAAATACGTGGTATACTTGTGAAAGAAGTAGACTGCATTTCATCTGCCTGGGATTGAAGTCTTTTTCCCAAATGTCTGACTTCCAGGAATGTATATCAAATGCATTCCTGGAATTAGGGGTCCTTTTATAAATCTTGAAAGAATGGTACTGTGAACAAAGCCTTTATGCTATTAACAAGGCTTCCCAGTGCCATCTCATGCAGGTATTTGCCTTTTTGACTACTAAAAACGCACAGGTAGTGATTTTTTTGGTCAACCCCATACTAAGGTAACCAACTCTAAGCCTGGTGCTTTACTCACAGCTCAGTATGGATGTTCTCAAAGATAGCTTTCTATGAATATAACGCAAGACCAGCCACCCAGAGACAGGGTAGCCCAGGAAAACTGCACGAAAAGTAATCCGAGTCTGCTCTCTGCTTAGACACAGCCTTACTGGACCAAATTAGCCTAGTTGGTTCTCCGTGAAATCTGCGTTGAATGGGAATGCTTGTCTCTCTTACTATTGCCTCTTCTTGGAATGTCCTCTTTTCCTCCTCAGCCTCTTCAAGGAGCAGCTTATAAAGCTCACCTCTCCCTGACTGCCAGAGACAATATTCTCCTCTGGGCTCCTTCCTGCAGAGCCACAGTTTTCTGCACTTCTGCCTCTGTGTTCCCTATCAGGACCATGAACTCCTCAAAGATAAGGAAAGTCTCACTCAATTTTTAATTCCCAGGGCCCAGAGCCTGGACTGTAAAGGTGCTCATGTATTTTGAGTTTAAACGCACATTTATACTTACATAAACAAGTGCAAGAACTTGCCTAAAGAGGACTCTCAAAGAGTTACCTTGGAAAAGATCTCTCCTATTCCCAGTCACTAGGTCTCCAAGTACTTCCACAGAGCCAAACGTCTTCAGTTTTCCTCTCCAACACAAGCCTCCTCAGCTATAAAGATCTGCACTGTTATCACTAATATAACCTCATAATTCTTTTTTTTTTTATTTTTTTTAACGTTTATTTATTTTTGAGACAGAGAGAGACAGAGCATGAATGGGGGAGGGTCACAGAGAGGGAGACACAGAATCCGAAACAGGCTCCAGGCTCCAAGCTGTCAGCACAGAGCCCGATGTGGGGCTCGAACTCACGGACCGTGAGATCATGACCTGAGCCGAAGTCGGCCGCTTAACCGACTGAGCCACCCAGGCGCCCCTATAACCTCATAATTCTATATTACAAAAATCTCTAATAATATTTCACACTATATTATGACATAACTCTTATTATGTCAATGCCCTTTCTTTCAAGGGTGAGAAATGAATGAATGAATAAAACCATAATCTTTCAGTCCTGGAACATTCAGGGGATAATAGATTAAAGATAAATTTAGAAAACACTTTTGAAGTTAGGAAACAACAAGCTGTTTTCAGAGAAAATGCCAGGAATGGAAGTAGAGAGAGATAGTGAGAGAGTCTCCTCCACCACTCTGGTGGTCAAAGGGACGGATTAGTATTTCCAGTTGAACAAATTCAAACACCAGTTCAACTAATGCAATTCCATTAGAGATTGTTAAATATGCATGTACAGCACTAGGCTAAATTTTGGAAAGGGGAGCTATCCTTAAGTTATCCATGGGACACACTCCTTCAGTGCTATCTTTATGCAAGTTGCTATGGAGGGAGAGTGCCAAACAACTATGTGTAGCTCCTAACTTCAAGAAACTTGGAATACAGTGGGAGAGGGAGCCTGTACTGAGCTGAGTAAAGAATAAAGCAGAGAGGGGCACCTGGGTGGCTCAGTCGGTTAAGCATCTGACTTCGGCTCAGGGGTGAACTCATGGTCTGTGAGTTTGAGCCCCACGTCGGGCTCTGTGCTGACAGCTCAGAGCCTGGAGCCTGCTTCGGATTCTGTGTCTCCCTCTCTCTCTGCCCCTCCCCTGCTCATGCTCTGTCTCTCTCTGTCTCTCAAAAATAAATAAACGTTAAAAAAAAATTAAAAAAAAAAAAAGAATAAAGCAGAGAATACAAGTGGATACGTTAAGAGAAGCAGAAAGCACTTTAGGAAACAAACCAGGAGAATTTTACTGAAGGTAAAAAATTAATTGGCAGGTTTCAACAGTGGGGATGGGAATGTATCTATCCACCTCCAAATAAAATAAAGCTTGCCTTACCCTCTCCCGGACTTTGTCCTTCAGGAGGAGGCTGATGATGGAATAGGGCACTCGGAACCATATTGGTGCTCCCACAATCAGCACTTTCTTCAAACGAGCAGGAAATGCTCCCTATGGAGAACACATATGAAAATTTAAAGATATTAGTTAAAGCACACTGGAACCTGTGACCGTTCGAACGCAAAGTATAGGTTTTCTGCTCTTGTCCCCATCCTTACCCAGCAGGGGGAGTCTACAGCCTAATTTGCGTTTCATTTCAGTAACTACAGAGGTGGTTAAAAATTTTCAAATTATACACCTGACACTAATATAACACTATATGTTAATCATACTAGAATTAAAATTAAAAACTTAATAAAAAAATTAAAAGCTGGTTTACTTTTAAAAGTTATGTTATGTTCTGGGTGCCTGGGTGCCTGAGTCATTAAGCACCTGACTTTGGCTCAGGTCATGATCTTACAGTTAGTCCCACATCTTAGTCCCACATCGGGTGAGCTTGAGCACGCTTCTCTCTCTCTCACTCACTCACTCTCTCTCTCTCTCTCCCTCCCTCCCTCCCTGCCCCTCATGGGATTCTGTCTCTCTCTTCCCCTCATTCACTTGCACCCTCTCTCTCTCTCTCTCAAAAAAAGTTATGTTCTTACTAACATAAGCTTTATGGATCAAAAATATACTGACTTTTGTCAGCATATATGTGTGCATCCTTAAGTTCTGCTTATTAAAACTTTAAGAAAAATTAAATCATGAATAAACAGAACATGAAAGAAACATCTCTCATAACCTTTTATTCTGACATCTGTGTGTTTATAAATCATTTTTTAAGCCATCTCTTCATCTATTTTTGTATTCATTTATTCAATCAATAAATATAATCTAGTGGACACAAGGGCAAATGAGATATAAAGGCAAGGAGACACCTGATCTGCATAAAGCATAAGAATAAAAAAGTATTCATTCCTAATCCACAACTCTTGGTTTCCTTTGGTTTAATATCCCAGGCCTTCTCACGGGCAGGGATACCAGGTAATATTGGCATTACTGGAAGAAATTACTCCCAAGGAATAAAAAAACAAAAAACAAAAAAGAGGGAATTGTAGCTAAATATCTTCCACAACTTTCTCCCTATTCTTTTTCAAAAAATTGATTCTCAATTTGACATGTCACTCTCTGGCTATTCTTCCACTGATTTGGGGGGGGTGGGGGGGCGGGTGGTCCATGAACATTCCCAATAGAGAATATATAGCATCTAGAACAAAATGCTCCATGGACTTCTTCACTGAAGTCTGAGAAACTACCTTTCATCTCTTCCCTCAAAGATACAACAACTTATTTCAGGACCCAAAAAGCCAAGGTCCCTTTAAACTGCCAGATCAAAAACCAGTCTGGAGAAATACCTATATTTCCACAAAATTATAAATAAAAAGCAGAAGCCATTATATCTGTTTCTTCAGAGCAAAGAACTACACACTAAGGCCTGTTCCATTTTAATGACTTTATGGCATCCACATATACTGTTGATGGGACAGTAAATAGTTACATCTTCTAGAAGGCCTCTGGCATTACATATCCTTAAAAATGTGCATATCCTCTGATCAAGTAACTCTATCCTAAGGTAATAACCAGAAACACAAAGATTTATGAACAAAAATGTTTACTGCACCTTTATTTTTGATAGTTAAAAATAGCATTTAAAACTGGAAAGAATATATATGTCTGAAAATGGGTAGGGGCTAATAAAAATGGTATTATAATAAGATTATTACATGACCTTTAAAATGAAGATTTCAAAGATTTTTTTACAACTTTGGAAAATCCCCACAATATAATCCCAATTAAACTAAACAGAATCAGCTATAACCTTAATTTTGTTTAAAAAATTACACATATATTTCACAAAGAAAAAAGATTATAAAGAATTATATCAAAAGCTCAATAGAGTTTCTCTCTGATAAGTGAGATTATGAGTTGTTATTTTCTATAATACTTAGCATTACTTTTATTTTTTACAACCTTATTTAAAAATGTTTATATCCTCTTTTTTTTTAAAGTAATCTCTAGGGGCACCTGGATGGCTCAGCTGGTTTGGTGTCTGACTCTTGATTTCCCCTCAGGTCATGACGTTGCAGTCTATGGGTTTGAGCCCTGCATCAGGCTCTGCAGTGACAATTCGGAGCCTGCTTGTGATTCTCTCTCTCTGCCCCCACCACTCATGCTCTCTCTCTCCCTCAAAATAAATGAATAAACTTAAAAGAAAAGTAATCTCCATGTGCAATGTGGGGCTCGAACTCATGACCCAGGGATCAAGAGTTGCATGCTTTACCGACTGAGTCAAGCAGGTGCCCTTAAAATGTTTACATCCTTGGATCTGGTAGGCCTACTCCTAGAAATCCACAAACTATTTTATGTGCAAGATATGAATATAAAAATGTGTTTGCTGAGAAAACTGTTTATTATAACAAACGGGAAAAAATATCCAACAACATAGAAATAGTTAAGTAAATTATTGTAAATACAGGATAGACTATCATTCAATTACAAGTGTTCATAAAATAAAGTTGTTGGAGCTCACTGTATCTTGAAATTGTACGAACATTATTAAGACCATATTGAAAAACATCTAGAAGAAAGTGTCCTACACCAAAATGTCAACAGTGTTTATTTCTGCATAGTATCAAAGGCAGTATTTCTTCTTAATGTATATTAGTCTGAGTTGTCCAAATTTGTCTACAATGAAAATTTTTTCTGATTATAATAGTATTTTAACTATAAAAGGTAAATGTGAAAAAAATTAGCCACCCTATAAATAATAATCAGCATAAAAGTATAACGGTAAAAACATGTGATTTATAGTAACACTTATGCACGCACACACACACACACACACACACACACTACCTCTCTCCCTATCTTTTTCTCCCTGAAAGTCATTGGTCTTACAAACAAGATGATTTATCCTTGGTGTGTGCTGTATGTTTTTATATGTATGTATATGTATCTTTTAGCCTAGGAATCAACTACGTAAGACACATGTAAGATAAATAAAATAATTTTAAAATGTTATTGAAAGACATAACAAAAGACTTAAAAAAAAGTAGAGCATTCTTGGATGGGAGATAATAACATTATAAAGATGTCAATTCCCCCTGAAGTAATTTGTTAATTCATTATATCCAAATAAAATCTGAGAATGTTTCATTTCCCTCAAATGTGACTGAATGACTCTAAAATTCATCTAACCAAAAGGTGATGATTTTTTAAAAAAATTTCTCATCAGATTTAAAATTTGGAAAAAGTGGCTACCCTCTGGGGAATGGCACTGGGTGTATGATGAAGGGTGTCAGAGACTTTTCCCTGAATTGCTTTTTTTTTTTTTTAATTTTTTTTACATTTATTTATTTTTGAGAAACAGAGTGAGACAAAGCGTGAACGGGGGAGGGGCAGAGAGAGAGGGAGACACAGAATCTGAAGCAGGCTCCAGGCTCTGAGCAAGCAGTCAGCACAGAGCCTGATGCGGGGCTCGAACCCACGAACTGTGAGATCATGCCCTGAGCCGAAGTCGGACACTCAACCAACTGAGCCACCCAGGCGCCCCCTGAATTGCTTTTTAATTGCTTTTATAATAAAGGGCTAGGAGTGCCTGGCTGGCTCAGTCAGTAAAGCATGCGACTTTTTTTTTTTTTTTAAGTTTATTTATTTATTCTGAAAGAGACTTTAAGAATTGTTGTGCGCCTGTGCACAACCAACGGGGGGGGGGGGGGGGGTAGGAGGAGAAGGAGACGAAGAGAGAATCCCAAGCAGGCTCCATGCTGTCAGCAGTATGGAACCTCATGTGGGGTTCAAACCCATGACCTGAGCCCAAATCAAGAGTCGGTTGACAGAGCCACCTAAGCGGCCCGTTTTTTTTTTTTTTTAAGATTTTATTTCTGGGGCACCTGGATGGCTCAGTCAGTTGCACATTGGACTTGGGCTCAGGTCATAATCTCGAGATTCATTAGATCGAGACCTGCATTAGGCTCTGGGCTGGCAGCATACAGTCTGCTTGGGATTTTCTCTCTCTCCCTCTCTCTGCCCCTCCTCCACTCACGCACATGCTGTCTGTCTCTCAAAGATAAATAAACTTAAAAAAAAAAAAAAAGAAAGATTTTATTTTTTTTAAAGTAATCTCTACATCCAACATGGGACACAAACTCACAACCCCAAGACCAAGAATTGCACACCCCACCAACTAAGCCATCCATGCGCCCCCAAGCATGTGACTCTTGATCTCAGGGTTGTAGTAAGTCCCAGCCCCGTGCTGGGTGTAGAGTTTACTTAAAATAAATAAATAAATAAAATATAAACACAATACAATAAAATACAAGAAAATAAAGAAGAACTAGTTATAAAATAAAGTTTGCTTTCAATATGCATGTTATATATCAATAAATTTAAATAAAGAATACAAAAGTCATGTAAAAAGAATAAAAATGCAAAAAACAGTCAAAACAACTTTTAGAAATAAGATTGTGACAGGAATCTTGTCCTATGAGATATTAAACTTTATTATTATAAGATTAAAATAAATAAAACAGTGCATATGTGTTAGTCTAGATGACTAGATCAAGGGAATAGAGTATCCAGAGATGGGACAGTGAGTACCATATAGTGTAATTTAAAGGTATTATCTCAAATGAGTAGAAAAAATATGTATTAGTAAATGCTGTCCAGACAGCTATTTGAAAGCAAATTATTTTATCTATAATATTATGTATCATATATGACATATATACATTTTTTTTGTTGTTCTGTTTTGTTTTTTAAGTTTATTTATTCTGAGAGAGAGCCTGTGAGTTGGGTAGGGACAGAGAGAGAGAGAAAGAGAATTCTAAGTAGGCTTGCTTTGTCAGTGCAGAGCCTGATGTAGGGCTCAAACCCATGAATGGTGAGATCATGACCTGAGCTGAAATCAAGAGTTGGACGCTTAACTGACTGTGCCACCCAGGCCCCCCATGATGTATATTATTAAATAAAGTATATATAATATAGTAAAAAAAATTACAATGAAAAATAAAATATAGGTGACAAAAGACACCATAAAAATGAATAAATTATAAACTACAAAAAATGCTGCTAACACATACTTAGTAACATTCTTAACAAGTCTTATAAATTAGTAAGAGATAAATACTTTTATAAAAAACTGGGTAAAATGTATGAGAATAAAAAAATTTTAAATATCCCTTGGCAATGAATGTGAAAATATGCTAACGCTCATCATTAATAAGAAAAACACCACATAAAAACGTGAATATGATTAAAATCCAAATAATAAGTTAATGTTGATAAGACTGGTAAAAAAGCCTGTTGATAGGAGTATAAATTTGAACTATGTTTTTAGAAGGTTATTTGGCAATATTTATCAAAATTTAAATGTGTAGTGCGCTTGGGTGGCTCAGTCGATTAAGCCTCAGACTCTTGATCTGGGATCAGGTCATGATCTCATGGTTTATGAATTCAACCCCCATATTGGGTTCTGCGCTAATGGTGTGAAACCTGCTTGGGATTCTCTCTCTGCCTCCACTCCTCTCCCACTTTCTCCCTCTCTCTCTCTCTCTCTCTCTCAAAATAAGCTTAAAGAAAATTTAAATGTGTGAACTCATTTGCTTACAGCAATGAGAACTTGCTTATAGCAATTTATCATGAGCAAATGATTGGTCAAATATACAAAAATGTATGTAAAACAATGTTCACTGAAGCCTTTGTAACACCAAAAAACCGGCATGTCATTTTTTCTGCTTGATATATCCATAAAAAGAATACTCTTCTACCATTTAAAAAAATGAGGAAGAAGAGCCTTGGGTGGGTTATTTGGTTGGGGTCCAACTTCGGCTCAGGTCATGATCTCACTGTGAGTTCAAGCCCAGCGTCGGGCTCTGTGCTGACAGCTCAGACCCTGGAGCCTGCTTCGGATTCTATGTCTCCCTCCCTCTCTGCCCCTACCCTGTTTAGGCTCTATCTCTCTCTCAAAAATAAAAAAAAAATTTTTTAATAAAAAAAAAAAAAACAACAACTCTGAGGGAAGGGGCACCTGGCTGGCTCAGTCAGTAGAGCATGAAACCCTTGATCCTCAGGGTTGTAAGTTCAAGCTCCACGTTAGGTGTAAAAAAAAAAAAAAAAAAAAAAAGCCAGATGGGGGAAAAATGAGGAACAGCTGCATGTACTGACACAGAGTAACCCATGACATGAAAAGATGACGAAGACACGATTGTTAACTAAAAAAATGGCAAGTTAGGGGCGCCTGGGTGGCTCAATTGGTTAAGAGTCCAACTTTGGCTCAGGTCATGATCTCACGCTCCCTGAGTTCAAGCCCCGCATCAGGCTCTGTGCTGATAGCTCAGAGCCTGGAGCCTGCTTTGGATTCTGTGTCTCCCTCTCTTTCTGCCCCTCCTCTGCTCAGGCTCTATTGTCTCTGTCTCAAAAATAAATAAAAACATTAAAAAAATTTTTTAAAATGCCAAGTTACAACCACTGAATATAGAACTCCATATTTATAAAGAAAAAAATCATATATCATTCTCATCAATACAAAGAACTGAATCACAGCTACATGGCATAATAGGGATTTTAGTAATATGATGATGAGTGACAAACGCCAAGTGCCAGAAAACAACATGCAGCACAACATCTTCTTTATGTACTCGCTGTTATAAAGCTATAATAGTAAATAAACACTTCTAAAAATCCAGTTTGCAGTACTCCCAAGGGAGGTCCTAGAACAAAGATTGCCGAGACTCTTAGATCAGTGTTTTTCACACTGTAGGTTCTCACTCAGTGGGTCCTTAAATTAATTTAGTGGCTCATGACTAACATTTTAAAATATGAAATAGAGGGGTGCCTGGGTGGCACAGTCAGTTGAGCTTCTGACTCCAGTTCAGGTCATGATTTCACAGTTTGTGAGTTCAGGCCCCACATCAGGCTCTCTGCTGTCAGCACAGAGCCTGCTCTGGATCCTATCTCCCTCTCTGTCTCTCTGCCCCTCCCCTGCTGGGTGCTCTCTCTCTCTTTCAGAATAAATAAACTTTAAAAAGAAATAAGTAAATCAATAAGAAATAGAATAATAAAGTGACTGTAAATACTAAGGGTAAAGCCTGTTTTGTGTAACTTTTTTGTTTTGTTTTACAAATGTATACACACAGATCCACACACCCTAATCCTAGGATTCTGAATCTAAACAGCTCTGAAAGTCTGAAGCTTCTTTTGTAAGTTTGGTCCAAGAATTCATGGAGCAGCAAAATCTCACCTGAAATGCCATAGGCTGTTTATAGCCTTTATTTGTCTCCACTCATTCATTATGAATAACACATTTCATTGCAAAAATATTTTTATTTTTTTTAATGTTTATTAATTTTTGAGAGAGAGAGAGAGAGAGAAGAGACAGAGCACAAGCAGGGAGGGGCAGAGAGAGGAGACACAGAATCCAAGCAGGCTCCAGGCTCTGAGCTATCAGCACAGAGCCCAATGTGGGTCTTGAACTCACGAGCTAAGAGATCATGACCTGAGCCGAAGTTGGACGCCCAACTGACTGAGCCACCCAGGTGCCCCTTCATTGCAAAAATATTAATGTTTGATTATAAAGTGGCATATATATCATATTATCTTTTAAAGTTCAAAACATTAAAAAAAAATAGCAAATAAATTTCAAAATGTTACAAAATGCTTCTGGACTTAAGAGTTTGAGATAAGAGGGCGCCTGGGTGGCTCAATCAGTTAAACATCCGACTTCAGCTCAGGTCATGATCTCACCGCTGATGAGTTTGAGCCTACATTGGGCTCTGTGCTGACAGCTCAGAGCCTGGAGTCTGCTTCTGACTCTGTGTCTCCCTCTCTCTCTGCCCCTCCCCTGCTTGCATTCTGTCTCTCTGTCTCTCAAATATAAATGAACATTAAAAAAAAATTTTTTTTTTAAGTTTGGGATAAGAAAGTAAGGACTTATCTATATATATAACTCCACACATATGTGTATAGGTCAGTGTACATACACTTTTGTATATGAAGTCAACATGTAAAACATATGTCTGACTAGACTGAGACAAAAAAGTCTGAAAGTCACTAGCGAGGTGACACTTTTCAGACACTGAGCATACCTAGGCCTTCATGAATTCTTATTCTACACAACTCCAGGAGAGGGACAACCCACCTTCATGACTCAGAATGTTCCTGTGCATTTATTTTAATTCCTCCCACTTCACTTTTAAGACCATTTCGTATTCTGAGGAAGCAAATATTAGTCATCATTTACAGGTGACCTTTACACTGAACATAATGTCTGCAGTTTACATCATTCCTAAGTCTCCCAAAGATTATGGAAAGAAGTATCCTAACCATTGAAGGAGAGTTGAGGGGGCCCTTTCGCAGCCTTACCTTTAGCAGGTTTAGGACTTTCTTGCCAAGATCCAGCTCAAAGTTGGTATAATTAGAACCACACATGTCATAGATGAATACCAGTCCATTCCTCTGAGTTTCAAAACTGTAAACCAACCATTGAACAAAAACATTTGTAAGTAATAAGATGGATGAGGCGGGTTGAGAGCCTAGGGCAAAATCAGAGTATGGGACAGATGCGGGACCAAAATAACTACCTCCCGGAACACTGGTTTTACAAAAAGATGATTTATCTTTGGTTTTTGCTATGCTTCTCATGATATTGCAATTTATAATAAAAAATATATATTTGGTCTTCAGCGTGGTTGCCGGCACAGAGCTCCTAACTCTCGGAATTCCTAAATGAAGAGGGAGTTAAAGGTGTCTTTTGTGATGTTAATAAGAGAACTTCTGGAATGCCCCAAGCCATCACTTAAGGATGAGGGTGGTTGCCAGGGGAACTAAGTGATTAGAGGGTTGGTACTTTCATCCCATACCTCCCCCTTCCCCCCTTTCCCCTCAGGGAAAGGGATTGGAGATTGAGTTCAATCTCAAATAGCCAATGGATGATTTAATCAGTCCTGCCACGTGATAAAGCCTCCATGAAAACCCAAAAGGATAGGGTTTGGAGAGCTTCCTGATGGAGGTGCTGAAAGAGTGGCCCTCTCAAAGAGGGCATGGAAGCCCTGTACCCCTTTCACTAAAGCTTTCCCTATGTGTCCCTTCCGTCTAGCTGTTCTGGACTATATCCTTTTATAATAAATTGGTAACCTAGTAAGTAAAATGTTTCTCTGAGTTCTGTGAGCCACTCTAGTAAATTCACTGAAACCTTCAATCTATATAGCGTGTTGATAAGAAGCACAGGTGACAACCTGAACTTGCCACTCCCATCTGTGAATGGGGGTGGGGGTGGGGAGTAGGGGAGATAAATCTTGTAGGATTGAAAACCTTTAACCTCTGGAATCTGATCTAACAGGTAGACAGTGTCAGAACTGAGTTGATTGTAAAACACTAAGCTGGTATCTGAGAACTGCTTGGAGGTGTGGCAGAAAACCCCCACATGTTGGAATTGGAATTATGCTTATTGATGCATGTTAATCAAGTGCCAAACTCCTATGCTGAAAATGTTCCAGAGCATCTAGGTTATCAAAATTTGAACTGTTTCCTCCCAGGTTTCTGAATCTGCCTATCCAAATTTTGTAACATTCCATCTTCAACTCAAAAGCTTCCTCTTCCATAAAACCTCCCTGATAACTGTGATCGAAATGTACTGCCATCCTTTAGCCCCTGTAGCCCCATAAATCTTCCTGTGGGATTATTTTATGGCTCTTAAAGCATTTCAACTTTGTCTAGCCATCTGATTCTCTCCTAGGGGGCATAAACATGTTTTGTTCACCTCATCACTCCCAGTAGTCTCTAGCATAGTTCTTGCAAATAGGTATATAATAAATGGTCACTGAATTCTAATGCAGTGGACTGGAAGCCCACTGCTAAGAAAATACTCAGACCTGTGGGAAAATGTAAAACAAAGCTCTAAGCCCAGTGATGGGGAATCTCTTAGGACTTGGCAGAAGAGAACAAACCCATACATGGTCTTGGGAAGGCATCTTGAAAAGTAAGAGGTGGTGAGCTTATTACCAGATTGAGGTTAAGAACATGTGAAGATATGAAAAGTATTCTTCAGTTCAATCTCCTCACTGCCTAAAGACTTCTCAAAGTTGCACTCTTCAACCAAGCCAAATCTTACCTGCTTCTGATCTGCACACCCAAAAGGTCATTAGAAATAAATTATATGTTTGAGATACTCACAGATAATAGCAACAGTTTTCCTATCTATTTAAAATTGAGAAGATTTTTCGGCACAAAACAATCCTAAAATCAGAGATCCCAGTATTATTTTGTATCCTGATTTTTTTGCATGGTGGAAGTACCCACCCAGGAAGCATTTCAAGTATCTCTAATTCTGAGGCAGACCCAAGTTTTTCCAGCAGTTTCTGAGTTTCAAATGGTCCTAATGGGTCACAGCACCAAATCTTAACTCCTTCTTTTCCCCCGCGACAAGAGAGACTATAATTCACCAAGATCAAAGACGCTGTTACACAACTGACACAATTACTAAATAGATTATCCAGGTGTAGACACTTCCCATTTTTCCACTAGCTCATCAAGGGCCAAATTAAAAAAACTATAGGTTTTCCCCTTCCAGTGCCAGCCTGCGGCAGAAGACTGAAACAAAGAGAAGTCAGTGCCGGGGAAACAGAATTTAATAAAAAGAAGGTACAGTGCAGAATGATGCAGGGTCTATATTCCCAAAAACTGCCAATCCTGTAAAGGCACATGAAATAAATACAAATATGGTAGGACTTCTGTTTTTCTGGGTACAGAATATGAGGTTTACAATAATAGCTAATTCCGTACTAAGAAACGATTGTTTTTATTCTACTAAATACAAATTCCTGATCTGGATGCTACCCGCGAACACCAAGATGTTTGAAACATAGTCCCTGACATTTGTTTCAAAATAACTGAGGGTACAGGGTGGGTGAGAGGCTATTAATGAAATAAGATTGGTTATAGATCATTCTGAAGATAGATGATGGGTATCTGGAAGCTTATGATACCATTTACACTCCACTCAGAGATCTAAGGATTTTCTATTATGTAATGTGAAAAAGAAGATTCCCTGCCCTCATGGAACTTACAATCTAGTGGTAAACATAGAAAACAACAGTATAAGATAAATGACATCATTTATAAAATGCAATACAAAATAATTGGTATTAATAACTGCTGTTAAAGTCAGGGTAAAAAGAATTTTATTTATGACAGGTTAGTGTGGTAAGGGAATCAGTCATAGAAGTTGAGCCTTAAAGAAATGGCAAGATTTAGTGAAGAGGAGGGGTTTCCTCCTCTTGCATCCTGGTGAAAGTTAACATAGGAAAACAAGAATTTCTACTCACTAGTGAGAATATTTTGCTTGGAGAAAAGGATTCACATTTATTTATCTTATCTGCACCTTCTGAATAATGAAGAGTCACTAGGGTTTTTAAGAAAAGGGTGAACATCATGAAAAGTTTTTTTTTTTCAATAAAGTTCTTTTTTTTAATTTTTTTTTTTTAGTGTTTGTTTATTTTTGAGAGAGCGACAGAGTGTGAGCAGGGGAGGGGCAGAGAGAGAGGGAGACAGAATCCAAAGCAGGCTCCAGGCTCTGAGCTGTCAGCATAGAGCCTGATGCGGGCCTCAAACCCAGGAACCATGAGATCATGACGTGAGCTGAAGTCAGACACTCAACTGACTGAGCTACCTGGGGGCCCCTCATGAGAACAGTTTTAAGTATGTTTACACCCTTGTGGTTCTCCTGAGGGATCCAATCAATACTCACATTGGATAGAGCAAGCTTTGGCCACTGCCATGCCTATAGGAGAGCTCTGACTCTAAGCTGCCCAAGAAGGAAGGCCAGTGAATTTTCTGGTAAAGCACCTTTCATTCATTCTCCTGAGCTAAAGGATTTCAAAGGAACCTATATATTCTGGAAATTATGCCTGAAGACCAATCACAGGAAAGACGAACTGAGAAATTCCACACTTCTGATTGGGCAGTACGGGGCCTCTAAGACTACTGGTCCTCTCTCCTTACCTTAGTAACTTCTCTTTTTCAAACTAATGCTGTGTGTGGTTTGGATATATCTCCCACTGAGCATCAAAAGCAGAAGCTAAATACTATGAAAGTAACATTAGGAAGGCAGCAATGAGTGAATTGGACAGCCCCACTTCAGATAATCACTTGGCTATCTGCACCCTCTCTGAGTCCACCGTATGACTGAAGTCGTACACAGCTGTCTTTCACTATCTCAGGTTTCAGCCCTCGATATATCTCTTTTAACGGCAGAGAGCTAGCCAATGACATCCAGTGCAATAACAAACTGCAAAAAAGGAAGTATGGCAAAAAGGACAACATAGTAGGGTACAAATAACTCCAGTCAAGAGCAAAGAAACCAAGATGTTAGGCCTAGCTGGACTGGAATGTGATGACTAAAGGAGTCACATAACTTCTTGGGGCTTCAGTTTCATTGTCTGGAAAATAGTCGTAATACCATTTACCTTGAAGAAGGAAGGAGAAATGACCTGAGCTGATTCTTTTTGCTCATGCGTCTGTTTAAAAAGATGATTTTGGGGGCGCCTGGGTGGCTCAGTCAGTTAAGCGTCTGACTTCAGCTCAGGTCATGATCTCACGGTCCCTGAGTTCGAGCCCCGCGTCGGGCTCTGGGCTGACGGCTCAGAGCCTGGAGCCTGCTTCCGATTCTGTGTCTCCCTCTCTCTCTGCCCCTCCCCTGTTCATGCTCTGTCTCTCTCTGTCTCAAAAATAAATAAACGTTAAAAAAAAAAAAAGAATTAAAAAAAAAAAAAAGATGATTTTGCTTAACTTTATACTTTTAGACTCTTCTCTCCTGAATGCTGATTCTCAAAATCCTCTAAGCTAATGACATTTTTCCTGTTTTACAAAGAAACTGAGACCCTAGACTGTTTTGAAAATCAATATTCAGGGGCAAATGAGCAAAAAGAACCAGCACAAGTCACTTCCCCTTCACTCTCAATAGGTAATTCTCAATATGCTGAGGATAACTAGTCAATTGGCTTTCTCAGTTTCTGTTATCCTGAAATAGAGCCAAGCATATAAACATACAGAATACCCACCATCTTGATAGTGACTGGAAACAAGCCAAGCCCTTAAGGACATGGAATGTTTTCTATTCATAGCACTTCCCAAGGCATATCCTAGGAACATGGTGAAGGTACTGCTAAGTAAATCAAGTTAGTCAAGGACTGTCATTTCTCCATCTGGATACAGACCAAATAAAAGATAATCTTCATGCTCACCTATCTACAGCTCTGTCTAGCAAGTAAAACAGAGCCTGCAGTACCA
Organism: Panthera uncia; assembly: GCF_023721935.1. NCBI lineage: Eukaryota > Metazoa > Chordata > Mammalia > Carnivora > Felidae > Panthera > Panthera uncia. Next base: position 113,591,215 of record NW_026057582.1, read on the forward strand.
CATGTTGGACTGACTTGTGGGGATGATGCAATCTGGCAGTGAAGAGGGCAATGGAAGCTCCTGTTGGGTCCCGAACATTCTAGAGAAATAACAAACAAACAAACAAAAAAACCCCAAGAAATATTTTGAAACCAAATACAGTATCACAACAATCACTAAGGCTTCTCCTAGACAAAAGTTTCATATGAAGAGAACAGATGCTAGCAATACTTCTCTGACTTGCATTAGTTGCTCCAGGAAGTGAAGAAAGTTTATTTCATCCCACACCTGATGCTCAGCACCCCTTGGATCATTACTTGTTTGGTAGCAAAAAAAACTACATTCCCTTAATTCTTCAACTGCAGAGAGATTAAAGGATGGTCTACACTGGCTGCCTAGCTAATTTCCCAGACAGAATGGCAAAAGAAACACGCAGCAGGGGAAAACCACAGAATACAACCATGGTTTCCATGCTCTGCCTTAAAAGTACCATTGTATACTTATCTGAAAGGCTGTGCTCTCTAGGGGGAGGCACTTGATTCCAATAAGGATGGGCCTCTGAAATACTGGATACCCATCCAAAGACCTTCACTAACCTTAATGGACCAAAGAAGAAACTTTGCTTAATCTATTGTACAACTGATTCTCCATCATTTCACTTGTTACTAGAATAATCTTGTGCAAACCGCATAGCTGCTTCATGTTTGCTCCCAAATGTTGAGATTCTCTAGATTCAGGATAAGGTTATCTAGGTACAAAATCCAAAGAGGACAACAGCTACAAAAGGAAGTAATGACACACTACAAGACAGGTTCATAAAGACTCACTAAGATGGTGAATTTTCCACTAAGGATCTCAGAACGGAGAGGCTCCTCATGAGGTTTCAGCTTCACAATGCCCTCCTTCCTTCGCGTTTCCTAAAAATAAAGCACAGCAAGGTCAATTAGTATGGAAATACTGTATATCCAGGATGGCTTTATGTAACCATCAAATCTCAGAGATAAAGGACTTTAGAAGTCCATTAATTGGATCAGGAACTCCTTTGTAACATGCTTCAGGCCAACTGAGTGTTGTCTGAATTCTCAGCCAATCTACCTTATCAGCCTCGTAGGTATGATATTTTGCTTTAAATCACTGAGAAGCCTAACACTGAAGTCCAACTAGTATGTATGGTTAGAGTGCAGGGTCAAAGTTCTTAAACATATATCAGTAGTGATATTAGAGCAGGATATTAACATATGGACTCAAACACTGGCTGGAGGCAGACATCCTCACATATCCTCTAGGCTCAGGGTTCTCCCATCTTAAAATGGAGCCATCCCTCCCCACTGATACTTTCTCCAACAAGACCTACAATGACTTCATTTTTCTTATGTCCACAGCAAGATTCTTTAAACTCATGCTCAGTTCCCCCACACTCAATCTATTGCATTCTCATTTCCCCCCAATCTAATTACCCCACTGAGAGCTCCTGCTCCAGTGGTAGGACCTTCCTTCCTGTCAGTGAACCCAGTCAGCATTTTCAGTCCTCCTTTCACATGACAAGGTTGACCACTCACATTCCCTTTTCCCTGAGGCATTCTGTATCAAAGACTACTCTCTCAGTTTTCCTACTTCTTCAACTACTGCTTCTAAGTCTCTTTTGTGGGTTTTTTTTTTTTTTTATTCATTTGCTCACTCAATTCACTCACTGACTCATTCATTTATTCTGCAAATATTTGTAGAGCAATTACTATGTACCAGGCACTGAGCTAAGTGCTAGGAACACATTGGTAAATGAAACAAACCAGGTCTTTGTTTATATTCTTGCCCAATTCATCCCTAAAACCAAATTCAAAGCCTTCAGAGGCAGGGCAGCACTAGAATTACAGAGAGTGCATGCCCTACCTAAAGCACTCACATTCAACTCTTAAGACAATACTGGACCAAACAAGGCAAAAAATCTGAAGTGAAGTCCTGCCCTACACATCTTCCTATTCCTCATACTCTCCCGGGATGACCTTGCCCTTTCTCATGGCTCTGATATTCAGCTCTACTTTGGTCATTCCGAAATCTCTACTTCTGGTGCAGATTTCTTTTCTGAACCCTAGATTCACATTCCAACTTATTAGAGAAAATGTCTATTTGGATATCCCAATGGCACTTCAAACTTAACATGGCCAAATTGAACTCATGACCTTGTCTCTCCACACACCTGCACTATCTCAGTGTCTCCTAAAATTAGTGAATGCTACCACCATCTACCCTGCCACCCTAATCAAAGACCTGGAACCCCTGACTCCTCTTTCCTTATACACCAGTTTAAGCAACCCTGTCCTACCAATTTTTATAAAATCTGCCCATTTTTCCTGTATCTCCCCTGACACTACACTTAATGACACCACACTCATCTTTCTCCCAGTAAGTACAATGACCATCTAACAGGTCTGTCTCCAGTATAGCCCTCCTGATCCATTCTCTAAAGCACAGTGAGAAAATCTTTCCAGGATGCAAATCTGATCAAGTTATTCTGCTGTTTTTACCTTCAATGAATTTCTCTGCCCTTAAGAAAAAACAAATACTCTACGATCTGGCCTTGTTTACTTCTTCTGTTTTTTCATTTTTTTAAAAATGTTTATTTATTTTTTAGAGAGAGAGAGAGAAAGAGAGAGAGAGAGCAAGCAGGAGAGGGACGGAGACAGACAGAGAGGAAGGCACAGAATCCGAAGCAGCCTCCAATCTTTGAGTTGTCAGCACAGAGCCCGATGTGGGGCTTAAACTCACAGACTGAGAGATCATGACCTGAGCCGAAGTCAGCCCCTTAAGTGACTAAGCCACCCAGGCGCCCCATGGCCTTGTTTACTTCTGCTGCTCAATCTCTTGCCATGCCCCCACTCCCACTGAACATTTCTGCTCAGCTCAATTTCTCTTTTGTCACTAGGCATCTGAACTTGCTATTCTCTCTGCCATACTCCCCTACCTGTCAGATTCCTACTCATTCTTCAGATCTTAATTTATAAGTCACTTCCTTTAAGAAGGCTTCCTTGACCCTTCTAATGAAATGTGCTTCCATAGAAGGAAGTTGTGCCCTATCATAACTTTCTATAATTGTGTGTTTACTCTCTTTCTAAGTAGTAATCTCTGCCCCTGGAACACAGTATGTATACAATAAACATCTGTTGGATAAATGACTGAATACTGTATAAGAATGACCCACAAGACAGGTCTAGGTAAGTGTTTAGTCTTAAACTAATCCTAGCATGCCTTATCCTCCTGTTTTGTTTTTTTAATTTTTAATTTAATTTTTTTTAGAGAGAGGGAGAGCACACAGGGGAAGGGCAGAGGGAAGGAGAGAGTATCCCAAGTAGGCTCCATGCCTAGTGTGGAGCCCAGTGCAACCCTGGGACCATGGCCTGAGCTGAGATCAGGAGTTGGATGCTCAACTGACTGAGCCACCCATGGGCCCTCTTCCTTTTTTAATTTAGAGAGGTTCTGTGTCTCCTCAGAGGATTTTCTAACTCCCAGGTAGGGTTCTTGGATATTGACCCACTTTTTTTTTTAATGAGAGTGGGGAGAACACTCAGAGAACCACTGTGTGTAGTGTGTGGCAGAGAAAGCAGCAACACAGAGAGCCCAGCTGCCACAAGTCTGGCCCATCCCCAGCTACATACCCTGTAGGAGTGGAACAACTCTATGGCACGGAGCACATCGAACTTCCGGGCCATGAGGAACTTGACAGCCACATTCCAAGAGAGAGGGGAAACATTGTACTGAACTGTCCACTTGTTAATCTCTTCAAGAAACTGCTTGGTGGCCTGTTTGACAAAGAAAGGAAAGAAAAATTAGTTAGTAGAGAACATATTTATGGAAACAAAAAACAAAGAAGCATGAAAAAATATCATCCTTCCCTCAAGCAAATCTGAACCCAAAATTTCCTACAGGGAGCAGGGAAAGACCAAAGATGGAAAACAGGTCTAAAAGCAGAAATGGTTAAAATTCATACTACTCAATGAGGCCAGAAGCGAGAGTCAGGTTCAGAGAGCAGGGCTTAGCATAGGGATGCGTGAAGAAAAAGTGAGAGGGACAGAGGGGAGACCAAGGCACCCAAATGGGATGCAAATTACTGGCCCGAAAGCAAAAAAAAACCCAAAAACCAAAAAACAAAAAACAACCCAGAAGTTTGTTTTTGTTGTTGTTGTTGTTTTAAGATTAAAAATAAAAAAAGGTGGACAGGCCCCTTGAAGGGTTATTGCATAAGTGCATCATGGTACGGCAGTCTCAGCTGCTGTTTTGGTCCCACGAGCCAACTGGACACAGCAAAACCATCAGAAAATGGTTTTGGCTTTGGAATTAGTAATACTATTTGAGAGCAGCAAAACTATTATGAAGAATTTAACAAATCAAAAGGCCAACTGTTCTTTGCCGCTGACTGATCCCACAGGACCTCTTCATGCTTCACAGGGCAGCCCCCAAATCAGACACTAGTGCCCAAAGGCATTCACAGACCCTCTGGATAGTGGTTGCCAGGGGAGGGGTGGAGAGTCTCATACTGGGGGAGGAGTAGGAAATTTTCATCTTCACTCTCTGATCCCAAGCTGGCAAGATGCCTGTTTGTAGAATTCTTCCTATCTCTTGATTAACCCATGTCCTTCTATCCTTTCTCACCCTATTTCTCCTTACATTTAACCAGTTTCTGCTCTAGCCAAACTACTCTCCTGTTTCTTCAGTTTTTGAACAGGTTTTATAACAGGATTTTTTTTTTTAAGATTTTTTATTTTTAGAAGCAATCTCGCGGTGCCTGGGTGGCTCAGTAGGTTAAGTGTCGCACTTGGGCTCAGGTCATAATCTATCTCATGGTTCATGACTTCAAGCCCCGCATAGGGCTCTGTGCTGACAGCTCAGAGCCTGGAGCCTGCTTTGGATTCTGTGTCTCCCTCTCTTTCTGCCCCTCTTCCGTGTGTGCTCTCTCTCTCTCTTTCTCTCTGTCTCTTTCTCTCTCTCTCTCTCTCTCTCAAATAAACATTAAAAAAAAAAAATAAAGCAATCTCTACACACATATTGGGGCTTGAACTCACAATCCCAAGATCAAGAGTCTCCAGTGACTGAGCCAGCCAGGCGCCTCTACATCAGGATTTTTTTGCATGCATATTCTCAACTGCTAAACACTTTCTGCAAGGCTATCTGGTCCCTTCCACCCAGACACTCTTCTCACCTGTTGGTCCAAAATGTGACCAACTTGATAAGAATTCTGAAACTTAATTGATCAATCAACCCACAGTTAAGATGTATTTATTAAACTATTATGGATTCATTAACTATTTGTTAATATCTGTGCTAAGAAATACAAGGAATGGAAAAATAAGGTTTGCTTTAAAAGGTGTAAGACCAGCCTGCTATGTGGCCATGGACAAGGTAATTCTCTCTTTAATTTTTCAATTTAAAAACAAGAGGGGAAAGGGTAACAAGCAATTGACCTACTTCAGAATCTTGGCAACAAAGTCCTACTTTTGCAAATACAATTCAAGTTGCTACATATGTGTTTAAACAACTAGCAAACTAGAGTCCCAGGAAGGTCAGCAATACCTCACAAAAGAGCGCCTGATTCATCCCCCAATTTCTAGGAAAGGAAAAAGGCACTTTACAAAACCAAAGTAAAATCTAAGAGGCCTCAGGCTGCACCTGAGCTTTAGAACCTTCCAACCGAAGCAATATAACTTACACCACTGGAAAAGGAGAGAAACAGCAAAACTAATCAGGCAAAGTGCATTAAAAGAGCCAAGAAATAAAGGCCAAGAAGAAAAGCTTTCAGATGATCACTTTGGCCCAGAACCAGTTTAAGTCGGACCAGAGCAATGAGTCCCAGAGAAGACAACAGGACAAACTTAGAATGCTCCACCAGCAAACAGTCTGAGCTGCCTCCGTGGGGTGAGTGGCCAGCATTAGAATGAGACAAGATGGAAGGGACAAGAAGAGAAGTGGGCACAGAAAGATAGCAGAAACAAAACTTCAGCTAGCCTTGAAGGTCCCCAGGAGATTTTGTAAAGGGTATTTGTTTTTTAATTAACATATCATCCTTCAATCCAGCCTTGTCTGAAGCTGCCTGTAGAATAAAACACAGAGTAACAGTAGAACATACTTTCCCCCTTTTTCTAATAAAAACAATAAAGAGACAAATCAATATGCAGGTAGGAGGGGGAAATATAGTTAAAATAGCTAGGAGGTGAAGTCATAACACATCCCATTAAGATGATTTTTCATTTTTCACAAATAAGCTATGCCTTAATAAAAGACCCATAGGAAAAAAAAGAGAGACACACACACAGAGGTTTCACACACTTCTTTCAAAGTACGTACATAATACATATTGGCTTCCTACTTATACTAAATTCAGTTCCTTCAAAGTTCTTAATGTCCTGTAGCTCCCTAGAGCAGTTGCCTTGAGCTGACCTCTGTCCCCTGCTGGTCAGGATGTTATTCTTGGCTTTAAGCACGGGAACAATTCCTCCTGATCTGGCCTGACTAGGCCTTGCATGAAGAGAGTCCAGTGTACTGTAAACACTGATGTGATATTTACAGATACAAATACACATACACACACACACACCATCTGTTAGGTTCAGCCTCAGATTCACCATCCTACATCCCTCTCTCTCTTGTGGAAGAGATGAACCTCTTATTAAAGAAGTCAGAAAGGATGGCCCCCCCACCTTCAACAGGCTTTCTCTAGACAGTTAATCAGGTACCTTCCCGTTTACATAGGAATTCAGTACAACCACTAAGTATAGACCAATTTGTGGTCCTGTTGGTACCAGAAAAACAAGTCCCAGCAATTTTAATGAGCAACACACTCTTCATAAGGGATAACTGAAATTCCTGAAATTAATATTCAGTGTTATTTCCTGGTGAACAAAAGGATGAGCCAAAAGATGAGTCACAGCTTATAAAATACTTCAACTCAAGGTCAACGGTTTGAATCTATCTAGGCTTATGAGTTAACCATAACTTGTTAATACCTGTCAGCTAAGTCACGGTCACAGTTCAAACAGCTTTGGTCTTCCTTTGGGAAAAAGGTCTGAACTGGTGTATAGAAAAATTAACATAACCACTTGCAACCCTCCTCAACCCACTTTTCAGGTACCAGTAAGATTTGTTACAGCATAGTCAAAAAGCTTATTATAATTACATACTTTTCCCACAATCACATTTAAGTAGATAACAAGTTTCTTGACTATGGCCATGAAGATAAAGACACTGGGGAGCCTGCTAGAATATGGCTGAGAAATCTGTCAAGTGGATTACACCCCGGATTCTACCCACTGGTGTTAAATGTTATTAGAACAAAACCAACAGTCTTCGGGTTACATCAAACTCCCCAGGAGCAGCTACAATTTCGAGATCAGCTCTAGGCAAAAGGCTAGCCACCCAAAAGATCATGGAAAACATGCTGGCATACTCAGTTCCACAGTATCTTAAATCCTGTGTTCCAACACAATGTAGGAGAGAGTGAAAAAGAGCGAGATCTATAAGAAGCCTGCTTTTGAGGGGCGCCTGGGTGGCTCAGTCGGTTAAGCGTCCGACTTCAGCTCAGGTCACGATCTCATGGTCCGTGAGTTCGAGCCCCACGTCGGGCTCTGGGCCGATGGCTCAGAGCCTGGAGCCTGCTTCCGATTCTGTGTCTCCCTCTCTCTCTGCCCCTCCCCTGTTCATGCTCTGTCTCTCTCTGTCTCAAAAATAAATAAATGTTAAAAAAAAATGTTTTTTAAAAAAAGAAACCTGCTTTTGAAAGAAATAGAAAATTTCTGCCTCTTGGGATGTCAACCACCTAACCATCAGAGAACAAGTCTAGTGGGTGTGTGAGTCAGAAAGAACCCATCCTCTCACTCACTGCTATGTGATATTTGGGCGTCATTTAACCTCTCTGAGCCTCAGGTCCTCATCTGTATAGATAAGGCACGAATGAGACAACTGATAGAAAAGCACCAGAGCATCTGGCACGCAGTAGGTAGTCTTGGAATGTATGTCCATTCTTTTTCTTTACTCCAGTCATTCTACACTAAAACTTCTTTCAATTGAATTACAGTTTCTCAGAATCAAGTGACTGGTTTCTCTTCAACCTGTAGCAGTCCACTCTCTCTAATCCATTTTATCCAAAAGCATAAATTTAAATTAGAAACTTCCAGTATGTGTTCTACCACATGACAAAAGTCTCTAAAAGAGCAAATCCTTCTGCACAATACAGAAGCTGGGTTGGGGAGTATTTATAACCCCGCTCCCATCTCTAAATCCTTTTGTCCCTACTTTCAGACTACACTGCCATCCCGAGCATTAAACTGAGTATGGACTATTTCTCATTATAATAAAGGCACAAGTTTGTGAAGGGAAAACACCACGCAAAAAATGCAGTCACTCTGCACTGAGTATCTAAATAAGGAAAGTGATCAATATAAGCCTCTGTGTCTGTTACCTCTGTAACAGGTTTTTGAGGTTACCTCTGTATTTCATCTAATATGCTATTTCCTCATCAGTGCATTAGTAAACTATCTTAGTAAACTTCTCTTACGCTTGTTTCCCTGTCTCTTCTTCCTTGTGAATTGTTTTGTTATGTCTATTAATCCCTTCAATTCATATCTGCTAGGAAACAGATTCTGAGCCAACACACTAGCTTGCTACAATGCAGCAAGGTGATATCTGTTCAATTTCTGAACTGAAAACTATAATCTTTCCATTAGCCCTTTGTTATTGTGCCAAATATGGAAATAAACCTAGTTCCTTTGAATTAACATTTACTTGTTTATCTCAAATATCTTCACTTTCTTAGGAAAATTTGCCTTTCCCTAAAATGTAATTTTAAAAGAGCTAATTTTGGGGGCGCCTGGGTGGCGCAGTCGGTTAAGCGTCCGACTTCAGCCAGGTCACGATCTCGCGGTCCGTGAGTTCGAGCCCCGCGTCAGGCTCTGGGCTGACGGCTCGGAGCCTGGAGCCTGTTTCCGATTCTGTGTCTCCCTCTCTCTCTGCCCCTCCCCCGTTCATGCTCTGTCTCTCTCTGTCCCAAAAATAAATAAAAACGTTGAAAAAAAAAATTTAAAAAAAAAAAGAGCTAATTTTGTTGTTGTTGTTTTTTGTAATTTTAACTCCAGTATAGTTAACATACAGTGCTGTTAGTTTCAGGTATACAATTCTATATATTACTCAGTGCTCATCAAGGTAAGTGTATTCTGAACATTGCTTTTTTTTTTAACACTTTATTTTGAGAGAGAGAGAGAGAGAGAGCGCGCATGAGCAGCAGGGAGAGGAGAGAGAATCCTAAGCAGACTCCACACTGCCAGCGCAGAACCAGACATGGGGCTCAATCCCAGGAACTGTGAGATCATGACCTGAGCCAAAATCAAGAGTGGGACAGCTAACCAACTGAGCCACCCAGGTACTACATGGGCCAATGCTTTCCTAAATAGGACTTTACTGCATCTGGGAAGGAAAAAGCCTCAAGAAAAATTTCTGATTTTACCATGTTTGGAAACAAAGGAAAATGCAAAAAAGAAAAGGTTACCCATGATCCCATCACCCTATACAATTGTTTTTATATTTTTAATAATTAAAAAATTAAAGTCAACAGAAAAATACCAATAAATATACAATTTTCTAAATATATGTCCCACAACCCCTCCCCCCCACCTACACACAATTCTTAGGGTGAAGGAAGAAGAAAGAGGGAGTATTCAAGTGTATATTGTTCTAATCCTGGCCTCTCGGGCAACCTGCCATAACTAACAGCAGTAGTATTCCCTTCAAGGCAACCAAACAGTAGACCTCTTTCAGGCAGCCAGTCACGTAGTCAGGCAAACATTTACAAGTATTTGCTGAGGGCCTACTCTGTGCTAAGCAGTATAGTAGCTGTTCAGTAGACACAATGTAGAGAGAGAAAGACCCTACTCTGAGCAGTTCACAGTCATTTAAATATGGAGGCAGATGTATAAGTAAATAGTCATCATCATAATTTTATAAGTCTTAGGACATATTTATGAACAGAATGCTATGGAATTCACACTATCTCTAGGAGAATTTTTTAAAAAGTCTTTTTAGAGGAGTGCCTTGAAAGATGAGTAGAAATCTGCCAGGCAGACAGAAGGATTCTAGTTTGGAGAAAACAAAATGTGTAGAGGCAGAGTCAAGAAAGAACAGGAATTATTGGGGACACAGTAGCTGGTGTGTCCAGTTTGTATTGACAGAGAATGGTGTGAATGAGCTGACTTGGACGTTAAGCCACAATGGAAGGCCTTTTTATGCTGTGCTTCAGATTCCAGACAGGATCCTATAGACATGAAGGAGTCAATAGAGATCTTTAAGTAAAGGGATGAGATGTTAACTTTGGTCCTCCTGTGGCCCCAAAACTGATTGTTAGCACTAGGGGAGCCAGACTGGAAAAGGAAAATTTAGCAGCAAGGAGGGAAGTTCTGTGAAGGCAGGGATGAGGTCTATTTTATTCACTAGTTCCTAGCGCTACCCCTGGCCCAAATATCTCTAATAACATCTCCTAATAAATATGTATGAATGAGCAACAGAACTCTGAAGAACATTATTAACATTTAGGAAGTAGAAACAGGAGGAAGAACCAAGGAAATTTTAAGGTTTATCTTTAAAAATACTAGTGACCACTGAGTATCAAAGAAATGTAAATTAAAAAACAAGAGTTGTCAAATATCCCCTATTAAAAAAAATACCAACAGACTCTGATAACTTTTACATAATGTTCTATTAAACCTTCATGGTACAAATGGCTCCCATGTTATATACAGTGCAGTATAATAGTGGTGCCTGCGTGGCTCAGTGGGAAGCATCCGACTTCCATTCAAGTCATGATCTCTCGGTATGGGAGTTCAAGCCCCTGTTGGGCTCTGTGCTGACAGCTCAGAGCCTGAAACCTGCTTCAGATTCTGTGTCTCCCTCTCTCTGCCCCTCCCCTGCTCACGCTCTGTCTCTCTCTTTCAAAAATAACATAAAAAAAAAAAAAAAGACTTTAAAGTGCAATATAATAGAGGAAGTACACCTCATAACCAAAGAGGGCTTATCCCAGGAATGTAAAGGCAGTTTAATATCAAGAGATCTATCAAAGTAATTTTTATATTAACACATACTAAGGGAGAAAAAGTATATAACCTTCTCAACAGATGTCGAAAATGCATGGGATAAAATTCAACACCCATTATGATTTTCTTTTTTAATTTTAGCAAACTAGAAATAGAGGGAAGTCTCTTAATTTGGTAAGGGTTATCTGACAGAAACTTCAGCAATCATAACATTAGATAATGAAACATTAGAATTATTTTTTTCTATTAAAGACTGAAAGGCCAGGAGCCCTTTTATTACTACTACTATGCAATATTGTACTAAAGGTCATATAATGCAACCAAGACAAAAAGAAACATGGTGCATAAGAAGAGGAATTTTAAAGAACAGAATAAAATCCAGAAATAATCCTATGTATATACAGGACTTTTGTATCCACTCTGTTGTATATGTATGATAAAGAGGTATGCAATAAAAAAAAGCAAATTATATGAATTTGTTCATATATATGCATAAAATACTTATAGAAGGATACACAAAACACTGATAATATTGATCACCTCTGGAGAGAGGAACTGAATTGGGGTTGGGAAATAGGCTAGGAAACTATAAACTTTCATGCCTTTAAAATTTTAAACCATGTCCATGCATAACCAAGTCAAAAGCTAAATAAAATGTATAGATTTAAAAAGATAAATTTTGGGGACAGCTGGGTGGCTCAATTGGTTAAGCATCTAATTTCAGCTCAGGTCATGATGTCACAGTTTGTGGGTTTGAGCCCTGCATCAGGCTCTGTGCTGACTATGCAGAGCCTCCTTGGGATTCTCTCTCTCCCTCTCTCTGCCCCTCCCCCACGGTCACTGGCACTCTCTCAAAATAAACTTTAAAAAAATATATATATATATTTTTTTTTTTAATTTTTTTTTTCAACGTTTTTTTTTTATTTATTTTTGGGACAGAGAGAGACAGAGCATGAACGGGGGAGGGGCAGAGAGAGAGGGAGACACAGAATCGGAAACAGGCTCCAGGCTCCGAGCCATCAGCCCAGAGCCTGATGCGGGGCTCGAACTCACGGACCGCGAGATCGTGACCTGGCTGAAGTCGGACGCTTAACCGACTGCGCCACCCAGGCGCCCCTATATATATATATATTTAAAATTTTTTTAAAGATGCCATTTCTGCCTACCAATTAACAAAATTAAAAAGACTGAAAACATACAGTATTGGTAATAATATGGGAAAGAGGTGCTTTCATACAATGTGGCAACTATATATAATTCATGCCACTTCTTTGTATCAATTTGGCACTAAAATTTAAAATTAAATTTAAAAATGCAAACCCTATAACCCACACCACCAGTTCTAGGAATCGAGTGTACAGAAACATCAGCATGAAGGTACAAAGCAGACAAACCTATATAAACATAAACACTCTTGTTGTTTCAAATATTTTGCCATTAGAAACAATGTTGCAATGAATACTGGCTATTTGAATATTCACTCTTGCTTTCTTTCTAATGACAAAATGTTAGAAACAACCTAAACCAAAAATAAGAAAATGAATAAATTATGAAATGTCAATATAATGGGCCACCATGTAACCAAAACCTGTCACATTTTTGTTAAAGACACTAAAACACCCCAAACATGGCATTAATCTGTAAAACGCTGAATCAAAACCATTTACCCGTTTTTCCACATTTTTTACTTCTTAAAAAAAAAAACCTGAAAAAATTTACATGAATTTCAAATTAAATCCAAATTAGTTCTATTTGCTTACTTAAGTTACTATCAGTATACTTAAATTATACTATAACTACTGCTACCACTAAAAATTTTCTAAAAATGAAAAAAAATTCCAAAACTCCATTGGCAGCCCTCCAAATTTCTCACCAAAAAAAAAAAAAAAAAAGTTGGAAATTAAAACCAAATCTGTGTAGCGATTTCTAACTATAAATGGTTCTTGTTTTAAAGGCAATATTTCATTTATTTTTTCCTTTTTTAAAAATTTTAATTCCAGTGTAGTTAACAGTGTTATATTCGTTTCAGGTGTATGATAATAGTGACTCAACGATTCCATAATATTACTCAGTGTTCATCAAATGTACTTTTAAAAAAAATATTTATTTATTTTTGAGACAGAGCGAGCATGAGCAGAGGAGGGGCAGAGAGAGAGGGAGACAGCGAATCCCAAGCAGGCTCTGCAATAATCCCAAATTGTGAGATCATGACCTGAGCTGAAACCAAAAGTTGGACGCTTAACTGACTGAGCCACCCAGGTGCCCCATCATCAAGGCTGCTCTTAATCATCTTCACCTATTTCACTCATTCCCCCAGCTCCCCTCTGATAACCATCTGTTTGTTCTCTATAGTTGAGAACGTTTTTTGGTTTGTCTTTTTTTCCTCTTTGTTCCTTTGTTTTGTTCCTCAAATTCCAAATATGAATGAAATCATATGGTATTTGTCTTTCTCTGACTTACTTCACTTAGCATTATACTCTCTTGCAAATGCCAAGATTTCACTTTTTTTTTTTTTTATGACTGAATATTCCAGTTTGTGGGTATATATATACATGTATATATATACACATACACATACATCCATATACCCACACACACACCACATCTTCTTTATCCATTCATCAATCGATGGACACTTGGGTTGCTTCCATAATTTGCTATTGTCAATAATGCTGCAGTAAACATAGGGTTTCGCGTATCCCTTTGAATTTGTGTTTTGGTATTCTCTGGGTAAATACCCAGTAGTGCGATTACTGGATCACAGGATATTTCTATTTTTAATTTTTTGAGGACCATCCATGGTGTTTTCCATAGTGGTTGCACCGTTTGCATCCCCACCAACAGTGCACGAGGGTTGCTATTTCTCCACATCCTTGCCAAAACTTGTTTCTTGCGTGTGTGTGTGTGTGTGTGTGTGTGTTTGGGGTGGGGAGGGGAGAGGGAGGGATATACATATATATATATATATATATATAGAGAGAGAGAGAGAGAGAGAGAGAAAGAGAGAGAGACAGACAGAGAGAGAGAGAGAGAGAGAGAGAGAGAGAGAATGAATCTTAAGCAGGCTCCATGCCCAGTCCAGAACAAGAGGCAGAGCTCAATCCTACCACCCTGGGATCAGGACCTGAGCCAAAATCAAGAGTCGGACGCTTAACCAACTAAGCCACCCAGGTGCCCCATCTTGTGTTTTTTATTTTAGTCATTCTGACAGGAGTGTTTTTATTTTTAAAAAAGAAAAAAACATTTTTTCATAAAAAATGAATATACATAGATTGATTAAACAAGTAAAAAACTTAACATTTCAGTGGTTTATCATATGCATTTCTAGTCTACCTCCAGCTGGGTCAATTCCTGGGTTGTTCTTAAAGCTGCCGAAAAATACACAAAGGAAAGCAGTGGAGGTAGTGCTTGCAATCAGACCTACTTCGTGTTATTTTTTTTTTTAAAGTATAGTGTGCTCAAGTCTAATTGTTTCTACTCATGTAGGGGGCTGGGCAGGGATGCAAGAGCACCTGGCTCTGGGGGTTCAAACAGACCAGGTTCGGCCACTGGCTGCTGACAAAATCCAGAGGCACAGAGATGAGCGGTGGTGGAACAAGAAAGGAGTTTATTTCAGTGAGGCCAACACCGGGAAGACGGCGGACTAGCGGCTCAGACTGTCTCCAAAGTGCCGAAAATACTTCCAGGCTTATATAAGGAAAATGTGGGACAGTGGTGGGTGGGTACATGCACGTGGGCAGTGAAGGTTCACTGGATCCTTGTCTTGGAGTCAATCACACGGGGTCTTGCAGGCTCAGGGCAGTTCTTGTCGCTTGAGGGGATAGTTTCGGTTCCGTCACAGCATGCTTTGCCCGCAGGGTCTCTTGCCTGAGTTAAGAGATAAGCTGGAAAGAACTTAATCAATTAGAAAGTTTGAGGTCATAATGGAGGTAGCTGAAGTTCTTTTTAACTCACTTTTTCTTCACTATCCCTATTTAACTGCTCTATTTCCATGGACCAAACTTCAAAAAAAAATTATTTTCATTTTCATTTTCTTTTTAAATTTTTTTTTTTAACGTTTATTTATTTTTGGGACAGAGAGAGACAGAGCAATGAACGGGGGAGGGGCAGAGAGAGAGGAAGACACAGAATCGGAAGCAGGCTCCAGGCTCTGAGCCACCAGCCCAGAGCCTGACACGGGGCTCGAACTCACGGACCGCGAGATTGTGACCTGAGCTGAAGTCGGACGCTTAACCGACTGAGCCACCCAGGCGCCCCTTCATTTTCTTTTTAATGTTTTCTTTTAAAAAGTCAGAGAAACTATGGGGCATTTTAATGTCTCCAATTTTTTTTCTGCTTTTTGTGCAGGCCCTCACTATAAGAGATTCTGTTTCCTAACAAATAAAACATGACATGCAATTCCTAAGTCCACATATTCAAATGGGTAAACATTTCTACCTTCCAGTGGTTCCCCAATTAAGTTTTCTCTACCAATATACTAAATATCAAGTCCCTTCAGAGGATACAGTAAATGTATTTGTTTATGAAAGAAATCATTAATAGGACTACTCTCAGCAATCTGGACAACAGTAGTTTGGGAACTCACAAGCAGCTGCTTAAAACAACATCCAACACAGAACACTGCACAGTGGGTATTCAAAAACTGTCTTACTTTAAAAAATATCCCACATTATCAGGTCTTTTTATTCTGGTATTCATGTACTGCAAGACATAAAATCTCTTTCTTTTACACATTAAGAGACCAAGTGAACGTCAAACTTAAAGTCCTACAAATCCCAGGGACTCCTGGCTGGCTGGTTCAGTAGTTACAGCATGTGACTCTTGATCTTGGGTTGTGAGTTGGGAGCTCCACGTTGGGCATAGAGATTACTTAAAAATAAACAAATAAAATATAATTATAGTTTACCTTTAAAAAATGCTAAGGCCAGATAACCATGAAGAAAGGCCTTATACAATCGTTCTGATGAAATAAAATGGGAATGGTACTAAAACTCCAGACTCTTCCATAGATTACATCAAGCACTGACTGTGTAAGAACCAAGAAGAAAAAAACCTAACTGCTATTAAAGCATTAACATCACACTTGGAACTGAAGAGCAGGAAACTCAAAGTAGGGCTGACCAAGTTTTAAGCTTCCCACAAGAGTCCAAAGCTTCAGGCAATACAGAAGGGTTAATTTAGCTATTTAATGTGAAAAGCTCTTCAGTGTTAAAAACTTCCTAACCAGCGGAAGTGAAGGGCTAGGGTTTATCAGCACACCATCAGCCAAGTGTGTGAAGGCCCCAGATCAGGAATAGTCAGGCTCTAACACCTGAGGAGCAAAAGACGTTCTCTTCCTTTCAAAAATGCTATTTCTGTCTCCCCTGGCTCAGATTCCCTTCTAAAAAAATTTTTTTAATGTTTATTTGTTCTTGAGAGAGAGAGAGACAGAGTGTGAGTGGGAGAAGGGGCAGAGAGAGAGAGAGAATCTGAAGCAGGTTCCAGGCTCCAAGCCATCAGCACAGAGCCTGACGTGGGGCTTGAACCACAAACCATGATACCATGACTTGAGCTAAAGTCAAACGCTTTAAGTGACTGAGCCACCCAGGTGCCCATCAGATTCCCTTCTATATGTAAGAGAGCATTTATCACATATTATAGTAAAGAAAGCAATTCAATCCATTCACTTCTTGCTCCTTCCAGTTCACACAGGCCAAAGAATATGGTCCAGCAAGAAATAACAAAGGTAGCAACCAGCTGTGAAGCATTACCATGCACCAAAGAAGGAACTGTACATATACTAAGTACTATTAACAACATAAAGAAATCAAAGCACCCAGAGCTTAAGCAAGCTGCCCAAGGTTACTAAACTAATAAGGACAGAGCTAAGGTGCTGAGGTTTGAATGTAAGTCTTCAAATCCTAGTCTTTCCACTTCACATGGCCTTGAGAAATACAAGACATGTTATCATTCATCTTGTCAGGTAATATATATGTCACGTGTTTGCCTAGGCACAAAATTATTCTGGAAGAATATATAAGAAACCAGTAACATTGGTTGTCTCTGTCGGGGAGTTGGGGGAGACTTTCCTCACCCCTTCACGGTCCTTCTAGTTGGACTTAGAATCAAATTGACACGAGACAGATTAACAGGAGAAAATAAAATTTAATAGTGTACATATGGGGAATCCACACAGACAAGAAATCCAAAGACAATGAGGCAACAAGAAGTTTACGTGAGCTAAAGAGAGGGGTAGGTTGGAGGATACAAAGGGGGAGGAAAGCCATTACAGGAAGGTGAAAAGCTGTATTTTGAAAAACAAAGGTTGCCTTATTATGCAGGTAAGTTTCTTAGGTAAAGGGGAGCCAGTTTTAATAGCTTTCTTCCAGGTATAGGCTCTCCTTTCCAATGTAAATTTAGGCAGCTGAAGACCTGAAAGAGAGCTTTTCCTGTATCTCCTCGGTTTTGATTATTTTTAACCCAAAATAATGTTCATGCCAAAGTGGCCCACCTTAGGGCAGCCTGCCAGAGGCCCCTAGGTCTCAGAGGACAACTTAGGTAGCTGAGACACATGGCAAGAGAAGGAAATATTTACCATGTTCTCTTTCATGTGACTATATTATCTACTAAAAAAATAAAATGTGTTAATTTTATATAGCTTTCAACTAAAATATATAACAGGAATATCTGAACACACTGCTTTAAAAAGTATTTTAAACTATCCCACCAAATGATAAGTTTGTTAATAGTCTTCATATCACGGCAAAAAGGAATGAGTTTAGGGAGCTCGACAAAGAGGGGATTTATAGCTGCTTTTGGAACTCCTAGCTCCTAGCCCTAAACAGGGGGATGTTCCAAGCTCCTGCAGGGATTGTGCCACACTCACTTTCTTCCTGGTGGCATCTGTCAATAGCATGTTTAGTAAATACAAGCTGGCATCTCTCCTCCAGGCTTAAAAACCTACCTCTCCAGATTAAAGTTATCAGAGGATAAAGAGCTCCCAGAGACAATGGAGGAAATGATTCAACAAGAAAACAAGGAAGTAAACATTTCTAAGTTGTCAGAAGAGAAAATACATGTCAAGAGGTTGAGGAACAGAAGATGGTAAGACAGAAGAGAAAAAAAGAAGAAAACAGAAATCTGGAGAATAAACAGAAGGCTCCTCACCACCAGCAAGAGCAAAATCATTCAGGTTCCCACATGGAGTCTCGGGGCAAGGGTGGGGAATAGTTGGTCACTATGAGAAAAAAACCAGCAGCTTGCCAACTGCTACCCCTTCCAGTTGGTTAATGAAGTGGCAAACCAAACAACCAGAAGAAACCTGAAAAGTCTTTCTAGGGAAAAAATAAGAATCTAAAGGACTTGGAGGACCCAGGGGGTGAGAGAGGTCTTAGCCAACAATGTTTATCTTTTTCCAATTGAAAGCTGAGACTTTAGGGGAAAAAAGGAGGAATGTGAATGTCTATCAATAAACTGGAGTTGACTTTCCAGATCATACTGGAACATTCTTCCCCTACACCCCCACTTGGTCTACTACTTACCACTCTTTAGGTGTCCGTTCTAAATCCTACTTCTTCAAATCATGAGCAACTCTTAAATACAGAGAACAAACTGAGGGTTGCTGGAGGGGTGTTGGGTGGGGGGATGGGCTAAATGGGCAATGGGTATTAAGAAGGATACTTGTTGGGATGAGCACTGCGGGGTTATATATAAGTGATGAATCACTAAATTCTATTCGTGAAATCGTTATTACACTATATGTTAACTAACAAGGATTTAAATTGAAACAATAAAAAATAAATTAAAAAAAGAAACAATATCCATTAAAATACATAAATAAATAAGCACACAGTATTATAAAAGCTTATATTATTATCTGTCTGCTCCCATTAGACTATAAGCTTGGGGAGATGCACAACTGCATACTCCCCACCAAGCACAGTACTTGGCACCATTTTAATGAGTAAATGTATAAAAAAGATTATGGGCTCTCAGTCTGCTAAATGAATGCTGTTCACGGGGAGTAGGAGGAACACGTTTGTCTGAACACTTACTTGCCAATCTATGAGAACTCAAAACTGAAAATAGAGGAAAAGAGAAAAATTCCAGGATAAAACTGGACAAAAAACCAGGAATGCTATGAGAAGAAAAGCAATGGAAGAGGTAACTATTAAGTCACAAAAGAAAATACCCGAGAATTAAGTTGCCAATATCTTAAGACATCTATAATAGAGATATCCAAAATAAATTAAAGTTTATGAATTTTATAAAATGAATAAGACATGGTCACTACCAGGGAAAATTGGAGTTAATGGATTTGTGAATGCAGTACACCAATGAATGGGCAAATCTCATTCAAATCTTACAAAGGGAAGACCGATGGCAGTATGTCTCAAAATGATAGTCTCCAGTAGAAATCCACAAACCACACTGGAGAATTTCTGAATGAGGATACAAGAGTAAGGGACATGATACAGCTGTTGGAGTACCCTTCAGTCTGCTCAATGATGAAGAATATGGATTGTTTTCTTGACTCAGGTTCCAAAACTGGTGTGGTAATAAGAATGTTAGAGATAGGGAACTTCAAGCACCTTGTCATTTGCCGAATAGGTATTTATTTTAAAGGGGGAGAAGGGGTAGAAAATTCTTGCTGACAGTTTCATCCTAAAAGGATGAGGAACTACTATACTGGACTGCATCCAAACCAAGCAGACAGACTAGTTGAAAAAGAGAAAGTAACCATGTAATCTTTGAAAGTGTGACAGCCAACAACTAAAGTGCTGTCAGAAGAAGGCAGTTAAGAGAGCAAGTCCTAGATGTGGCACCAGTAATCCTGGAGTAAAGACCCAGTTCTGCCACAGTATGTGTACCTGAGCCCGGTCAACACTCTTCAGGCCATAGTTTCCTCATCCAAAAAGGGATAATACCTGTCCATCTCATATAATCAAAAAATTGGCTGTGAAGGCATTATGTAAACCTTGCCACAGTGATTTAAATAACATTAGACCTTTAATAAAATTAGCTGTTAACAACAACTAATATTTATTGATACTGAATTCTAACTACCAGATAGTTTTACAAGGACTGTCAAGTCCTCTCAATGGCCCTAAGGAGGTTGATACTCTTATCCATGTAGCAAGATTAGAAAACTCAGATTTCCAACTGTTAACTTGCCCAAGGTCCCCAAATGAGAAAAGTGGTGGAGGCTGCGTCAGAACACAGGTTTTCTGACTCTGGAGAGCCCACATTTTTTCCCTAAAACTTTAAAGGTTTATTTTTTAGTATTTATTTCGAGAGAGAGGGAGGCAGGGAGGGGGAGAGAGAAAATCCCAAACAGGCTCCATGCTGTCAGTGCAGATGGAGAGCCCACATTTTTATCCATTTGTTATACGCCTCTAAAAATGTAGGTTTCACAAAATTAAAATATGAAAAACCTAAAATTCTAAAGAGAATACAGATGCTAGTATTTTTTACAGAAACCCTCAAAAGTGACATTCTGGGGGCGCCTGGGTGGATCGGTTGGTTGAGCGTCTGACTTTGGCTCAGGTCATGATCTTGTGGTCTGAGAGTTCAAGCCTCTCATCGGGCTCTGTGCTGACAGCTCAGAGCCTGGAGCTTGCTTTGGATTCGGTGTCTCCCTGTCTCTCTGCCCCTCCCTCGCTCACACTTTGTCTCTGTCTCTCTCTCTCTCTCTCAAAAATAAACATAAAAAAATTTTTTTTAAGTATTAACTAGTATGGTTGCACAGCATTCTCCATTGAGTATAGATGTTCAAATCACATACACATGTATAAAGAAAGTGGAAGAGGGCACAGTCAAAAAGATAATAGAATGGTGGTTCTGACCTAAAGGAAAAGTGCCAGGAAAGTCACTGCCCAAAAGGCCTGTTAATAAAGCTAAGGCTAACAAAAAGGGCTCTGTGAGAACCGTCTAGATCAACTCCTCTTCTTCCATTTCTCTCTCTCTCTCTTTTTTTTTTCAGTGAGGCATTTTCTTTGCACGTACGTATTACATCCCTAAAAAAAGAATCCCAGGATTTTCCCTCCTGTGTGTTTTTGTCTTGCTTCTTCATGGTCCATGATGCCAGCTGAGGCTGTCAGTACAATGCAACCAAACTGGCAGGGCGGGAGCAGATTATTCTGCCATTTTTCTAGATCTTTGACTTGTACATCAAACCTGGAGCTTGTTTAACTCCACACTTGTTTAACCTGCCTGTGAGGTTCACAACAATTTTCCCAGCTCTGTGATCATTGATGATTTCAAATTCGCCAATGTAACCATGCTTCATCATCACAGTCAGAAATCGGATGATGACTTTGGAGCAGGGCCTAATAAGAACCTGGCGTTTGGTTTGCCTCTCTTTTCAGCATTGTTAATGCTCTTGAGAGCATCTGCCAGGACATTCATGCACACCATTATGGCAACACGGAAAGATGGCAGAAAGAGAGATCTTCCATTTCTCTATCAACAAGTATCATCTTCAACTTGAAGAGGGGAAGAACAAGCCTTGTGGAAAGCAAGAACTGAAGCTCAGAATAGAACCCCTGATTATTCCAAATCAGTTCAAGTCTCCAGACCTGCAAAACCTAACAATCCTGAGAATCCCAGGGGAGCCTGATGAACATCTGCTGCAGAACCTTAAGGATGAGCAAGGTTATCAGAACCTGAGAATGAGCAAACATGGTCCTAATTCCAAAGAGGGGATGTCTACTGAGGGTTACAAAAGTTCCCAGTCTCTGACATCAATCCCCAGTAGACCGTACAATTTATCTTTCTTTTACATGCATACACACCTAGCTTAGCCAACTGGTTTTTTTGTTTGTTTGTTTTTTAAGTGCGCTTTGACCTTTTAGAAAGGGGAGTAGTGATTATCAGAAATGATTTACTAAAAACAAGTCTTTCAAGAAAGAATACAACTAGACTGAAAAAGAAAGGAACAGAATATTACAGTGCTGCTCAAAATGAAGTCCGCAGCACTGGCCTCACCTAGGAGCTTGTTCAGAAATACACTCTCAGGCCCCACCACAAACCTGCTGAATCATAATCTGTTTTAACAAGATCCCCAGGTGATTTTTTTTTTGTTTGTTTTAGTGTCTATTTATTTATTTATTTATTGAGAGAGAGGGGCAGGGGGAGCCATGCGAGCAGGGTAGTGGCAGAGAGAAAGGGAGACCAAGGATCTGAAGCAGGCTCTGCGCTGACAGCGAACTCACAAACCATGACATCATGACCTCAGCTGAAATCAGACACTTAACTGACTGAGCCACTAGGTGCCTGCCCCCCTCCGCCAGGTGATTCTTATATATGGTAAAGTTTGAAAATCACCAATACATGGAAGAGATTTACATTTCAGCAAGGCATTTGACAAGTGTTTCATGATATCTTTGTTCACAGTGAGATTTCCTTCTATTAATTTGTTATATTTATTTGCTTGGCAAAATATTAAGCAGTTGACACACTTATTTTTTTTAATGTTTATTTATTTTTGAGACAGGGAGAGAGAGGGTACAAGCAGGGGAGGGGAAGAGAGAGAAGGAGACAGAAGACCCGAAGCAGGCTCTGTGCTGACAGCAGACAGCCCAACACGGGGCCCGAACCCATGAACCATGAGATCATGACTGAGCCAAAGTTGGACGCTCAACTGACTGAGCCACCCAGGCGCCTGACACACTTATTTCTCATAATAACCATACAAGGTAGGTATTATTATCTGTAACTTACAGATATTAATACTAGCAAAGATTAAACAGCACTATCTGCCAAGCACTGTTCCAAGGACTTCATATATATTAACTTATTTAATCCTTATAACAACTCTTCATGGTAGGTAGTATTTTTACCCACGTTTTACATGTGATGAAACTGAGGCAGAGTGAGTTTTAAGCACCTTGCTCACACTCCAGCAGAAATTTGTGGTATAGCTCTTAACCACTACTTTCTATAGCCAAGTATGCTGCCACAGTGGGGCATATGATAGCCCTGTGGGAAACTAAACAACTATACCCAAAGACAGTCCATTAAATTAAAAAAAAAAAAAAAAAATCAATAGGACTGGGGGGATGAATTTTAAAGGACACAAAAAAATAAAAAGACATTAAAGAATTCCCTGAAATGAGAGAGACAAGTAGACTAATGTTTATTGAGAGCATACAGTATGCTGGGATGGGCCATAATCTAAAGCACTTTGCATTCATTTTCTATTCAACCATTCCAACAGGCCCGTTTGTAGGTATTAAGGCATTTTATATATAAGGAAATAGAGGCCCAGACAAGTTAAGAACCTTGCCATGTCACACCACTTGTGATGATATGACCAAGATTCCAAAACCAAATCCGACTCTAAAGGCCATGCTCTTTCCCTTGATTTGCTCTGCATCCATACCTGGCCTGGTCCCACTGTTATAAATGACTTAGATAAGATCACTGGGTCATGCTGACAATGTAAGAGGGCCTTTAGCTAAGAGAATAAATATATTTAAAAAAATTTTTTAACGTTTATTCATTTTTGAGAGACAGAGACAGAGAGAGAGGGGGGCGGGGCAGAGACAGAGGGAGACACAGAACCCGAAGCAGGCTCCAGGCTCCGAGCTATCGGCACAAACCCGACGAGGGGCTCAAACTCACGAACCGTGAGATCATGACCTGAGCTGAAGTCGGACACTCAACTGACTGAGCCACCCAGGTGCCCCAGAGAACAAACATATTTAAAACAGAACACAGATCTAAAAGATCAAAACGGGATGGAACAATGGGCAAGAATGGTATTCAAAAGCAAGAGACTTTGGAGTCAGACCGGTTTGAATGCCTGATTCTACTTCACTGTTTAGAACGCAAGCAAATTACTTAATTTGTTTGAGCCTTAATTTCTATTCTATAAAACAGAAATTACACTTCACAGAATTGTTACAAGAGGAGAGAAAAGGTAATATTTGTAAAGTTCTTGGCACATAAGGCTTAACAAAAATGTTCACAAAATGCTCAGTGAACATTAAATCTAACATTATAAAATTTATACAGGAAAAGTGCAAGAAAATCAATTTTAGAAACACCAGAAGAAATTTAACAGGAACACATAAGAAAAGACTTAGGGATCTTAGTTAACTTGAACTTATGAGTCAATAGTTTGCCAACACTGCCAAAAATTATTGTGATTTTGGAACACATTACAGAAGCACAGTGTCCAAAACAAGTAAGCCCCAAACAAGGAGGCCATCAGACTTTATTTGTAAGACTGTCTTCAGTCCTGAGTGCTAAATTTTAAGGTTACCGGCAAATGAGAATCAATTCAGGAAAAGATCAGAAGAGTGAGAAGCTTTGAAACCACAGTAACTAGTCCCCTTCCTGGTTCTATATTTCTTCCTCTTCACACAATAGCAGTTACCTGTCAACTACTTCTGTTCCTCAATAACTAACACATTCCTCCCTTCATCTTTATCTCCCTCTCCCCCTCTCCCTCTCCACACACACACCTCAAATTCAATTTTGCCCATGTCACATGGATCTGAGAGGAGTGACTTGATGACTGCTAGCTCACAACTCTAGGACCTGGCATGTCAGAGCTGTTGTTAACCTGGCCTTCGCCTGTAGATTAGACCTGCTGCTGCTAGTCTCCACCAAATGTAACTAGCCTCTTGCTTTTTTCCTAAGATAAGCCCCACAACTTGTACTCTAGGTAACAGAGTCCTGTGTCTTTATCACATACTCAAGACACTGGAACTCTTCCTAAATGTCCATTACTCCCTGAAAGGGATATAGGTGGCCAGAGCACTTCATTAGGCAATGTCACACCTCACACCTCAGCCATTTCAAACTCATTGAATCAATACTCCCCAGCCTAAGGAGGCTCTCAGATAAACAAACTCAAGGGCAAACCTATTCATGTTCCTAAAATAGTACAAGTAGTACAGTTTACTGTACCTAAGAGGCCATTTGCAAACCTACAAAGAATGAAGCCTGCAAAAGCTGCCTGTAATCTGGCTGTCCTCACTGCAGCGCCCCATTTTCAGTTCCAATTAGAACTGGGCTCAGCTCCCTGGCAGGATTCAGACAGTAAAATCTGGTAACTCCTAGGTCCAGATTATCAGGGCAACTGACATTGCAGTAACATGAGCTTCCCTATGGAATAGCCCTGTCAAAGTTGGCAGGTTTTCCTGGCCGAATCAGAACAGCCTGTGTCTCCTTTCATTCAGTACTCCCTTGGAAGCCAAGCATGTCTCTAGGGAATGCCATCTGCAGGGGACATCAGGTGTCTCAATGCCCTGTTGTTTTCAACCATGTAGACATTGTGGTTCAATTTCTATTTCTAAAGTAGGTACAGGCTCTGCTCTTTCTTTGGATGAGAGAAACCATGGTAAATGCTAGCGTTTTGAGAACTTTGCCTTACTGTTCCTTTACCAGGGAACAGTAGAGTTCTAGTCTAGAATCAGACAATACCTGGAGCTTTCATCCAGTTCAAACTAGTTCTATACTTACAGTTCTAGAGTCAATTTGTAAATCTAGGCCTTCTCTTCCTGAAGTGAGCCTGAGTATTTAAACCCACTTTTAGATGGTTCCCCTACCAACGCAACACCCTATTCTCTAGATCACCAGTTCTCAAATTTGAGTGTGCGTTTGGAGGCTTGTTGAATATAGATTATTGAACCTTAAGCCTAGAGTTTCTGATTCAGTAGGTCTGGGGTGGGAGTTGAATATGTGCATTTTTAAAAAGCTCTGATGGCATGCTCACATAGCTGGTCTGGAGACCACTCTCTGAGAACCACTGCTCCAGATCAATATTTCAAGTCACTCCCAGAACTATACTGGGAGTGGGGGTGGGGGAAGAGGAAGATGCTGTACAAATTGGGTCCATTTGCATCATAACATTCAGTGCTTTGTCCCACACAGAAAATTCCTTATTCTCCTACAGAGTAGAGTAGACCTTAACTGGATCTCACATGTGAAACATTCAAGAGCTTAAAAACAGACGACAATTTACATCCTAACAAATTATTAACATAGCTACATTCTGTAACTGAGAAATGGCACTTACATAAGCGATTCTAGGCTCAAGATCAGCAGCCAAACCAGAAGTGGAATTAACACCTATTCTCTTTCCTATGCCTCACCAGCTGCATTATTCACTAACCAAAACATTAAAACCTGTAAAGCAATTAGAATAGTGCTTAACCATTATTTTATGGTGGTAAAATATACACATAATATTTATCTTTTTTCCTTTTTTTAATGTGTTTTATTTTTAAGAGAGAGAGAGAAAGAGGGAGAGAGAGGGTGCACACACCAGCGGGGGAGGGCAGAGAGACAGAGAGAGAGAGACCAAGAATCCTTGACTCAGGCAGGGCTCCATCCTGAAAGCATAAGTCGGGACACTTAGCCAACTGAGCCACCCAGATGCCCCTACATATAATATTCATTATATTTACCATTCATAAGTATACAAATCAGTGGCATTAAATACATTCACAATGGTGGGTAACCATCACCACTATCTATACCCAAACTTTTTCATCACCCCCAACAAAACTCAGTACCCATTAAACAATAATCCTCTTTCCCATCTTCCCCCAACCCTACTGCTCTACTTTCTCTCTATAAATTTGCCTATTCTAGTTACCTCATGTAAATGGAATCATATATTTGTCTTTCTGTGTCTGACCTATTTCAATAAGCATAGTGGGTTGTTGTTTTTTTTTTTTTTTAAGATTTCATTCTTAAGTAATTTCTACACCCAACATGGGGCTTGAACTCACAACCCTGAGATCAAGAGTCACCCGCTCCACTGACTAAGCCAGCCAGGTACCCCAATAAGCAGTGTTTTTGAGGTTCATCCACATGGTAACATATATCAAAATTTCATGTCTTTTTAAGGCTGAGGAATATTCCATTGTATGTATATAACACATTTTGTTTAACTATCCATCTGTCGACGGACACTCAAGTTGCTTCTACCTTTGGGTTACTGTGACTGATGCTATGACATGGACATACACCTAGAAGTAAAATTGCAGGGTTACATGGTAGTTCTACCTTTAATCTTTTAAGAAACCGTCAAACTGTTTTCCACAGTGGCTTCACCCTTTTACACTTCCACCAACAATACCAATACTTGTTATTTTCTGTCTTATTTATTTATTTACTTATTTAATGTTTATTCATTTTTTGAAAGAGAGAGAGAGACAGATAACAAGTCAGGGGAGGGGCAGAGAGAGAGGGAGACACAGAATCCGAAGCGGGCTCTGTGCTGACAGCAGCGAACTCAGGAACTCAAGAACTGCTGGGCTGTCAGCACAGAGCCCGACACGGGGCTCCAACTCAAGAACCTCAAGACCATGACCTGACCCGAAGTTGGACACCTAACTGACTGAGCCACCCAGGCGCCCCTATTTTCTTTCTTTTTTAAAAAAAATTATAGCCAGAGGCACTGGATAGCTCAGCTGAGTAAGCGTCGGACTTGGGCTCAGGTCGTGATCTCACAGTTCCTGAGTTCGCTGCTGTCAGCCAGTCAGCACAGAGCCAGCTTTGGATTCTCTGTCCCCCTCTCTCTGCCCCTCCCCCATTTGCACTCTCCCCCAAATAAATAAATATTTTTAAAAATTACAGTCATCCTGGGGTGCCTGGGTGGCTCAGTCGGTTAAGTAACTGACCAGCTCAGGTCATGATCTCACAGTTTGTGAGTTCGAGCCCCGCGTCGGGCTCTGTGCTGACAGCTCAAGAGCCTGGAGCCTGCTTCCGATTCTGTGTCTCCCTCTCTCTCTGCCCCTCCTCCGCTCGTGCTCTGTCTCTGTCTCTCAAAAATAAATGTTAAAAAAAATTTTTAAAAAAAATTACAGTCATCCTAATAGGTAAATGCTTAGTCACTATTGTTATCACAAGTTTTGACATGGGCTTTTACCAATATTTGTAGCACTATAAGGACAGCACGATAACAATTAGAGGTCCTGACTAGAGTTTCCAAGCATTATCATTCAAAACACAAATTTCCAGTTGCTTCTAATTTTCTCACAAACTCACCTCCAAAGCTAGCATTTGCTTAGTTTGATATCAGCTATGAAAGAAAATGATGTTTTGGATCGCTAAAGAAAAAAAAAAAAAAAAGATGTACAGTTATGTTTTTGAAAACAAAAGTATACTGGAAATCCTGTATATTTTAATCTTGCTAGCTGTATCACTGTTAAGTCCCTAACCTCACTAGAAATATTTTCTCATCACTTCAGGGGTTTTCCTGGCATGGAAGAGCTACACTGAGTGAAACAAACGGCTTTTCCCAAGTAAAGCTTTTCTGATGCTTGTGTATTATGTTTGAGGCTCCAGGTCTTCCTCTCGGTAACTCTTTCTCTTCCTTTATGAATCTAAGAGAGAAACCTGTGAGTATAGAAAGTGAAAGAAGGAGAAAAAAAATTTTTTTTTTGTTTTTAGGAAAAATTTTTCTCAACTTTTATACTTGGCAAGAATTGAGAAATAAACTCTAGCTTAAGTGCAGCCAAAACAAGAGCAAAGTGAAGGTATCATGGAAAAAAACTATTTATTTATTTATATTTTTAGGTTTGTTTATTTTGGGAGAGAAGAGCATGAGAGGGGCGGGGGGCGGGGAGAGGGAGAGAATCCTAAATAGGTTCCACGCTCAGCACAGAACCCAACGCGGGGCCCAATATCCCACGACCTTGAGATCATGACCTGAGCCAAAATCAAGAGTCATCTGCTTAACTGAATGAGCCACCCAGGCGCCAGGGAAAAACAATTTAAAAAGCTACAGTTTCAGGGGTGCCTGGGTGGCTCTGTTGGTTGAGCATCCGACTTCGGCTCAGGTCATGATCTCATAGTTCGTGAGTTCGAGCCCCGCGTCGGGCTCTGTGCTCACAGCTTGGAGCCTGGAGCCTGCTTTGGGTTCTGTGTCTCCCTCTCTCTCTGCCCCATCTGCACTCATGCTCTGTCTCTCTCTGTCTTAAAAATAAATAAAACATTTAAAAAACTAAAGAAAAAAAAAGCTAGTTTCATCCTAGGATGTATATTACATATGCTTCCCCATTATGCTGATTATAATACATGAAAGATTAAACTTTATATATAAAAGACTAAAGACTGGCTTTATAAAGGCAAAGGGGAGACCTATTAACATTCTGAGAGGTACAGCCAGAGACCTATATGAACCCCCAAGTTCATTAACCCCATTAAAGCATATAATTTCTTTCATAAATAAATGTACAATAACCAGCTGGTAACAATGTAGCCACTTCTCTGTAGGAAAACTTGGGAATAGCAGAAACCAGGAATCTTCAACCCCCAAGTGCCGAGAGAGCTATTTCTGGTGTATATGTATATAGGTGTGTCATACATAGAAATATGTCGGTAAAACAGACGAAGTTTATTAGAACGAGCACCGCATTTAATCAGAGTTTGTGTCCCAGTGCTGCCTCCTTGGTAAATTACTGAAAGCCTCTGAGCATCATCCCAATTATCACATAGACAATCATCCTGAGCAAAAGAATACCAGTTTCGTGGGTTGTGTGAGGAATAAATAATTTCAACATGCTTTCACTCATTCCTCAGCAAATGTATTTTGAGCTCTCACAATGTGCACTAAGGATATAGAGACAGAGATCCTGCCCTCACTGGGTATAAGAGGGCCTCTTCCTTGGTGGGTACCCCACAATTCTAGAACTGCTTAGAACTAGAGGGCAACTCCTCAAAGACAGAGAGCCCCTCATCCATGCTGATCAAGAACTTGGTACACAGTAGACAATTATGATTGCTGAATGAACAGATTTTCTGTTTATAATCTGTAAAACCTTCCTCTTGGCAGACATTAACATGAAAAGGAAGATACATAATAATCACCTCACTCACTGGAGGAACAGAAGCTCAGAAACACTTAGAGGGGAAAGCAAAAATGACACCTCCCATTATCATTACATGGCAGGGCTCAGTAATGTTCTCCTTGTCACATAAAATCCCTCCCATCCCTGAAAACCCCTGCAAATGGCTCATTTTATCGATACTCTGTGATGGTTATGCTATAAAATAAAACACAAGAGTTTTTCACTTTTCAGTACATAAAGTTAATCCCAGAAATCAGTATCTGGGGACACATATTTGAATAAATACTAAATGTGTTAACCAAAGACCTATCTTCAACTAAAAAGCAGGAATTTGTATCTCTGTTCCTAAGAACTACAAAATTCCTTCAGATATAAACTAGGGTTCCTCGGGGAGCCTGGGTGGCTCAGTCAGTTGAGCGGATGACTGCTGATTTTGGTCATGACCCCAGGGTCGTGGGATGGAGCCCTGCATCAAGCTAGGTGCTGAGCATGGAGCCTGCTTAAGACTCTCTCTCCTCCCTCCCTCTCTCTCTCTCCCTCCCCCCTCCACCCCTCTCCTCTGCTTGCTTTCTCTAAAAAAAAAAAAAAACTAAACTAAATTACAGAGTTTCTCAACCTTGGGACTATTGCCAGTCTGGGTCTGATAATTCTTGGTTGTGGTGGGCTGTCCTATACATTTATAGATGTTTCACAGCATTCCTAGCCTCTACCCACCAAATGCCAGTAGCAATTAGAGAATTGTGACAATCAAATGTATCTCTAGACATAGACATTTATTTGGGGCCGAGAGGGCTGTTTTGAAATCATCCTGGTTGAGAACCACTGAGATAAACCATGGAATGAGTATGTTTTCACAAATGCTGTTTAAGAAAGATAAGGAAGATGGAGCACCTGGGTGGCTCCATCAGTTGAGCATCCAAACTTTGGCTCTGGTCATGATCTCACGGATTGTGAGTTCGTTCAAGCCCCACGTTAGGCTCGCTGCTGTCAGCTTGTCAGCAGAGCCCACGTGAGATCCTCTGTTCCCTTCTCCCTTTGCCCCTCCCTCGCTTACAGTCTCTCTCGAAAAATAAATAAAATATTTTTTTAAAAAAGAAAGATATAGAAGATAATATAAACTGTTACTCTTCGCACTCCACAAATGAGTCATTTTTAGATCAGATGACCTTTAAAGTTTTATCTGGGAAAAAAAAAATAAAAAAGACAATGCTGACCAATGCACCTAAAGGTAATCTATAACCAAGAAAGATTAAATAAATCAGTGAACTAATGAATGGTGCAGAAAGTGATAACAGCATAAAATCAGCAGCAGGTATCCCCACTACCATCTTCTAGATACATTACTCATGCATGGTAACTGTCAGAAGTCAGGCAATCTTGAAATCCTCTATCTCATTGCTACAAAGTTAAATTCTTAATTATTCTTCCTTTACTTACCTGAAAAAAAATTGTTTGGTGTTGCAGAAAGAATAAGAATACTATTAGCACAACTATTTACTGAGCGTTTTGTAACTGTAAGGGATGTTACTTATTTAAATTAATTAACGTTTCCTAAAAGTTCCTTAAAAAAGGAAACCAAAACAAACTCAAAAATATAAAATAAAACTGGAGCCACAAAGGAAGCTGGGGATTCCTGAAGTTTACCTAAGACTTATTGTTATTGCCATCATCTCCCAAAAGGCCCAGGTTTCACTTGCAAATAGTTCTGTTTAGAAAAAGGCTAGATTTTAATTAATTTTAAATACTGGGATCTCAGCATTTTTTAAAAAAATTTTTTTAACGTTTATTTATTTTTGAGACAGAGAGAGACAGAGCATGAACGGGGGAGGGTCAGAGAGAGGGAGACACAGAATCTGAAACAGGCTCCAGGCTCTGAGCTGTCAGCACAGAGCCCAACACGGGGCTCAAACTCACGGACCGCGAGATCATGACCTGAGCCGAAGTCGGCTGCTTAACCGACTGAGCCACCCAGGCGCCCCAGGATCTCAGCATTTTTAAAAAATTTTTTAACGTTTATTATTTGAGAGAGAGAGGGAGAGAGAGGGGGGGAGAGAGAGAGAGAGAGAGAGAGAGCGAGCATGCGCAAGCAGGGGAGGGGCAGAGAGAGGGAGACACAGAATCCTATGTCTCGGCCCTGAACCGCCAACAGAGCCCGATGCTGGGCTAGAACCCATGAGATCATGACCTGAGCTGAAGTCAGTTACTTAACCGACTGAGCCACTCAGGAGCCCCTCAGCATTTAATAACATAATCCCACACTTATATAGTGCATGCAGCACTTTTTACAAGATGTTATTGATTTTAATGATAAAAGAAATATATGATCATTGTAGAGAACCTAAGACTATTTTTAAAAATATTATTTTAATAATGATGTATATCATTTAATTAATGATATATATAAAAGCAAATACAAACGTAAAACTTAGCCAGTTCAAGGAATGAACAAGTAATTTACGGATTAATGTCCCTAGACACTTCAGTACTAAAGTCATAGACAGCTCTCTTTAGAATCCACCCATCAATTCTGAGAATTCTGGTTTCATAAGAATTCCATAAAGCTAGTCATTTCTGTGCCACCTGTGCTGAATAAAAGACAAGAACTATGCATGTGTGTTTTGGGTGGGTTTGGTATTTCAGAGGAAACCAATACATAAAACAGAAACGGTCTTTCCTAGAGAAAAATGGAATGCTTTTCTTAGAATCAGAAACTAAAGAAAAAGTCACCTCTAACCTGTTTCGTTCTCATCATTTCATAATCTAGATCTAAGAGATAACCAATCCTTAATAAACAAACCACTCTTCCCATGGGCTCTACGGCATCTCAGTCTCCCACCCCTGCTGCCTATCTCATGCCATTTCAGTTAGTTACTCAAGAGGTCTTTTCAAAGTCAGACATGAAAGTGCTCCTTCCAGCAGGTATAGGCCCTCCAGCACTGAAGAATACAGGCTAAAATACCTGTTCCAGGAACATCTGCTCCTACTCCGGAGGAAGAGGAATAAAAAACAGGGACTATTCCAGTGGCCAGAAAGAGCAACCAAGGAGCTCTTGTACAGAGGCATGCACAGGTGGCAAATATGATAATGACTGATTTGGAAAAAGGAAATATCCCCAGTTTTGTGAGACATCGAGGCGGGTGGTAGAACAAGCATGAAATGGCTGTAACTGGCACTGTAGGTTTTAGCATATGAACAGAGTTAGGACGATGGCATCTAATTTTTTTTTTAATGTGAATTTTTGAGAGAGAGAGAGAGAACATTTAACTTTTACCTCTGTGAAACAGTTCAGCTCCTTTCCAAAGGAAGTGTCTTACTTTTCAATTCATTAATTGAATTGAACCTGACTAAAAGTCAGGTTCCTAGAGAAAACCTCCAGGTTCCTTAACATCCACAAAAGTGAAGTCCAAGGCCATTGATATGCTCAGAAATTTTAACAGAGTAAAATTCTCACATCCAGATGAGATTTCACCTGATTGTTAATTACAACATCATTAGTTACTGGCAATAACGAAAATAATGAGAATTCTTCATCTTTCCACTCTCTGGAAGGCCTCTACTTAATGTTATGAATCATCTGGTCCTTGACGTATGGATACTTCTGGGGGGACAGATGACATTTAGCACAGGACATGTGAGGCTGTGGGAAAAGGGAAGTTCTTGGCCACAAGAACCAGGACAAAAACCCTTGCCCTTGGGAAAAATGCCAAAAATCTCTGAAGTCCACTGCAAGGCAGTTAAATTTTTAGCTTCAGATGATCCCTGTTATAAGAACACAAACCACAGCATAGAATTAGAATAGGTTTTTGAAAACTATGTGATAGAGTTACAAGATAACTATTTTCTGGCATTCATATGAATCCATGCTAAGTGATAATCCCCAGGGTAAATATAAATATTTTTCTCCCTTGGGATTAGTTTAAGCTAACTTGGCTCTAAAATCTTTCACTATTCAAAAACAGAGAATATTATGATAAAGGCTAACTTTACTGAGTGCTTACAATGTAAGCACTAACTTACTAACTTCACAATAATGCTCTGAACAACATTAACTCTAAAATAGAAATTTTTAGAGGCTTTGAAAATAAATATTAGATTATTTGTTACAGCAACTTTAAAGAAATTCATGAATTATTTTTAATGTGCAAGAAGCATTATACAAGTTATTAAAACCAACTTTGGTCTAAGATGAAAATATGCGTGGTGCCTGGCTGGCTCAGTCAGTGGCACACATGACTCCTGATCTTGGGGTTATGAGTTTGAGCCCTATGTTGGGGGTAGAGATTATTTAAAAATCAAATCTTTTTTTTTTTTAAGTTTATTTATTTTTGACAGAGAGAGAGAGCACGCGCACGTGCGCGAGCGAACGTGAGCTAGGGAGGGGCAGAGAGAGAGGGAGACACAGAATCCAAAGCAGGCTCCAGGCTCCAAGCTGTCAACACAGAGCCTGATGTGGGGCTCGAACTCACGAACTGTGAGATCATGACCTGGGCCAAATTCAGACATTTAACCAGCTGAGCCACCCAGGCGCCCCACTTAAAAATCAAATCTTAAAAAAAGTAAAACAAGAATTTAAGATACAAAACAGATGAACATAAGGGAAGGGAAGCAAAAATAATATAAAAACAGGGGCGCCTGGGTGGCTCAGTCGGTTAAGCATCCGACTTCAGCTCAGGTCACGATCTCACGGTCCGTGAGTTCGAGCCCCGTGTCAGGCTCTGGGCTGACTGCTCAGAGCCTGGAGCCTGTTTCAGATTCTGTGTCTCCCTCTCTCTCTGACCCTCCCCCATTCATGCTCTGTCTCTCTCTGTCTCAAAAATAAATAAAACGTTAAAAAAAAATTTTATAAAAAAAAAAAATAATAATAATATAAAAACAGAGAGAAAGGGGAGCCTGGGTGACTCAGTCAGATAAGTATCTGACTTTGGCTCAGGTCATCGTCTAATGGTTCATGGGTTCAAGCCCTGCGTCGGGCTCTGTGCTGACAGCTCAGAGTCTGGAGCCTGCTTCAGATTCTGTGTCTCCCTCTTTCTCTCTGCCCCTCCCTGACTCACACTCTGCCTCTCTCTGTCTCTCAACAAATAAACATTAAAAAAATTAAAACAAAACAAAACAAAGGGAGGCATACCTTAAGAGACTCTTAAATACAGAGAACAAACTAAGGGTTGCTGGAGGGGTGTTGAGTGGGGGATGGGCTAAATGGGCAAGGGGTATTAAGGAGGACACCTGTTGGGATGAACACTGGGTGTTCTATATAAGTGATGAATCACTAAATTCAATTCCTGAAATCATTATCACAAAAATAAATTAATTAAACAACATAAAATAAAAATATGCATAAATGCATAAGTACTTTAGAAAACTACTCTGTTCTTTTCAGAGTTTATTTATTTTTGAGAGAGAGAGAAAGCGCACATGGGAGGGGGGCAGGGAGAGAGAGAGGGAGAGAGAGAGAGAGAGAGAGAGACAGAGGATCCAAAGCAGACTGCGAGCTGACAGCCCACAGCCCGATGCGAGGCTCGATGCAAGGCTTGATTCAAGGCTCAAGAACTGTGAGATCATGACCTTAGCAGAAGTCCGACGCTTAACCGACTGAGCCACCCAGGCGCCTTGAAAACTACTCTATTCTTCTATCCTATTAATCACTACTGGGAAATCCATGTAAAATCAAGACCCTTAAAAGCTGTAATTTCTGAATTTGAGTATCCTTAGAATCCTAGGTGAGTCTTTATTTTATGGTTTGATTACAAAGAGAGTTCTCACAACTTATGCGCAAACAGATGTAACTCAGGGAGTCCCACTTAAACTTTCTGTAGGTTTTAGACATAGAACAGATGAGTAAGAGACCCCCTTTTTTATCCCCCCCTTCAAGAAACCCTTAATTATCTTTCAAGTTAACTATAATTCAAAAATTATCAACTTCAGGTCAAGTTACAAATGTTAGTATATGCTCTGGCAAAGTGAAATTAAGACAATTAGTAACATAATAAAAATGAAGACTAATGCTGATATGTAGAAATTACCCTTCACACTGTCAAACTTATAATTTTGCCAGCCCATGAAGAAAGGCTTTTATATGTACATATTAACATACAAAACACTTATCTTTTTAAAGTTTGGAGATGGGGCGCCTGGGTGGCTCAGTCGGTTAAGCGGCCGACTTCGGCTCAGGTCACGATCTCACTGTCCGTGGGTTCAAGCCCCGCGTCGGGCTCTGTGCTGACTGCTCAGAGCCTGGAGCCTGTTTCAGATTCTGTGTCTCCCTCTCTCTCTGACCCTCCCCCGTTCATGCTCTGTCTCTCTCTGTCTCAAAAATAAATAAATGTTAAAAAAAATAAAAAAATAAAGTTTGGGGAGATACTATTCTTCATATTTGGTTCCATGAATAGTTATTTCTCCTATACAAAAGCTAAAGAAGATATCAAAAAATTAAATTTTTATTGTGACCACACCTCAAAATGGAGAGTTTGTCAACCCTATCTTAGGGAACACATTTTTTCTCAAGAGTATTTTCATCACAATTTCTTGCATAGACTGTGTATGTCTCTGTTGGCAATAGGTCTGAGTAAAGGTCTTCCAAAATTTTTCTTCTGTGCAATTTTTAAACCATATTTTAAGACACATCATCAAAACCAAATACACATATATCAATACCCAAACCAACAAAATTAACTATTATACATGCATGCAGACATCTTAGTAAGGTAACTAGCTGCTTCATGAGAAGTTATGTAGTATAATACAGGGAACATTTGCAGTGGAGGCAGAATAACCCAGAACTGGGTGGAAATCATGGCTCCATTGCTTGCTAGCTATGTGACCTTGGGCAATTTCCTTCTCTCAGTCTGAGTTTTCTTGTTTGCAAAATGAGGTAATAATTCCAATCGTATGAGGATTAATCGTATGTGAAATGCCCAGCGCGGAGCCTGACTCAAAGCAGAAACTCAGGAAACAGTTACTGTTATTACCCTGTTGCTATTCATGTAAATTTATTAAAGGCAAAGCTCACTTTTTCTTGTAACTCAATTGTAAGCTCTGTTAATTACTGGGAACTGAAAAAATAAAGGCAAGAAACATCAGAGTTACAAATGAGAATTTGATATATCAGTTCAGCACATGCCTAGATAGGAAATGGGACTACAAAGCAATAATGATGACCTTCAGAAGTATATGTAAAAATGAACAATGTCCTTATTTTTACAAGCCCCTCAGAAAGGAGATGATGCTGTGTTCTATTCATGTACCTAACTACTCTTTGTTCCACAAGTATTTCCAGAATGTCCATACACTAAGTGCCAATCATTATGCTAGGCGATGTGCATATGGCGATGGGCAAAAGTAGACACAGTTCCAACCCTCATGGAGCTTCCAGTCATGCAATCCCACAAATAGTGTAAACTTGTGAAAAGTGATATAAAGGACAGTACATGGTACTCTAAGAGCCAGTAACACAGATCTAACTTAATTGGGGAGATCAAGGAAGGCCTTCCTGAGGAAGCAAAAGCTGAGGATGAAGAGAGAGTTAACAGTGGCAGGTGTTCCCAGACAGGGGAAAGCAGTCTGTACAAAGACCCTGTACCAGGAGAAAACAGCAAGACTGCAGGACCAAAAGGCCTGTGTGCCTGGAGGAAAGATGAGGTGTGAGAATTAGCTAGGGCTCTAGACCACACTCAGGGCCCATGCATTGTAGATCATACTCAGGAGTTGTTATATCCCAAGAGTAATGAAAAGCCACTGAAGGGTTTTATAAATGCTTCTTTTAGGGGCAGGGAGGCAGACTGGAGACACAATGAGATTTTCAATTTGCTTTTGCCTTCTGGAATAAGAGTAAGGAATGCAGATGATCAGGTAGGAAACAAAAGTTCTGTAAGGATACATTTAACAACAGCTTGGGGACTAGGGTGATGGTGATAGTGGAAGAAGTTGATGAATTCGAGAGATATTCAGGAAAATCTGATGATGTGTAGTGTACAGGGCCTGAGGGAAAGCAAAATGTTCAAGAAACTTCCGGGTTTCTGATTCACATGACTATATACAAGAATATACCATTCAGGAGAGATCTGCTCCAGAAACATCTTTAAAGCAGTTAGTTACCTACCCCCCAAAAGGACCTAAATGCATAAATGTATTTCATTTTCGCCTGAATCTGTGTTAACCTAGTGTGATCCTTTACTTATAAGATTCCAAAAGATTGGTATTTCCAAAAAGCAAATTGACCCTCAAAAGGATAAGATGTTTCCAACACTGAAGATATCTGAAAGATTCTGCCACAAGCTTTAAAATAAGTTCTAAAATTGGTTTGAGGGGCACCTGGGTGGCTGGGTTGGTTAAGCATCCGACTTCAGCTCAGGTCATGATCTCAAGGCGTTCCTGAGTTTGAGCCCCAGGTCAGGCTCTGTGCTGACAGCTCAGAACCTGGAGCCTGCTCTGGATGATTCTGTGTCTCCCTCTCTCTGGCCCTCCCCCTGCCTCACGCTCGCTCGCTCGCGTGCGCTCTGTCTCTCTCTCTCTCAAAAATAAATAAAACATTAAAAATTTTTTGATAAGAAATAAATAAAATTGGTTTCAGCAATGGGGCAGCATTATGAAATGAATGTGTCATATCCCATGATCACTACTTAGATAAGACCCACATGAATTTGCGGCTGCTTAACATAGTCTAAATAAATCATAACAGTGAAGAGTGCTCTTATGTGATATTAAACTATGAAATTTTACAATTTCATTACAATCACAATAATTGGAACTATGCTACTACTTTTATGTTTGCTTCAACATTTTGAAATGCTTGTAGAAAACCTGACATTTTGTAGGAAAAGGTATGATTTTAAAAACCCACATACCTTCTTG
This sequence comes from Panthera uncia, assembly GCF_023721935.1. Taxonomy (NCBI): domain Eukaryota; kingdom Metazoa; phylum Chordata; class Mammalia; order Carnivora; family Felidae; genus Panthera; species Panthera uncia. The sequence goes on from NW_026057582.1 coordinate 113,629,895, forward strand.
ATCTTAATATAAAAATATTTTACTGTTACCATCCAGTCCTTACTAATGCCCATCACGTTTATTCACTGTAAAAGATTTTCACTAAATACAAAGATTTTACTAAACACTATAAAAGTATATGCAAATACTCTATACAGAGTAAAGCACTGACTTTATCAATACTTGCTTTCCTTGGTTTTAATTTTTTAACTTGCAACCTAATCCCATTTTCATAGTGGAATGCTAATGTCTTTAAGTCATAGAAACATAGAAACTCTAAATCTGACTAATCCAAGGAAAAGAAGTGAACGGGTTTTGCCTCTTTAAAATCAACACCACAACCTTAGTACTGAAGTATTTCCCTAATTCTGGAAGGACAGGCTCCTTGGCCACCTGCTTGCACTAGGCCTTGACTAGCATTTTATTAACACTCAACTGCAGATACCAGGATGTTACCACTGCTCCTACAGAGCAGAATTTTTTTTTTCTCCCATGCTGATTTTATCTCAAGGCGTGAAAAGGCAAGATAGTGGTTTGAGGCCAAATGTGAAAAATGTCATCTCCGCAAATAAGGAGAAAAGTCAAGAGCTTTTTAAAAATCAGGTCTTAAGCCCATTAACTAATACTAGTTTGTAAAATCGGACTGTCTCCACCCTAGAGACTGTGCTACCAAATGTGGTCCTTGGGAATAAGGGCTGAAGGGCCTGAAACGGGTTACCAGTATGGTTCATCTTTTTCTTATTTCAGGTTTTCGTTTTTTTAAACATGAAATCAGACTATGGCTATATTTGAGCATAGCTAAAGCCGGGTATGGGCAGTGCCAAGGAAGAGATAGCGAAAGTCTTTAGGGTTCCCAATCTCAGCTAGCAGATTTTCCAATCTTCCTCTGAAGGAGTGGTCCGTGTCTCCCCAAAAGGAATGTGGGGGAGGGAAAGATACAAGGGCCCTGGGCTTTTCCCTTACCCAAACCCCCAGAATGACACCGCAAACCACTTCCTCCTGGGAACTGAAGGTCATAAGCTTTAAGGGACAATGGAGCTCAACATAGGCTCCAGAAAGATGGAGACAGCGAGATGAGATAGGAGGGTGGGTAGGGAAGTGGGGGTGAGGGGATGCGCCCAGTTTGAGAGCGCTGAATAGGGCGGTCCAGGCCAGGGGCTTCGGGTGCATGAGGCCTGGATCTTCCAGAATCTGCCCAAGTAGGCCTGCCACAGCCCTGTGAGAAGCCCGAGGGGCTCATCTGAAAATCTAGGGCATCTACGTACCCACTGCCTATCACCACTCTACTCGGGTGGGGAGATGTTGCCCACAGGAATCCTCCCCCCAAACGGGACTTTGCCTGTCCTTAAAAAACCACAAACCCTTAAGGAAAGAAGCTGAACATTTATAGGGGTGGAGGGCCCGAAGGCAAGTAGGTGTTCAGCAAACGTCGGGGGTCGAGGGTGGTGGGAGGGAAAGGGAGGCCCCCCAGTCCGAGGAACTTGAATTACCACCAGGATGGGGGGAGGGGGCGATCTGAGGCCCGTAAGCCTAAGGGACCGAAGAGGCCGGGAGCTGCGTCCCGCGGCGTCCCCCGGGTCGGGGGCTGACGGCCTGGGGCGCGGTCGCCGGGGGAAGGGGCACCCGCGGGCCGGGGGCCGTGGAGCGCGCGGCCTCCGCGGGCAGAGGCCGGCCTAGGCCTCGGGGGTCCGGACACACCCACCGCCGCGGCCGCGGCCCCGCTTACCTGCTCCTCCTCCGGGGTCAGCTCCGGCGCCATGTCGGGCTGGGGCGCGGTCGCGGGCTCCATCCCGCCGCCGTCGCCGCCGCCGCCCGGCCGACCGAACGCGCCCGGGAGAGCCGAGAGCCCGGTGCTGCCGGCCGACGCTTCCGCGTCTCCGTGCCTCAACAGCCGGAGGCCGGCTCGCGCATGGTGGGGCCGGCGGGGCCGGGCGCCCGCGGCGGCCGCGAACGCCGCTCCTGTCTCCTGAAGGAAAAGCTCTCACAACTGTCGCTCTCTCCGGGCGGAAATCCTTTTTTATTTTCTTCTCTCCTTTCCCCGCACTCCCCCTCCTCTCCCGGAAAAAAAAAAAAAAAAAAAGAAAAAAAAAAAAGGTGCCGGCGAAGAGCTAATAGCCAACCGGGATTTAAAAAGGAAATACGAACTCAAGAACTTTCTAAGCCCAGAGTGGAGGGTCTCGGCGGAAATTTCCCGAAGGCCGCCGGCCTCCTCGGCGTCTGGCTCCCCCGGCCGCGCTCCGGCTCCTCCGGAGCGTGAGGCGGAGTCCTCGGGGATGCGGGCCCCGGCGACCTGCGCGGCGGCCTCTCAGTCCCGTTCCTCAAAAGCCGCGGCGGCGGGAGGGAGGGAAGAGGGGAGGGAGCGAGGAAAAGGCGCCCCCCTCCGGGCTCAGGGCCAGCGCTGCGGCCGCGCCGCGTCCGCCCGAGCCCCCCCGCGGCTCCATTGAGAAACTGAGCGTCTCATTCACAAACAGGCGGCGGGAGGGCCGGCCGAGCGCGGACGCTGTCCGGGAGGGGGAGACAGAGAGGAGCCCAGGCGGGGGAAACAGGGGGCGGGGGAGGGGAGACCGGAGGGACCGGCGCTGGGAGGGGCTTCGGCGACTCCGGGCTGCGAGGATGGGGTACGAGGAAGAAAGGGGCGTGAGTTTTACGGTTCAGTTCCGTGGAGGAGGAAGAGAATACATTCGTTTGAAAACGAGCTGCTGTCGGGCACCTCGCCGGGGTTACTTGCTGCTGCCCCGTCGTGTGAGGGACCCACCAATCCTCATCTGTTTCCATGTCACTTGCTGACTGGAAGACCCTGTAAAGGTTGCCTGCGACGTCCAGGAGGTCTGGTGAAGGAACAGACCCTGCTCTCACTTTCTCTTTGTTGCGCGTATTCTGTAATCCATAACCAGGATGGCTAATTTTAGTCCCTCACAAAAGCAGCATCCGATTTCAAACCTGATGCCGGAATTACACAGCCTTTGCAAACCTTGGGTTTTCACTTGGGCAATCACAGCAAAGAGCGTGAAGGGTGTTACAGGACAGTCTTGGGATCCGTAGGAGAGGCACAGGGAAGGCAGGGCTGGTCTAGTATGTTGTTGCATCATTTCAGTCCAAAAAGAAATATTCCAAAAGGGATCCAGCTAACAAGCCACAGCTAGTCCTAATGGCTGAAGCCCTGGAGAGCTAGGAGAGACATCCAAGGGAGAGGTCTTCAGACAACAGAGGAAGGTGCTCTGGCTTCTGATGCTCCTTCGAGGATTTCAGAAGCAACCACTGACTTCATCTCATTTCTGCATCATTAAAATAAGAACTTCAAGTTGCCCTTGGTTAGAAAAATGTTGTGCACTGACTCGTCATGATTTCAGATCCATGTTTTGGAACAAAGTTATTTGTGGTTTTAATTTGTTTTGATGAAATTGTTTTGAAGTTTGGTATTAGGACGTTCTTATCGAACTCTTGCACCCGGAGTAAAGAGGACCATTACGTCACTGACACCATAGAAACACCAGTGGTGTCCATCATGTGATGGACTTTTAAACTTTAAAAACCAGGAGGTTTGAACAGTAACTCTAGATTGTTCAGTTTGGACAAGGCTACTCTTTGCTGATCTAGATAGGTTTCCAAAGATCTTGAGACATTTGCTCCTACTGTGGCCTACTCTTAGTCAGCAGTGGTGGTAAGCTGTGCAGCAGTCTGAGGAAGAGAAGGGACATCTGTTCCTGCCTCGGCCAGGCTACTCCTTGTAGGCAGTGGCACAAGATATGTAAATGTTCTGAAGACATAACCTTCAGAGCAGCCCCCTTATGGCTGCCAACCATAGCCTGATAGCCACATGCCCCAAGCAGGGAGGGACCTACGCTGGCAGCTGACACCTCGCTTTTAGTTGGACTCTACCAAGAACCAACTGGTAGAAATGTACACATCATCTAAATTTGGACTTTCATTCATCTCTTTCATCGTCCCTTTGTCTGCAACGATAGTGTAATTAATCTATCATTGGTTTAGATTATGCTATTTCTTTATTGACTTAAGAGATATTATCCTGTGTGCTACTGGCTTGTGAAATATTATTATAAATTATAATTCCTGCAGTGAACCTGTGTTAAATTATTGGCAAAGATAATGTCAGTTTCTGAGCATAATTTGCCATGAATAAAACAAGAAACCCCTGGAACTTGGATCTGTTTCTTCTATCTCGGGTTATTTGCACCAATAAAGCTGACTCTTGGTTGAGTTCATCACCCCATACAAGAGTTACGGTTTCAGTATTGCAACCGGATACCTCTCTGGAAGGCAATCTATTTATTAAACAAGTATATTTTCATGCCAAGCACTGGATTTGCCAACCCCAGTACATACTGGGGTTACAACAATGAACAACACAATGGTCTCTTCCACATGTAAGGATATGGAATGATCCCTGAGTTATATTGTGAAGTAGAAACAACAAGACTCGGGGTGCCTGGGTGGCTCTGTCGGATGAGCATCCGACTTTGGCTCAGGTCATGATCTCACAGTTTGTGGGTTTGAGCCCCGCATCAGGCTCTGCGCTGACAGCTTGCTCAGAGCCTGCAGCCTGCTTGAGATTCTGTGTCTCCTTCTTGCCCTCTGCCCCTCCCCCGCTCGTGCTCTATTTCTCTCTTTCTCAAAAATAAATATTAAAAAAAAATAAAAAAAAACAAGACTCAAATAGTGTACATAATGATATCATTTGTACAAAAAAAAAAAAAAGAACATATAAACTTATTTATAGGTAGAAAGGGTTTGGGAGGATACAGAAGAAAGATCACTGGTTAGGGTGCCTGGGTGGTTCAGTTGGTTGAGCGTCCGACTTTGGTCATGATCTCATGGTCTGTGAGTTTGAGTCCTATGTCAGGCTCTGTGCTGACAGCTCAGAGCCTGGAGCCTGCTTTGGATTCTGTTTCCCTCTCTGCCCCTCCCCGGCTTGCACTGTGTGTGTGTGTGTGTGTGTGTGTGTGTGTGTGT
>NW_026057582.1:113954541-114150302 GCF_023721935.1 Panthera uncia
TCCTTCCTTCCTTCCTTCCTTCCTTCCTTCCTTCCTTCCTTCCTTCCTGTCAGCTGAGGGGAAGAGAGAATCAGAGGAAGCAGCTTGATACTCCCAAGAAGACCCTGGGCAGGAAGGCAGGGGACCTGTTTTAGGGCCTTAAGCTTGACCCCAGACTTGCTTTGTGATCTTGTGCAGTTCCTGACCCTCACTGGGCCCCATCTAGCCCTCTCTGGGCTCCTAAGGAGTCAGGCCCATCCCCTTTGGGGCTCCATGACTCTGACACTCAAAGAAATGTCTGGGGAGAGGGATTAGAATTGGGGAGAATACTGGAAGAATCAAGACAGGGAAGTTAGGGGTTCGGAGCATCCAGGGATAATGGGCCCAATGGGCCCAAAGTAGCAGAGGGAACCACATTCATGAAGCCAGACTAAGTGGGTCCCAACCTTCACTCCCCTCAGGTTTGGGGCTTGGGTTCCTCACGACCTCAGTCCCTCCTCCACCTAGCCCACTCAGGGTGGCTTTTTGACCGTGACTCAAGGCTGGCCAGGTCTGGAGCAGCTGCTTCAGGGAAGAGCTGGGTAGAGGGAGGAGGAGCCAGGTAGTAATCCCAGGGACCTAGACGCCTCTCTGCTGCCCTGCTGTGCTTGTCTGTCCTGCAGGGCCCTGGGAAAGGAAGCAGGGTGAGTGCCAGGTCCTAGAAGATTTGCTTCTCAGCCGCCAGCCCTGCTGTCCCCAAGCCTGCCTGGCACTAGCTTCCATTTCATTAGTCACAGACATGCCAACTGGCCCGGAAAACCAGGAGTCCACACGGCAGGCTGGTGGGAGCTGCCCTGGGCATTGGGAACTGTTAGGAGCATGAAGGAGCGGTGCCCGGGGCAGCTCAGTCATGGCAAGGGCCCAAGCCTCGCTTCCTCATTCTGCTGCTCAGAGACCGGGCCTGCTGGACGCCTGTGCTGTGGCTTGGGATGGCGCGGCTCAGGTAGCTGGTGTGCCACCACCTGGGGCACAGAAACCAGCCCAGCGCCATCCCGTAACCTGCTCCCTCCACACCTAACACAGAACTCGCGAAGTCCATGGCATATATCAGGGAACAAGGGCAGAAGGAATGGGAGACAGAGGGGGTTGTCATCATCTGTCCCATGGCCCCTGTTCCCCCTCCCCCCATCAAAGACTGCACTAGATCACTGCTGACCACAGAGGTCCCCCCAGTCAGGGTTGAAGCAGCTCCTGAATATTGCCCTCACCTCTCTGCTCCTTGGGTAGGGCCTGGGACAGCTGGACAGCCAGCCCCCTGTGCACCGCCCCCCATGAGAGTCCCTGTAGGAGATGGACTCAGCTACTCAGGAGCCCTGGCTCTGGCCAGGGCTAACAGCAGCCAAGTAAACCAGCATCACCCCTTTGCGGCCCGGGCCCCGGACCCCAGGGCCCAGCTGAGTCAGTGCCATTTGAATCTCACCATATGGGCGCGGGGTGGGTGCAGGGGGAGGAGCTGGGGTTGCCATGAGAACCCGCACGCTGGCATTTCCTCTTTTGGGGAAGCTGAACCATACTTTGCAGGCGGTGTAGGCTTATGAATCCCATTTCTCTGTGTTTTTTAGGAAGGGAAAAAGGGCAGGGGAAGGGGGTGGAAAAGACAAGGAGGGAGGGAGATGGAGTGAGGCAGAGGGAACAATGGGGGCTCTCTGGAGCTCTTGGGGGTTGATCAGGGGCCTGTGTTCCCCAGAACTGAGCCCAAGGCCAAAGTGGGGCCCGGTGTCCCCTCTGGCCCCTTGTCCAGGCCTTTGGTAAACCTTTTCCTTTCAACCTACATCCCCGCACGCTGCCTCGTTTCAAGCCAACTCTTTGACCCCTTTCCAGGTTCCCTATCTTCATCCCTGTCATCTGAGTGCCCACTCTATGGACAGTGACACTGGGGCAGACAAGGTCAGGAGGCTCGGGGCCTGCTCTTGGGGCGGGGCCTCAGTCAGGGGCAGGTGTCTGTTCTAACCCAAGTATGTCACAGGCTCCTTGGACTGTAGTAGCTCAGCAAGTGGGATTCCACATGTCTGGGTGGGTAGACGTGGAAGGCTGTGTGGAGAGCAAGGAATCGTGCAGGGGTGGGGCTGGGGGGGGGGTGCAGGGAGCTGAAAGGAGAAGGCTGTTTCCACCCATCCATCTGGTAAGGGATTGGGGGGTGGATATGCTAAGAATACAGGCTTTGGGGGCAGACAGATCTGGGTGTGAATCTGGCCCCGTCTCTTCATACCTGTGGCGTCTCTGGCAAATGAGCCTCCTCGAGCCTGTTTCCTTCTTCTGTGAAATGGGGATACTGGCACCTGCCTTGCAGGTTTCCCGAGGTGCCCACCACAGTGGAGGGACTGGAGTAGACCTCGTTAGATGGCAGCTGCCACTGGCATTATCACTCAGGACATGGTCCCTGGCGTTGGCTTGGGGCACAGGGAGGGATGAGTTAATGTGGTCCTGGGCCTGGAGGGGTGCCCACCCTGAGCAAAGGTGTGGTGGGGCCCCATGGCCATGTTCTGGGGAGGCGGCCTTGTAGAGAGGAGCTTTCCTGACGGGGAAGAAGAGTGAGATGGCAGGAAGAGGGCTGTGGGTGACAACTAGGGGGCTTGGGGTCTAGGGGCAGAACCAGGCTCCAGGCGGGCCCAGGCCACGGGGGCAGCTCTACAGCAGAACTACCGCATCTGCTGAGTCTCTGGCTCTCCCCCAGCTCCTTCTCCTGGAAGCCTTACCTGTCACGTCTGGGGCACCAGCCTTCCTTCTGGGGAGGTCCCTTCCAGATCCTTGGAAAATGAGGCTGCCAAGTAAGGGGACCAGCATTGTGACACCAGCTCTACCAGAACCTCCTGAAGCGTGACCCCGGGAAAGCCCCTGCTCTCTGGACCACCCTTTCCTGACTGTAAATGGGGTTATAGACTGCTATCCTTCCCTCCCCCAGGGGCTGAGTAGGGCTCCAGGAGACGAGGGGGCGAGCTTCCTTTAGGATGTGTCTCGAGAAAACAGAGGACGAGAGTCTGGCTTCATCCCCATTGAGCAGGGGGTGGGGGAGGGGCAGGCGGGGGAAGCGGGGACCTCCTCAGCTCTGGGCGCTGCCCCTGCCTATCGTGAAGCCCAAGCATCAAGTCCTCCTAGGTGCCAAGTGTTTACATCTTGTTTCAGTCTTCCAATGACTAGGGGAGTAGTTGACACCCGAGAAGACCCAGGCTCAGAGAAGGAGGGATCAGAGCCCAGGCCTGCCTAGCTCTGGAACCCTATCCATGACCCCTCCAGACCTCTCTTCTTCAACCCTTTCCACCCCTCCCAGACCCAGGCCCTAGTCTGGCCGCTCCGATGGGCCACCGTGAGGGGTTGCAGGGACACTGCACACAGCAAAGACAGGAAAATGAAGACGAATGGATGCTGAGCGCCAGGCCCGAGTCCCCCCTGGCTGGAGTCTGACCATACCTAGCCAGCCTGGAGCCGTCCCAGGACCCCGGCTTAGGAAGAGCACAGTCTTGGCATCGAGGGTCTTGAGAGTGATTCTGAACTTTGCTATGAATTCACTCTGGCTCCTCAGCAAGTTGATTAAACCTCTCTGAGCCTCCTTTTCCTCATCTAGGAAACGGGCAATAGCGCGGCACTGTATCAGTCTTAAAAATCTCAGATTTAAAACAACTTAGGTGCATTTTTTTTTGCCCTGATTGCAACAGGAGAGGGGCATCTATTCTTCATTGTTGCTTGGGACCCCAGGCCGAAGGAGCTGCCCCCATCCCAGCATGAATACCAGGCAGCAGGAAGAGGCCTGGCCGAGGCTACGGTGGCTCTTACATCTCCCTCTTCTAAGTGATGCAGGTAGCTTTCGCCACATTGGCCAAAGTGAGTCATGTGGCCATGCCCAGCCTCAGAGGGGATAGGGAAGCACCGTTCCTTACCACCTACCTAAAGGGGGAAGACTGGGATCTTAGCAGACATCCCAACCTGATGACCACAGGCGCCTGCCCCACAGGATTGCCACGAGCATACCGTGTGCCAAGGGGAATGGGGACCCTGGCACGCAGAAGGCACCAAATCAATGTTCAGCTCTCTTCCCCTTCACCTCCAGCTCCTAGGAGCTCTACACCCTGTTTCCTTTCCTGGCTGTCTCCCCAAATGGGTCATCAGAGTTGATGGACAGCCCCTACCTTGCGGGTGAAGACCTTTGCTTCTGTGACAGAGGGGGTGGTGTCTTTCCCAGGGGTACTTGGCTTGGTGGCAGCAGAGCCAGGAATGGGAAGACAGACTCCCTCACTCCCAGCTGAGCTCCGCCCCCCTCCCAGGGCATTTGTTTTTGTTAAAAAACAAATGAAAAAAAGCAGCAGATACCAGTAATACCTTGACTTTATTAAGGGCTTCATAAGACCCAGATCAAATTACATCTCCTGCAATCGAACGGTAAATTCAATTCTGTTCAACAAATGTTCTGTTCTACACTGAGAGGGCCCGGGGTGGTCTGGGTGGCCCGCCAGGCTTTGACCCCGCCTCTCCCTCAGCACCTTCCCTCATCCTTCAGGAAGATGCCATCCTCTCTGGCTGGAACTTCGAGTCAGTCCTAGAGCCCAAGATGAACCCAAGATGAGTGACTGAGGCCTGGGGAGGTGGGTGGCGAGGGGAAGGGGACACCGGGCAGGGACAGTGACTTAGGCCTTGGGCCACTTGAACTACATAAGGCTGTGTGTCCTTGGGCAAGTCCCTTTCCTTCTTTGGGTTTCAGTCTCCCCCAGATAAGAGAGCGGCCTAGGTCCTCATCCCTATGCCTAGCGTAGGGTTCTGAGAGCTTCTTTACCAACCAGCATTTTCCCCTCCCCAAAGTGAGGGGGCTGGTGTGAGGGAGAGGGCCTTACCCATTCATCCCATCCTTTGCTCTACACTCAGTGGGCCTGTCAGACCCCACCATCCCCTGCAGTAGCTCATATTCAGAGGAGACAGACAGATAACTAGGTAAATACCAGGTGGTGTGACAGAGGCACACTCCCTCCAGGGAGGCTCACTGGTTACCAGCCACTGGCACAAACCAGACAGGCTGTAGGGTGAGCCCAATTTCCTACCTTCTCCCTTTTGGTCCCACCACTGACCAGCAGGCACTGAGCTGGAGAAATCCAGGAGGACTCCCTGGGGAAGAAGGGACTGGAGCTAGACCCTAAACCACTTAACTGGGCAAGGAAGGGGAGCAGGTTCCAGGGGGAGAACAGAAGCAATGGCTTGGAGGAGGGGTGTGTCTGGAGTGTGTATGAGTGATAGACACTATCGGGGACATATATTGACATGGGGAAATGAGATTTCTGTGTTCTAGCAACACACACACACACACACACACACACTTACACACGCGCGCGCGCACTCTTTGTACAGCTGCAGCCACAGGCAAGAGATGTGGGGGTTGTTCAGGAGGACAGAAGAGCTGTCAGCCAGGATTTCATAGTGCAGAGAAGGGATGCTGCTGGAAGGCCCAGAGAGGCTTCTGAGGCCCTTAGGGACTGTGGGAAGGGACCCCTGTCCCCGGTGAGTCAGTAAGAGCAACAAGAACAGTAGTAACTCTTCTTGGCACTTTACCATTAATGAAGCACTTTGGTCTCTGTCGTCTTATTCGATCCTCACAATGGCCTGTGAGGGCTGCTCTGGGCCACTGATGCCCTGATTCACAGAGAAGGCAAGATTTGCCCAAAGCCCGTGGGCCCGTGACATGCGCTCACACCGTTTGACTCCATGGTGTCTTTGTGCTGCTTTTCAGGAATCACATGGGCCTTTATCAAAGGGACATCTCCTTGGCGGATAGATGGACCAGGGTTCTGGCATGAATGGGAAGCGGGTTCTAAATTTCCCGCTCTGTGGCTTCCCTTGACTTCTCAAGTTTGAGAGGCTTCCCGAGGCCACTCTTGCTCAGCCTTCTGTGCGGACTCCCCGGGGGCCTGGCCAAACCCAGAGACCCAAAAACCTTAAGCCCCAAATGATGGCGGGGCGTCTTTTCCCCTGAAGTAAGAGTGGGGCAGTTCCTGGGGTCAAGGGGTCAGCCCTGGCCCTGCCCCACAATCTATAGGTCGCTTGCTGGAGTTTCTCATCCATCAGGGGCTCTCTTTGTCTGTGCTTGTTCGTCATCTGAAGGTGTTTAGAAAGCGTGGCTTCAAGCTGGGAGGCTAGTGCTGCTTCAGAATCCTGGCTTATTAAGTCAGAGCACAACTTAAAGAAATCTGAACACCTAGGTGCAATGTGGTACTTCCTTAGTAGAAATTGACTGTCATCAGTTACTACTTGATACAAATTTGGGCTTTTGTCATTTGGCCCTAAGAAGGAACCATTAGCACATTTTCCAGATTTGGGTTGCTGGAAACTCTGCGTGTGCTTTGGCTTCCTGGGCCTGCCTCTTCCTCATCTGCGTTTTTAGGTTAGTTTGTTTCTTTCTCTTTTTTTGTTTTTGGTTTTTTGGGTTTTTTTATAGTAATCTCTATACCCAACATGGGGCTTGAACCCACGACCCCGAGATCAAGAGTTACACGCTCTTCTGACTGGCACTCATTCAGCTTGGTTTCTTTAGCTGCCTGGCTGTTTCAACACCAGCCTGCAAATTATCAGAGAGGTGTCTCCTGAGAGCTTCCGTGTCGGTTTCTAAACACTCTTCATTCAGTCTTCTGTCATTCATTCATTTATTCAAAAAGTCTGTCTTGAGTGTCAGGTACCAGGGTTACACAGTGAAAGAGGCGGTGAGCGCCCAACTATCTTGCCGCAAATGGAGGACTCTCTCTTCCCCCCAGCTCAGCTTTCAATCAAAAGAGGCCTCTGAGCATGTACCCAGATGCATGAGTCTGCCGTAGGTATTTTTTTCCAGTTGGTATTTTCCTTTTCCACATTCCTCTCCTGCCTGACCCCTGCCTTTGAAGCTCACCAGTGAGGCCAAATTCACTCTAGATTTAGACTCTAAAATGTCTACCTGCCCTCCATTAACATGGACTCAGGGCGGCTTGAGAGAGCCCCTAGCTTCTGTACCGTGCTTTGTCCGCTCCAGCACCTGGACTCCCTCCCCCACCCCCCCACTGCTTACTTAAACATCTCCCAACCCTCACCCTGCCATCTGCATGAGCATGCATGGCTTCTCCCCTCTGTGCCCAGGCCGTGTGCCCACCCTGCAGGACTCCCTTGCTGCCTCCAACAACCCTTCAACCCTTCACTTCACCCCATCCCTGTCCTGAGACGTCAGTCTTCAGATGTGGCTCCCAGGCTAAACCTGGCCTGCCCCGCCCGCTAGGCAACTCCAGTCTGTCCTCTCCCTGTTGTGATGGCTTCTAGGGCAGGAGGAAATGATTGTCCAGGACAAGACCCTCTGGAGTCTGCTGGGCTAACTTGCCCTGCTGGAACCAGACAGAGTTACAGGACCCCAGGGCAGTCCCCTGCCGGATGCCCCTGGTTGCTATGGCGACCCTCTGCCCAGTTTCCCTGCATGGAGACCACTAGAAAATAACAGAAATAATGGCGAAGACTGTTTTATTCTGTGTCCCACCTGGGAGCCATTTAAGTCTCCCAATTCCTTTTGACACGTAATAATTTTTTTTCACTTTAAGATTATCTTGAAATCTAACTTCCTCCTCTTCCACCTTACTTCTGCCCTCCGTGGCAGAGTCTCCGAGAGCCTCAGGTTTTATGTCACATACATGCACGTGCTGTGCCCATGCTTACACACCGTGTAGCCATATTGGCCTCTTGGTTGTTGCCACTTGACAGCAAGGCCCCAGAGGCCAGGAGCTCTGCACCCGTTGGCCTCAGGAATCAATGTCAGGGTCAGGATCGGGCCAGGTCCTCCTGTGATTAGAATTGTTATCTAACGTTCCTCGGCAGTAGCAATCAACATGGGAGTAGAACCCAGCCTTGGAATGACCGTGTCGACAAATGTGGGTTCAAGTCTCGGTTCTCCCACTTTCCTGCAGTGGGGGGAGGGGTGCAGTTGGCAGAATGGCCACATACATGGTTGCGTGGGTGGGATTCCAGCTCTACTGGCCCAGGTGTGTGGCCTTGGGCTAGTGACTTCCCTTCTGTGAGCCTCAGTTTTCCCCCCTATAAAACAGGGCCGGTAATGTACCTGCCTCATAAGGGTCATTGTATCTGAAGTGTCCAGCACAGTGCCTGGTGCACAACAAGTGCTCCTTAAATGCTAGCTCTACGGCTGATGTTAATATTGTAATTATTTTTGTGTCTGGGTGATGTTGGTGCTCAGTCCTCTCATCTGCAAAATGGGGTTAATGATGCTACTGGGGGCCCAGCTGCCATCTGATTCCAAAGTCCTCCCAACTTACCATCCCCTCTCCCCCTCTGCTGTCCATTGGCCCTGTCTTTCCTAGACATCCTAGAACAGAGAGAGGGAGGGAAGAAGGAAGCAAGGAAATAAATCTCTTGCTGTCCGTCCATCAGTTAGCAATGGTGGTGTCAGTTTTCATGGAGAAGGGGATTCTGCAAAGTAGTCAAAAAACTATTTCCTCCATGACTCCAGCAGCCCAGCTGTTCCCTTTCAGAAAAAGTGCTGAGGGCTGAAAATCAAATAAAGGAACAATGATAGAAAGACACAAAGAAAGAAGGGTGGGGTGCAGGGAGGGAAGGGCAAAGCAGACAGGAAAGAGAAGGGCATGGGGCGTGGCAACAGAGGACTGCCAGGTTTTACCAGGGCGTTTCCTGGGCTGCTTGGAACAAGATTCAGCAAGACCGCCATTGACCCAGCACCTGCTCGGAGCCACCAGCCACTGCCTGTCCACCAGAACCTAGGTTCAAAGGCAGTGCTAATGAAAGAAGCCATCTGAGGTCTTAACAATGGGTGTATTTATAAGTCTTCCTGGCTCAACCTGAGGGGGCCCTTAGGCCCCTGGGCCTTTTAGAAAGTGATGCATCTCAGCAATGAGTTAAACACTGGCCTCAGTGCTGGGGAGGGAGACCCTGGAGAGGAATTTCCAGGCTCCCACTCGGCCTCTGGCATATACTGACTCTGACCCCGTGCTGGGCAAGGGTAGGCACTCTGTGGGTCAACGTTGTACAGACCCCACTCTGTCCAGCCTCTGTATCTTACACCTTCTTGTTTCTTCCTCCCAGAATGTCTGTTCCCCTCTCTACATGTCAGGACTTTACCAGTCCTGCAAGACTGCCTGCTCCAGGGAGACCCCTGGGATTCCCACTTCCCAGGGTTCATCTCTCCTCCCTTCCTGTTCTGGTCACTACCCACCTTGTGTCAGCCCTTCTTGTGAGCTGGACCTCCCTCTCCTCTGGCCTGTGCTCTGGCAGATGGACCAGAACCCTTTCAGCTCTGGCTTCCTAGTACCTCCTACCAGGGGGCAAGACAGCCTGGAGACCATAGCAAGGCCTGGTCTGAGAGCCTCCACCTGGCCATTTGCCCATCGCTGCACTCCCACTAGGGAGACCACCAGGGAAACTGGCCCCTGGCTTCAGCATCAGTGCCTGGAAAATAGGCAGTAAGACTATATGGGTTCTAAGTCCCCTGCCATAGACCCAACCAGCCAGGGGCCCTGCCCACAGCTCCACACTCTTCAGCTAGAGTGTACTCAGAGTGCCAGTCCCAGCTTTGCCACCTCCTCCTCTATGACCTTGGGTGAGTTACTGTGCCTGTCTGTGCCTCTGTTTCCTCACCTGTAAAATGGGGACACTCCCAGAGCTTTCCTCATTTTGCTCTTGAGAGTATGAAACAAGTTAATGCCTAGAATATAGAAGGGTCCTGGTGCCTGGCGCAGAGTAAATGCTTAGAAAGTGTGAGGCATTTTAATTTTCCCCCAGGGTCTGTGGCTCCCTTCAGGGCCCACGTTAGAGGAACACACCCTCCCTGGCTGGTCAGCTAATCCCAGGCCAGGCACTTAAGGCCATCAAAGTCCCCACCCTTCCTGGGGTGATCCTGGAGACAGAGCTGCCTCAGAGGCCCAGTGGAGGAAATCTTTCCTGCTGGAACTTCAGGTCATGTGGAAGATGGGTGAATAATCATGGGAGGCTCAGCATGGGGTGATGTCTGCGCCAGGGGCTGGCCTCAAATCTTCCCTGAATGTGGGTTTATACTCGGCCGCATCTGCTCCCAGGAGAGAGGGCTGGTTGGCCTCTGCTCTGACTCTCCTGAAAGTGGTTCATGCTCCGCTCTACCTGCTCATAGATTTGTGACTTAAATTGGGGGCACGAGAGGAGGGAAGGAGAGCTTGCCCTCTTCATGAATTGTGAGCCACAGCCCATTCCCCTCACCCCTCTCCTCCTTCCCCGTCCCCGCCCCCGACTCAGCTCTCTTGGTTGCCATGACAGCAGGGCACTAGGGACAGGCTCCTTATGGGGACAGAACCAGAGTATGCCAGCATGTGTGCCCAGGGTGGGTGGTGCCTCCGTATGCATTCCCAGGCCCTCCTGCAAGCTGGTGTATGGTGGGGTGGGCTGGGGGCTGTGCATATGAGTGGGGTCCCTTCAGGGCCGCAGGCCTGGTCCACACACACTTCCCAGACTTGCAGCTTAGAGTGCGGGCAGGAGCAATCGGCGCCTTTACTGACCCTGGGGCCATACTGCCTCTGCGGGTGTGTTCGCCCCCTCTGCCGCTGGGGGTCTGCCCTTTCACACCGCCACCGAGCTCTTGCAGAAGACCCTACACCATCCTCATGTCGCTGGCCCCTGCATGAAGCAGGCAGGCTAGACCATGCTGTCCCAATGTACAGATGGGGAAATGGAGGCCTGCTCATGCACTAGCTCATTCACTGGCTCCCCTAGGCCGTAGAGGTATCAGAGGGGCATTTGGGATCTTATCTTCCTGGCTGTCTCTTCTTCCACACCTGAGTAAGGCTGGCCAACGTCCACCACAAGGGGAGAGCTATCAGCAAGGTGTTAAACTTTGCTTCTCTTTATTCTTTAGTTCTGAGAACTAACTTCTTGCTTAAGGAACGTCCATCAGCCTCTCTAAAGTGGGTCTGGAGCCAGCTCTCTAGTGCGACCAGTGAGGCATGTGCAGGTAGAGAGTGAGTGCAGGCATACAGACTTGTGAAGACAGCAGCTCTGCAAGTGTGAGGGGCCAGTTGAAGCCGCCTGGGGATGGGAGGGCCACCAGGAGGGCCGAATTTGTTCATGATGCTTCCTGCGCTTCAGACATTAGCTGGCATTTATCCTTAACCATGACATGTGCAGGGACACACCCACCCCACCCCCTAGCCTCCAGCACGTTAACTAAATGTGACAATGTTCCTGCCAAGTTTGAGTGGAGAGAGAGCTGGGCACCGGTGGTCGTGAGGTCCACCCTTCCGCCTACTGCTTGGGCAGACTACAGAATGACACAGTGAGAAGGAACCAGCCTCAGGGTCAGCCCTCCATCCCACCCCATCCTACCCACCCCATTGTGCGCCCTGGGGACCCTCCCTGGTCCCTGCTTCCCGGGCTGTGATACAGGAAGTCTTTGCAAGCTGGCTGGCCAGGGCTTCTTCCTTCCAGCCCCCTTAGCCCCCCTGATTTGGGGAGTGGGTGGGTGGTCTTCTTCGCCCTCTTCTCTTTGGGAGGAGGACAGAGGCTCCCAAACAAGTGAGTTCCAGGGGTGTGTGCATGGGGGAGGAATGTCTGGGTGTGCACAGAGAGGTCCACAAGTCTGTGAGTCACTGGGAAATTTCCTGAGGGCACACCAGGCCTCTCTCCCCACTTGTCTGATGAGCCACCACGACAGTGCAGGTATTTATGGCTGGTTTTCACGCCCTAGCAGGTGGTGTGAACACACTGCCTGAATGTATGTGTTTTGGTTTGAGAGTGTGGGGGCTCTCCCATTGTCTGCCTTCCAGATCTATCCACCTAGGGCTGCCAGCCTGAGCCTCACGTCACTTACCCCATGGAGAGGATTCCACCCGAGGGCCCCCCCCATCTGACCCCAAACCTCTATGACTGTCACGAGCATCAGGCCTGGCTGCTGGTTTTGGCGTCAACAAGGCGAGTCACCTCACCTGTCTGAGCCTTAGTTTTCTCATCTGTGAGATGGGCACAACAGCCCCTTCTGCATGTGTTGCTGAGAGATTGAGGGAGCCAGCGTTGTGTCCATCAGCTTCAGGAATGGCCAGTGAGAAGTCGGCCAGGGCTCAGTCTGTCCCCTGCTTAGCCCTGCTCTGGGGCTGTCATCTCAGGGGCGCATGTGCTGGGCTCTGTCTTACCCTCTTGGTGTCACTCACACTGCCACCAATGTCAGCCTCATTTCCCAAGTAACAGAAATGCCACAAACAGGTGGGCCCAGAAGGAGCAGATAGATGCTCAGGTGTGCCCTTGGGACCCCGGGAACCAGGGTGCCCCCTCACCAACCTGGCCTCCTGGGCCCCTAGGACAACATGGACAGAGAAGGGACAGAGAGGGAGGGCACTGCCTCCATACAGACCCCGGATACTGCTCCAGCACGGCTGGGAAGCCCTAAATGAGGTCCTGCGTTTTCCGTCTGGGCTGCGGAGCCTTGGCGAATGGAGGGAAATGCAGAAGAGTCCCACTCAGGACACACACAGCTGAGTGACACGTCTTGTTTAACAGTGGCACACCCAGCACAGATCTACAACACAACACAGTGACACTTACACAACAACAAAAACGATCCACACACAAAGCACCACTGCACCTACTAGACTCACAGTCATAATGGCTTGCCCTCTCGAGGGCTGAGTGTATATGCTGGGCCCAGTTCCCAGGGCTCAGAATGGATTATCTATCTCAGTAATTTCACCACCCTTTGGAGCAGGTGAAGGGACTTGCCCGAGTGCTCTGCCCAGAGGGGTCCATATTCCAGAAGATTCTCCCGCTTATCACCGTCACCCATTTCCCTGTTCGCAGATATCATCCCCCCCCACCTAGCCCCATACTAGAGAGAGATGAAGTGGGGGGGGGGCAAAACCCCAGGTATCCTGCCGGGGGGGGGATGGCACTAGCCTCTCAGGAAGGACACCCCTTGTCTCCCAAGTCCCCGCCTGAGATTTTCCCTTGGCTTGCTGCCTCTGGGCCAGTGCGGTGGCTCCACCCAGGGTACAAACCCTCAACCATGGCCTTGGGGTGGGCCACCTGCCGTGCTTCCCTCCCTGCACCCCATGCTATGACTGGCAGGGTGGCACACACCCAAGAATGGCAGGGAAGGCAGTGCAGGCTCACATAGCCAGAAGTGGCCCTGCAGAAGCCCCGGGACCTGAGGCTCCTGGGCTTTCCTCCCTGGGTGCCCACCTTCCACGTGCCTGTGGGCCTCTCACCCTTCAGGGTAACCTGACCACTGCGGGTAGTTCCAGCAGTCCTTATCAAGGTCTGACCCAGATACGGGAGGACGGAGGGCCCTTCCTGACTTTGAGGTTGTCCTACCCTCGGGGTCTCGGTCCTCCCCTGAAGCCCTGGATAGCCTTGCCTTCCCACCTGGTCCAGTACACGAGCCTTCTTGCTCTCCATTCCTTCTCAGCTTCCAGCACCATCCAGGGGGCCTGAGTCGGGCCCCTGTTCCCTGTCCTGGGGTCTAGCCTGCCTTCTCTCCCCTTGGCCCTCTGCATGAAGGAAAGTGACCCAGAGAGGTGGAGGGAGAGAGAGAGACCGAAAAGGATGGATCCTTGACAGGTCAGAGAAGGGCTGATGCTGAATTCTGGGGGCCCTGAGGGGCTGTGGCCTGACCTGACCAGCCCATCCCCAAAAGTGCACCCCCTGATCAGTGGTTTGTAACAGTCAGTGGCCTCATCCCTGCTCTTGTTGTGTGCTCCCCCCTCCCCACCCATTCAGTGCAGGCTTTGAAGCCAGACACACATGTTCCAGCTCCCCCACACGTGACCTGTGTAATCCTGGGCACAAGACGTCCCCTCTCAGAGGAGACTCAGAGCGAGCACCCAGTCCCAAGAGCTGTCACTACAGGCACCTGTCCCATCTGTCCGTATCCCACTGGTCAGGTGATAGGTGGGCAGGTGCCAAGGACCGGGAATTCTTGGGCAGGAGGAGAGCTCCTGAGAATGCCATGCCACGGTGGCTGTCAGAGCGCTTGTCCCAGTTGTCACAACATGACACTGAGCGTGGAGAATGAGCATGAGTTTGAGCATCTCCGCACCTCCTCCCGGGACTGAGTCCAATATGGGGAGAGGCAGGAGGCCGAGGCGCCAGCCTCCGGCGGTGACCTGCTGTGTGCCCTTTGGCAGCCATGGTGCCTCTCTGTCCATGTGCAAAACAGGCTGCTGTGGGACAGACCACGGCTGCATAAAATAAGGCAAGGGGTGCAGAAAGGACCCCCAGAGGAGAGGCCCAGCCCAAAGCATAGCTGATAAGAACTTTCGGGATTCCCTTCTTTCCTCTGGGAGAAGGAACCCACTCACAGAACTGATGTACTCCTGGGGGATGGTTCAGGACTGGGGAGAGGAGCCTGTCTGCTGCCCAAAGCCAGGTGACACACCCAGCCCCGCTCCCTGTGTGGCCTCCAACAGGTTGTGGGTGACCTGGCTGCCTCATTTAGGGCCAGGCTGGGGAGAGGGGGCCTTCCTGGGCCTGGACTGCCTCCTCTTGCCCTGTGTGGCCCTCAGCAGAGCTGAGCACAACACGGGCACCCGAGGCCCCGAATCGGGCTGCGTGGTTCCACTTCCCTAAAGGAAGTATCCCAGAGACTGAAGACCCCCAGCCAGAGAGACAGTGGGGTGCCAAGCCTGTCATCCCTGAAGAGCCAAAGTGCCAGCATTCCCATCCATCCCTCCTTTCCCTCCCCGTCCCGGGTGAGGCCTCTCTGTTGGCAGCTGTGCCTCCAGAGCCTCGCCTCTACCTTCCTCCTCTGCTCCCTGGGGGTGTGGATGCCCCATGTGTGGCGGAGCCTAGGGCGGGCCAAGCGCCAGTGGCTGGACACCTTCCCCCTCCTCAGCTATCTTTCCCGTTCTCCTAATGTCCTGGATGCAGGCCTTCATGGAGCAGAAGGAGAGTCTAGCACAGGGAAGCCTCGTTAGGAGCTCCCGCAAGATTGGGGTGACGAGGCAGCGCCCTCTGCACCCAGAGTGTCACATACAAATTCTCCTAGGACCCTGCTCCTAGTCCTCCAGGGTAGGCTTGACTGTCCCAGGATGGTGTGAATGCAAAGTGGCTCAGAGAGGGTAGGTGACTTGCCTAAGGTCACAAGCCAGCAAGTGACTTCCCTGGGCTGTGTGCCATGTGGATCTGGCCCTGGCATCCAGTTCTTGCCAGCACTGGCCTCAGCCCATCAGGCTGGGCGGGCCCTCAGGGCTCTTCAGCCTCCCGTAACGTCCTCCACGGCAGGTCCGGCCAGCCTCCACTTGCACGCTGCAGTGATGGAGCGCTCCTGGTCCGTTTCTGGCTCTTCGTGGCTGTGGACCTCCTCAGTACCGCCTGATTCCCCAGTGGGTCAGGATGAGGGAGGGGGTGGGGAGCGGGGCCAGCCGGTCTCTCAGGCTCTCTCCATACCCACCCTCATCCATCTCCCTCTACAATCAGAAGGGGTGTTGGGGAGCCCATGCAATGCCTGGCGGCCAGCCGCCTCTTTGTTAGTCTTAGCTAACAAGCTGTTTATGGGTGCGACATGACACCTGCTTTCTCTTTTATAACTTCAATAATTTATGGGCATATTAGTGGCCAGGCGGCCGCCCTGGGTCCCAGCCAGACGGGACGGGGCGATGCAGCCGGGTGCCTCTGCCGATATTTACTCTCTCCCACCATCAATTATTAAGGAGCTCACCTTCATTTTTGCACATAATTACATGCACCGTGATGGTTCGAACTCCCCTGCTCTTAGTCCCTCTGGAGAGGGGCCCAGCCTGCCCGACAGGGCTGAGCTGGCAGAGGGACCCAGCTGGTTGGAGAATGCAGCAGAAAGACACCATACCTGGGAGACAGATTGTGGTAGCCTCAGCTCCGCACCCCCTCTCAGCTGAACTAGAACTGCCTTGGCCGGTGCTGGCCTTCTTAAGAGCCAGCTGTGTGTCCCCACCATCCCAGGGTCAGGGTTTTGCACCTGCCATTCTCTTGGCTCAGACACTGTCCCCGACTCTCCATAGAGCTGGTCGACTCCTACTTAGCCTTTGGATTTCAGCTCAGCCATCACCACCTGCTGGTTATCTGTTCTGCCTCCTCTGTGCATCTCCTCACACTCTCCTCATCTCCACCTGGATCACACTACATTAAGTCTTGCACACTAGACCATGGGCTCTTTGGGGCACAGAGAATGCTGTATCAAATGTTTACTGAGTGTAGGAGTGAATGGATGGGTAAAGGGATGGATGGATCCCCCACCTCCCTCACCACCAGTGGGCCCACTGAAACGCCCATGCCCTCCCCTCCAGGAAACCTGTCTTGGTTGCACCCACCGCACATCTCCCTGTCCTTGAATCTCCTCCAGGTCCTCATGGGCTGGGTTGGAATCCCCCAAAGGACAGAAAAGCCTGGGCCCTCCATCTAGCCCCCAGCACCAAACAGAAGGCAGGTGAAGATGGAGGGAGGGCAAATTCTGACCATCTCAGCTCTGTTGCTGACCTGGAGAAGTTACTGGTCCTGTTTCCTCACTGGCCATATTGGATGTGGAAGGGGGCATATGGAGATAATAACGGTTCCTACTTTGCTGGGTTGTGGTTGAGGCTTAACGTGAGATAATTTATAAAAGCACCTAATACAAGGCCAACCATGTCGTAGGTGCTCAAGCAATATTCCTTAATGTCAGCCATTGTCTGTGAATCGAACTGAAATGTGTTGAATCGAATCTTCTTAGTCACACCTTCTCTTGTCCACACCTGCTTGTTTCTAGTCTCCTCTGCCATGTAGCGGGCCCCAAGCTTGGCTCACGGGAGCCCTGAAAATATTCCAGATTGATCAGTCAAGACTCCCAGCACCTCAGTCTGTACCTACGAATCTCTCCCATGCTACAGAAGAATAGACCGAGGCCAGGGAGGTGATGTGGCCTCCCCCAAGTTGATGGCAGAGTGAAGAACCGAGCCCTGGCCTCCCACTGGACTTGAAAGCCCAAGAATGTCTCCCCAGAGACCCTCCACTGTAAGAAGGAGTAATAGTGGAATAGACCCATGGGACTGTTAAGGGGATTAAATGTGTTGCTTAGAACCACCGTGTCCACTCAAGTTGAGTGCCTCAGAGTGTGGGGTTCGGGATAGGCAAGTCTCTACCTCTTCCCTTCTCTCTCCAGAGGGGCACTCCCCTGGAGTTGGTATTGAACATATGCATGTTTTTAGACTTTGCCTATATATGTAGTGTCCACACACAGTTTATAAGGTTTGGGGCTTGTTTTAAAACCCTGTATGAACAGTACCATCTTGTACATATCTTTGGGGTTTTTTTTCTCGGCATTGTGTTTGCGAGATCCCCACGCCGGCGCGTGTAGCTCCAGCCGTCTCGGTGCTGTGTAGTAGTCCAGTGTGGGGTTACGTGGCATTTTGTTCATGTTTTCTCCTAGTGGTGGGCATTTAGGGTGCTTCTAGTTTATCACTAGTACATTCTGCACATTTGTGAAAATCCCTGTACTTGTCTTGTGAATGTTTCTCCAGGGTATATACCATACAGTGGGCATCTTTTCAACTTCTCTTGATAACCACTAAGTTGCATGCCGCTTCTCAACTTGACTGGCAGGACGCACTTTGCCTGAATTATCTCAATGCCCCCAGCCACGTTGGGAGAAAGAAATTTTTTGCCCATCTCACGCATGGAGTATGTATTAGTTATCTATTGCCTCATAACAAACCACCCCAAAACTTAATGCCTTTAAACAACAAATCTGTATTATTTTACAGTTTCTGTGGGTCAGGGATCCGGGTGAGGCTTAGCTGGGGGCCTCTGGCTCAAGGGCTGTCACAAGGCTGCATGTCAGTCATCTCAGGACTCGACTTGGGCAGGGTCTGCTTCCAAGCCTGCCCATGTGGGTATTGGCGGTTCTCAGGGCATCATGGGGTGCTGGTTAGAGACACCAGTTCCCTTCCATGTGGGCTTCTCAACAGGGCAGCTAACAATACTTGGCACCTGGGATCTGTCATCACGAACAAGCAAGTGATGGAGAGAGAGGGTACCCAAGACAAAAGCCAGTCTTTTTGTAACCTTTTTGTAACCTCAGAAGTGATATGCCATCCTATTCTCTTCATTAGAAGTAACTCAGTTAGTCCAGGAGCACCTGGGTGCTCAGTCGGTTAAGCGTCCGACTTCTGCTTAGTTCATGATCTCACAGTTCGTGAGTTCGAGCCCCATGTCGGGCTCTGTGCTGACACCTCAGAGCCTGGAGCCTGCTTCGGATTCTGTGTCTCCCTCTCTCTCTGCCCCTCTCCCGCTCGCACACTCTCTGTCTCTCAAAAATAAACATTAAAAAAAATTTTTTTTAAAGAAGTAACTCAATTAGTCCAGCCCACACTCAAGGGGAGGGGATTGCATAAGGTGGGGGAAATGCCAGAAGGTAGGGACCATGGGGAGTCATCTTAGGGGCTGCCTATTACAGGGCGACTGAGGCTCAGAGAGGTACAGTGAGTTTCCCAGGGTCACACAGCAGTTAGAGCCAGAACTGGAACTCAAGGCTCTAAGGCTAGACACCCGAACCACCACCGCTGCCTTTGACTTAAGTTAATAACAGGTTCCGACTTAATAAACAAGTCTGCTGCACAACAGAACTCAAGACAGGCGCTTAATGAATGGATTTGCTAATAGTGCTGCCTGTTTGCACACATTAGCTCAAGTGCCCCCCTGACATGATCCGTGGGGACAGCCGAGCCCAGGCTCTCAGGAGAGGCTGCTCTGCCAAGCCCAAGGAGCCAGGGGGTGGTCCCTTTTTATAAACTGCTTTTTGTGTTGTTTGTTGGTTTTGTTTTTGCTCTCAATTTCATCATTTGGGTGTCTTCGTGGTTTGGGTTTTTTTGTTTTAGTTTTCTAGTGGAGTGCACATTTCCCTGGGTTTTAAGGAGAGTGAACTGCAAGGTCAGGAACACCAGGTATTCCCCTGGAGGGACTTCGGGTCAGCAGGGCTGATGAGCCCCTTCACGGCCCCAGACGAATTTCCTGCTTCTCAGCTATTATGGGTGCAGCAAGCGGGCACCCAGCCCAGCAGGGCCCCGTGGCCAGGCTGAGTGAGGGCCAGTCCCCAGACCTTAGCTCCTTACAGGGCTTCTGCCTTGGGTCTCCCAGGAGCCTTTTGGTTTCCCCCAGTTCTCAGGGCGATTCCAAGCAGTGGGGGCTAGTGCCTATATTGCTGCTAGATAAGTGAATGTCACGGGTGCTAGAACATTTCCAGTGGAGGCATGGGTGACCAAGGCCCCGAGATGAGGGGAAGTGAGAATTGAGGACTCGTGTGCCCCTGCTCCCATGCCCTGGCCTCCTTCTGCAGGAGAACCATTGGTCCTTCCTGATTAGTGGATTTTAGTGGAGTTTAATTTGCACACATCAGCCCCTCTGGAATCAGGGCTCTGGGCTCTCTGCAGAAATTGGAGGAGACACAAGATCAATCCCTGCCTTCAGGGTGTTCCTGATTCTCAGAGGACGAACTTGGTTGAGGCCTCTCCTAGTGAGAATGCTGAAAGGAACCTTAGGGTGGACCCCTGTCTTTACAGAGGAGGGGCTGCAGGGTCAAGGAGCAGAGAGCAGCCATGACAGTGTAATAACCATTTATCAAGCACCTACTGCGTGCCTACATTTATCAAGCACCTACTGGGTGCCAGGCCCAGCATCAAGTACTGGATATATATGAGATCCTCACACCATCCCCCATGAGATGAGTTCTACTGATACTCCATTTTCCAAAGGAGGAAACTGAGACCCAGAGAGGTACTCAAGGATACAGAGCAGGAGACTGAGGTGCTCAGAGCAGGCTTCTGGAAGGAAGGGGCCACACAGAGCCCTGAATGGAAAGGGAAGAGGGGAAAGGTTGGAGGAAACGGGTTGGGAGCCTGAGGAAGCTGTCAGTGGTAAGACGTGCCTGAGTTGGGGGCTGCCATGGAAGAGGGTACCCTAAGGAAGTGATGGAGGGCTTTCTACACCTCTGCCCTTGGAGTCTTGGCCTCAGCCTTGGCCACAGTGGGTATCCCTCCATGTCGATTAGCACATGTCCACATCCAATGGAGCCAGCCACTGTGCAGAGTCCCCTCCAGCTGGGCCCCAGTGCCCTTCCCTGTAGTCGGCTACCCCATGCAGGACCCAGAAGACAGGAGCTGGGATGCACCGGGACGAGCGTCCTTTTACTTGGAGGTTCCTGGGCCTGACCCTCTATAACATGCCTAAGTGCGACCCTGGCATCCCTGAGTCCCTTCTGGCTTGGGGAGGGGCTTAAGAGGGGGCAAGGAGGTCCTAACCCTGGCCACAGCTCCAGGCCCGCCTCCTAGGGGGACTTTCCTGCCAGCGCCCCCACAGGCCCCCTGTCTCCCACCCGCTTCCGCAGCTGCACCAGCGCAGGGCTCTGACCTATGGATTTTCTGCCACTTCCTGATCCACTTCACTCCAGCCTGAGTCTTTAGGACTTCATTATACCTGCGGCCTCAGCAACCCCAGCATAGAGGGCTGCCATTGCCAGAGGGGAGTATGGGGCTCCCGCTATGGCTCCCAGACGGCTACAGTGCCCCAGCTCCTGGGATTCAGCCTTCTAGGAACTCAGGGTCCTTCAAGGAGCTCCCTCTCAAGGCCACATCCCATTCACCCCACTGTCTAGGTGGGGCCACAGAGCCCTGAGCCCAGAGACACCACCACCCCACCCCTGCCAACCCCTCATTACCCAGCTGGGAAAGCTTTCACCCAGGAAGGGGCAGTGGCCCCTCAAGGTCACACAGCAAGTTATTAAGAGTGATTAGCATCAAATCTGTGGCATTAAGTGGGACATGGGGTCCAGCGCCTCCACAGGGACCTCCTGCTGGATCCTGGCTCTATCCTGCTCCCAACCCTGTTCCATGCCCTGTGCTGCCTGCCCAGCCCCCACCCGCCTCCCTGGCTCCTGGTCTCCGTTTTTCTTGCTAATTAGAGGTCTCAGCAATGACTCCACTGTCCCAGCCATTTTAGAGCTGTCATTAATTTCAAGTGGCTTCAGAAATAATCATCATCGTAAAACCCCGCGAGCTGCTGGGATACAAGCAGGCAGCACCAGCACAGAGCAGGCATACAGGCAGGCCTGTGTGTGCCACCCGTTCCTTCCTGGGCCCTGGGGAACTGGCCCTTCCTCCTGCATCCTCAGCCTCCCAGAGTGGGGGAGAGCAGAGCTTGCGCTGTGACATCAGACACATGCTGAGCTTCGAGGCCCAGCTCTACCTCTTACGAAGTGAACTGGGGCAAGATACCAGCCCCCCCAGAGCCTCGGTTTTTCATCTGTACAATAGGGATGGCAGTACCCATCTTGAAGTGAGAAGTATATAAAGTATAGCTCAGAGCCTGGCTTACAATAGGAGCTGAGTAAATGTTAGAGGGTGCTGTCCCCTCCTCCAGAGTCCCCTGGCAAACCCATTCTAGTTTCTCTGCTTTGCTCTTAACCACTCAGGCTACTGCAGGCTGGCTGCTTCTCCCAGCCAGCAGCTCCTGCTTTATTGGGACCTGCTGAGTTTTCACCCTGAAGCCGGGATCTGCTCTGTGCCCACCCAGGTAGTTGTGAGACAGGTAGTTTCAGGCCTGCTCTTGGGAGCTCCGATTGTAAGGACAGAGAGGAAGGACACTAGGGCCTCGCTTCTAAGGCCATTTCAGTTTGGGGAGGGGAGACAGAACAGAAGAGAATGGTCTTAGTCTGGTCTTGAAGCACAGGTGGAATCCAGGCAGAGGGCTCACCAAGCAGGTGAACCAGCAAGGACTAGAGCCTGAAAGTGTGGGTGAACATTCTTCAGCTGAAGCTCCAGGGTATAATCCCCTGGTTGTGTCAGTTAAGCCTTGGACCAGGCCGCTGCAGTGTGTCACGTTCTCCATGGCCCTGAGATCCCTGAGAGGGATCTCACTAGGAGCTATTCCGACAGCTCATGCAGAGACCTCTGACTGGGTGAGGACCCAGTGACAGACCTCCTCGCCCTTTTATGGGGTCTTTGAGTGACAAGGCCAGGGGCCAGCACCCTCACCAGCCCCATGCTGGACCCTCAAAAAGGCCTTTTCTCCAAGTTCTTCCCCTAAATCCTCCCCCACCCCATTGTTTCCATTGATGAAATAAAACGAGTGCTGCGAGGGGTCACTTCTCTTGGAGAGACCGGAAGGGGGAATGGCCTGGATACTGTGTATCGTGGAGAACTAAGGCTGTGGGGCAGTTCCTTCCAGACGCAGCTCTCTGGTCACTCCTGCTGCCTCAAGGCTCAAAGGGATAATTGTGGGCCCCAGAAGACCCCGTCCCCGGACGCTGACTTCCTTAGCCAGTATCTGGGGTTTGGGGGTGGGGGCAGTGGGCTCTCCCCCATTCCTCCTCCGAGATCACTGAGGCGGGGAGCAGGTGAGTCGGGGGCGGAGATGCCGTGGCCGCGCTGGGCCTGCGTCAGTCGCCGCACCAGGAATAGCCCCCGCCCCCGCCCCCGCCCCCCAGCGGGTCTGCGCGCCCGCCGGGCGCCTGGCGGAGCCTTTACGCAGGAGCTAGAGAGCGTCTATTCCTGTCGGGCTGGTGGGAGGAGGCGGCGCGGGAGGGCGGGAGCTCACGGGTAACTCACCAGCAGCCGGGGTGGGGGAGCCAAGGAGCCTGGGAAGGGGGTCCAGGCAGCTGAGAGTTGAGGGGCAGGGAGCCGCCTGCGCTGGGCTCTTGAAGGGACAGGACACCTGTGCCGCCTCCCCTCTTCCCCGCCCACCTGTAAGTCCTTCTGCCAAGCCTGCCCCCTACTGGTTTACTTAGTTCTGGAAGGCGACTCGAATTCCCATTCTAGGCTTTACTAGCTGTGTGACCGCGGGCAGGTCCTGTAATCTCTCTGAGCCTGGGGTTCCTTCTCTCTGTCACCGGGGAACAACAGCGCCTCCTTGGAGGGTTGTTGGAGGATGAATGTGGAGTCCGCGCCACAGCATTGGCACCTGCTAGGAGGGGCTCCAGCTAGGCCTAGGATGAGGATGGACATAGTACGGAAGACAGGGGATGGTTTTTCAGGCAGGACTGTCCAGACAGTGGTGTGGCAGTGGGACTGAGAAGTACCCAGAATCTGTTTAGCTGGGACAGAAGGTTTGTGCAACTCTTTGGGCTGTGTGTGTGAGGCTGAACAGTGGAGATACAAGATGGTGTTGGGAGTAAGGGGAGACTCCTAGCCCCTCCGTGCCAGCCAGTATCTGTTGAATGTCGGGCAGGCTCTGCTGGGGGCGGGGGCACTGGGAGCAGGGTCCTGTTGTTTGTCTGAGAGACTGAGAGGCTTTGGATCAGCCTCTGCCTCCCCAGACTCAACTTCCTTCTTGACGTGCCAGAACCCCTACCCCTGTGGGGTACACAGCGTCAGGGGCACTAATGCGCTAATGGGCTGTGAAGAAACAGTGAAGAAGGGTCGAATGTGCCTGGTGGTGTCAGCATGGATGCTTATTCTAATCAAACTAGCTTAGTGCGAAAGGACAAATGGCTTTCAAGGAGGTGGAAGGGACGTGGAAGCTGGTGAGTTCCTAAGGGTGGTAGTTAACTCTGCAGACTGCTAAGACACCACCTCCAGTTGATTCTCTTTGCATATGCTGATCAAGAAGGATCTGGATCTCTGAGGAGAGGTCCCATTCTCTGGGCCCATCTAAGTCTGTGGCCCCAGCCCAGAATCCCCTGGATCTTTGGGATCGGAGGGACAGCGGGCCCAGACTGAGGCTCTGCGCTGCCCTCTGCTGGTCTCTGGATGCAGTGCGGGTGGCCAGAGCCGGCCATAGCAGCCTGCTGCCCTCTGCTGGACAAGAAGCCAGGCTGGGCGGAGACCCGGGCTGCAAAGGGCGGGGCAAGACCCCTCTAGGGGTAAAGCCGCGGAGCTGGCGCGCCTTCCTCGCGTTCCAGCGGAGCTTCCCTCTCTACCTGCCCGGCCCCCAGGCCGCCAGGATGTGGACCCTATAGAGATTCGCGAACATTTGGAGAAGAGGGGCAGGACAGAGGCTCCGGGCCTGACCCTTCCCACGCCGTCCTCCAAACAACCCTGGCTGGGTGGGGAGCCTTGCCCGTTCACGTGCATGTGTCCGTCCACACGGCAGTGTGCAGTGACCCTGGGTAACACGTGTGAACACACTCACGTGCTCACATGCACACGTATGTGGCCACACAAGAGGGTGCGTGCACATACTCAGGGAGGACCGTAGCCCGGACTCCCCTGGGTCGGGCTGGCCCGGGACTCGGAGGGGCGCGGCCGGTGCGGGGCTCGTGCTCCGGGGCGCGGGCTGAGGCGCGAGCCTGGCGCGCCCCTCGCCTGCGTCCCCACTGCCAGTTTCGTTGCCCCATCCGTGCAGGGCAGTGGTTGGGGCGCTCCTCGCTCTCCGCCCCCTCTGCTGAAAGAACACTGGCCCCCCACCCCACCTCCCCCCTCCTTGGTTTTGCGGCCGCGCCTTCTCCTCCCCCGCCCGGCTCCCGCCGCTCGCTTGCTCCCTCCCTCCCTCGGTCCCTCCTCCCTCCCCGGCTCGCTCCTCGCTCCTCACGCTCCCTCCCCGCGCCGCGGCAGAGCGCGGAGCCCGGGCGGGAGCCGGTGCGGGAGCCGGAGCGGGCGGCCGGCGACAGCGCAGGCGGCAGCGGCGGCGGGTCCCGGCCCCGGCCCCGGAGCGCGCGGAGTCCCCACCCGCGCGGCTCTGGCCCGTCTCCCGGCGCGGGGCTCCGAGCAGCATGCGCGGCCGCTGCCTGCCGGCCTCAGCCCTGGCCCCGGCCCCGCTGCGGAGCGCGCCTGGCCTCGACCCCGGCCCCAGCGGCAGAGGCGGCGGCGGCGGCTCCAGGCCGGCCCGGGGCGCAGAACCAGGCTCTCCGAATCCGCGTCGCGCGTCCTGAGCGCGCCCGCCCCTCCGCCCGCCGGGGCCGCGGCCTCCCGCCTCCCCACTCCCGCGCCCTTGCCCCGGCCCCGGCTCCGGCTCGGCTCCCGCCCGCTTGGGGCAGACAGACGGACAGACAGCCCTGCGAGGGCGCGTGGACGGCCGGGCGGAGGTGTCGGACGAGGAGGAGGAGACGGAGGAGGGGGCTGGGCAGGGGCTGAAGCCCGGCGGGGGAGACATGCGATTGGTGACCGAGCCGAGCGGACGGACGGTGCGCCCGACATGCAGGTGAGCCCGGCAGCCGCGGCCCAGCCCCGAGCGGGCAGCCCCGCGGCACGCTCCCGTGCAGGCCGCCGTTGGCCCGGTTGCGCCCTCCTGGGGCCGCGGGGCACCCCAGCGCCACCCAGATTCCTCTTTGGGGTCACAGATCTGACCCTCCTCAAGCCCCAGAAATGGAGACTCTTCCTTTCCCTTTTCTCCCACCCCAACAAATTCCTTGTTGGCTAGCTGGCATCCCAGAGCTGTGGAGGGGCCCTGCCGGGTTCCTAGTCCGGCTTGTCCACCGTCCCCCTTCCCCTTCTGAGCACCATTCATCCTGGAGGGTAAGCCCCTTGTTCAGCGGGGTGGCTGCCCCTCTCCTTAGATCGCAGGTACCCCCCCCCGCCCCCCGTACCCCTAGCCAGCGCTGGGCACTGGCTAGCTGGGGGATGCAGGCGAGGGACCAGTTTTCTCTACGGGCTCCAGCCTGGGCACCAGCTCCGTCCCCTGATCAGGAGCAACCCCCTTCCAGCTCGTGCCCAAGGAGGGGGGGAAAGGTGAAATGAGGGGTAGGAAGAGTGCAGGAGAGGGAGTTGGGATTGTGGAGGACCCAGGAACCCTTTAGGGGCCTCCCTTTGTCTGTCTTCAGCCCCGGTTTCTCACCTCCTCCTGCCCCACTTTTCATTCTGAGGCAGCCGGTGGGAGGTGGGAACCAGCTGAGAAAAGGGAGGTGAGGAGGGAGTGTCCTGTTCTGCCTCCCCACTCTCTGTGAGGTGGCCAAGGCACCCACAGAAGATGTGTCCCTCCAGGTGGCTTCCACTTTGAGGAGGGGTGGGGCCAGGCCCAGTGGACAGTCCCCTTCCTGTTCCTGCCTGGGATCCCAGCCCAGAGCCATCGGTCCCTGGTTGTGCTGGAGGCATCCCCCTTTGTTCTCCTGGTCCTGAATCTGGTGGGGGAGAAGGGGCGGGTGGGAGTGCTGTGGGAGTGCAGGAGGCCCTGAGGTGGGGGGCAGTGCCATCTGGGCCAGCCCCTTCCCTGCCAGCCCAGACCACCATCCGGCCCTCCCCTGCGTGGCCTGGGCGGCCAGAGGGTGCTCAGCCCAGCCTGGCCCGTGGCTCTGGGCTCAGCCCTGCTGGCCATTATGGCAACAGCTCCGGCATCGGTGCCTCCCATGCCCAGGGAGCAATGAGCTGGGGCACCCAGGCGGCATAGCGCCTGGGGCTTCCCCACATCCAGGGAGGAATGCCGGTGAGGGAAGAGAGGGTCAGCAGTTTCCAGACCCTTTGTCCTTATGTGGGACCTGGTCTGCCAGGACAGCTTGCCTGCTTTCTCCCCACTGCCTGAGGCAGGAGAGAGGGAATGAGGTTCCAGAAGGGGGAGACCAGGAACTCCCCGGAACCCAGATAGGGACTCCGGGCAGCACCCCTATGCTCCTATTGGAGGGGGGCTTAGCAAAGGTGAGGGTAGCCCCCCCTGTGATGCGCTCTTTGTCTCTGTCTCCTCCCCTACCCCCTGCCAATGAAGTATGAGATGGGCCTTGGTCAAGGCTGCAGTGCCTCCAGGGCCTTGAGTTAGAGTAAGTCTTCAATCCCTGGGGCCAGATTTGGGGGGATGGGTGTGTGCTCAAGGCCCAGGAATCTTGGCTTGTGGGCTGAGGGCTCCTGTGTTGACCAGGGAGAGACTGCTCTGCCCCTGGCAGTAGTCCTCTTTGATCCTAGTAGTCAGTTGCTCTATCCCCTGCCTCTGAGCACCCGTTTTTTTCCTTTACTAGATATTGTTTCCTAAAACTCAGCATTCCGGAGGGACACCAACAAAACCCAAATCCCAAATGACCCGAAACCTCCTGTGGCGGGGCGGGGGGGGGGGGGGTCATTGTTCTCATAAAGCCAGATGGGATCCCTGGTACCGGTGACGGCTCATCTGGTGCTGCTCTCCAGGTGCCCACCAAAGCAAATGGCTGGCGGATCACGACTGGGGCTGAGGGTACGTTCCTGGGGAGAAGTGAAGCAGTGCAGTGATTTACACCGGGTCCCATGGAGGCGTGAGGCGGCGTGTCATATAGTCCTGTGGGGCTAGTGAAAGGCCAGGGAGGGGAGGCAGTAGATGATGGTGACTTCAGTCAGAGCCTCGCCTTGCTAGCCAGGGTCTCCTGGTCTAGCTGTCCTCTGTGCGGCACTCTATGGAAAGATGGCACCTCCCGGCCACTGGGTTCCTCCCCACCCACCCGCCTTCCCAGTGGTTACCCATTGATGGCTCTCTGTTCCCTGCCCACCAGTGCCTCTATACACCCCCCTATGACCTGTCTTGCTGTCTTGGTCAGGCATCCCTACCCAGAGGCTCTCCTCTCTTCTTCTCCTGGCCCCTCCTCGAGGGAGCCTCCTTGTACCTCAGCATCTCTAAGTTACTGATCCCCCTCCTCCAGGCACCCACAGTGAAGAACCATTAGGTGCATTGGTTTGCACCTAATACTATACCAGCCGAATTAATTCATGTGTTTATTTTACACATCCTGGCTGAGCTGTTTAGCTCTGGACTAGGCCCTCTTATGGCTCCCTTGGATTGCCTTGAACACCCTGGGCCATCTTGTCCCCATCCCCTGGGCTCCCCTGATTGCCCCTGGGATAGGGAAAACATTGGGAGGCACCGGGGAGCAGCTATTGACTGGTGGCAAGGACTGCCTGGAGGGGACACAGTGTCTTCAGCCTGTATGGATGGACAGAGCTAGGTGACATCAAGCGTGCCCCAGGTGGGGTACTTAGCACACACAGGCACTCAGAGAAGGATGGGATTTGTTTGTGGGGGCTGAGGTAGTCAGGGGTCCACCAGAAGGAGAGAGACTGAGTAGGTCCTGAGGTGGTAGCAGACTTTGCAGAGACACAGAAAACAGAGGATTCCAGAACTGGGGACGGTTCTTTGTAGAAAGAGTGTGGTAAGGCAGGTTCATTTCCAAAAGCATTTGAGGCATTCTTGATACTGACCTCTGTTTATGCATTGGATGGATGGATGGATGGATGGATGGATGGATGGATGGATGAACGTCCTTGGGTGCTGTGGGCCCAGTAGAGCTCTGCTGCCCAACAATCTCATCTTCATGTTTGCTCGGTTCCTTTGATGTTACTTTATAGTGAACTTGTTGAGTGTGGACCCTGGGGCCAGATCCCTGGGTTCAGATCTCAGCTCCACCTCTGCCTAGTTACTTAATCTCACTGGGCTTCAGTCTCCTTAGCCACAAAGTGAGGATAGCAAGGGTATTTACCTTTAGGACCGGCAGGAGGATTAAGTATGCTAACATGCCAAGTGGTTAGAACAATGCCCAGTATACAGTAAACTCTCCAGAAATGCTCACTACTCATAGTTTAGATCAGTGATTTGTTCACAATCTTTTCCCTGTAACTGGTGCAAAGACTTGATTTTATAGCTGAGAAAACTGAGAGCCAGAGAGGTGGCATGACTTTCCCAAAGCCCCCAGCCCACAAAGCTGTCTAGAATGCCTTCCTTCTGACCCCTGGGGCTCAGGGCTCGCTGGTCTGGGCATGGCCTGGTGACTAGTTAACGTGTGTAGCGTTAGTGATAATAATAGAACAAACGTGGCAGCCCTATTCCCCAACCTGAACACCAGCACTTTAATAATGATGTACATCTTCCATGTGCTTCTCCTCACTTTATTCCTGGCCTCTTTCTCTGAGGCAGCCACTATCCTAACGGTCTGTTTAGCATCGCCTTGCCTTTTTAAAAATCATGCATTTTAATAGATAGACATTGTTCCGTTTGTATTACTTTTGAACTTTGTGAAAAGAACCTGAAACTGTTTGCAGCCCTCTAGAATTTGCTTTTTTTCTTCAACATCGTATTTGTAAAGCTTCCTCTATATTGTTGCGGATAATGGTAATGTAGTTCATTTATTTCCACTGATGCATAATGTTATGTGGTTTGAACATAACACAGTGTATTTATCATTCTTTTATTGATGGGCCTGTGGGTTGTTTCCCTTTTTGTTCTTACAGACAATACTGTCGTGAACCTTCTTGTCCTGTCTCCTGAGGCAGCGTGCAGAGTGTCTTGGGGCACACAGCTAGGAGCAGAATTGCTGGGCCATAGGGCATGTTCATATTCAGCTTTACTAGAAAATGTGCCAAAGTGTTTTCCAAGTTGGTTGTACCATTTATGCTTCCCCCCAGCAGGAGAGGAGTGTCGCCACTGCTCCCCACCCCTGCCAGTACTCAGTATGGTCAGCCCTCTCGGTTTTTACCAATTGATTGAGTGTAAAATGGTGTTACATTGTGGCCTTGGTTTGCATTTCTGGAATTCAAGGTTTCTGGTGTATGAAATGGGGGTTGAGAGGGCAGCAGCCAGCTTGTAACAGATGCTTAGGAAGCGATTGTCCTTTTTGTACGTCAGCATCTCCAGTTGTGGGGTGCTGTCTGTACAAGCCCTGAGCTCAGGGAGGGGCAGGAGCAGTCAGGAGGATTCCCCAGGGAAGTGGCGATGAAGGAGGAGGGAGCAAGGAGAGATTAAGTTCTGCACAGTTAAGCCAAAGGAACCCCCGTGGTTCTGTGTTCACCCCCAGGTTGGGCATGAGGTGATCCTAGCTTTGGAGAGGGGGAGAGCCCGTGCTTCATTATTTTAATAATGCACAGCCCATTTTAATAATGGCATTGGTGAGTGCTTAATAAGAGATTGGTGACCTGGAGAATGAATACTGGATGGAACAAACGTGTATTTGTTCTTCTTCATTCTCACCTCCTCGGGGAGTCCTCCCTGATTGCTCTTGCCCATTGCATGAATGAAGGGTGGCTGAGCAAGGTCGTTCCTGGATGTTAGCAAGGTCCCCCCCAGGAGGCCCTCTGTGTACCCACAGAGGCTGAGAAGCTTGGTGCTGGCAAGGTAATTTGAGGCTGCTCCCTCTGCCAGCCTGGTGCACCAACGATTGATTCCAGGCCGCTTTCCCCGCCCAGACCTGGGCCCCTGGAGCTGGTTAGAAACGAGCAATGGGGCTGGCGGAATAATTATGCCTATTTCATGTGACACCCAAATTGATTGCCGCCAGGGTGACATTACCAGGCCATTGTTCCTTGTCTCCAACCTCTTATTACATGTTATTAGGGTGTGTGGTGTGTGTGTGTTTTTCTATTTTTTCCCATTTCAGGGAATTAATCTCTCTCTGCCACCTCCTCTGCTTCCCCCTCCAGAGAACCTGCTCATGTCTCTGCGAGGGAGTGGGGCCCTGGCCAGCATGCTTCCTCTGCCCGGCCCAGCACAGGGCTGGAGATGCAGTTGGGAGGGACTGGCCATCTCACGTCCCTTTACTTAGGTGCGAGATGGGGGTATCTCAGAGCTAAGAGGGGCTGCTGAGGTGTGGATCCTAGCTGGCAGAGGGGTTTTCCTGCAGTGTCCCTGGTCCATAATGCTCTGCTTGCATACCTTTGATGGCAGGCTACTCACTCCCTACTCCCAAGGCAGATCTTCTATCCTGAGCCATCTGGTCTTCCGTTCGATACCTCACACGGAGCTGAATGGGCCTCCCCTAGGATTCTGCCTGTTGGTTTTGACTCCACCCTCTTGGCTTGCACTGGACTCTTTGCACCCTCTGCCTTCCCCTTAGAGATTTGCGGAGATGCCTCTCCCCACGCGTGGGCTTCTCACGAGCAGGCAGCTGCGTGATGGCAGCAGTCGTGCCTGAGCAGAACGTGGAACCTGTGTGTGTCTGACCAGAGGGGCGCCCCACCCCTTGATTCTGACTTCCGTGTACCAGGTTGGGAAAATGGGTTTTGGCAAGGGGTTGGACAAGACTCACTTGAGCAGAGAGGGCTTTGAGTAGTCAGTGGTGATAGAATGGCAAGAGGTTTTATTTATAAAACTGTCCATGTTATAAAAAAAAATTCACTGGGCCTCAGTTTGGATGTATTGGGGGTTGTTTTTAAATCTTTTCCCCTTCTTGAGGCAGAAATAACTCAAACCTTCACTTATCCCTGATCTAGCCCCATTGTGGTATCCTGTCTGGCATTATGTTGGGGAGAGATGCTGTAGTCAGGAGGCTGGGATTCTTCATAGGCCTTAGCCCTGAGATGCTGTGGGACCTAGGACAAATCCCTCAAGTTCTTGGGCCAAATTCCCCTCACCTGTGTGGTGGTCTCTGGGGTTACCATGCCTATAGAGGCAGACAAGTTCAGTAACCTTGGGCAGGTGAACTAGTGGCTTGGAGGCTCAGTTTCCTCATCAGTGAAGTGGGGTTAATGCTTCCTCCCTCACAGGGTATGTGGTGAGGGTTGGTGGGGTCATTCCGCAAAGCACTCAGTATATGGGTTCGATATAAATGTCTCTTTCCTTCCCTCTCTTTGAATTCTCTGCCTCCAGCCTTGAGAGGGCAGTGTGAAGTCTGCTGTCCCCTTTTCTGAATAAGGAGTTTGGAGCCCTGAGATATAAAGCCATTTGCCCACAATCATACCGCTCAGTAGGCCCTTGAACCTGAATCTGGGAAAGGCAGTATGCAAGCCTGCTCAGGACAGCCTTGGGTCCAACTGCCTCAGTCCTAATCCCAGCTCTGCCATCTGTTGCTGTGTAATTGGTGGCAAACTGCATCACCTCTCTGTGTCTCAGTTTTCTGATCTGTAAAATGGGGATAATAATGTCAGCCTAATAAGATTGCTGTGAAAATTGAACCAAGTTCACATTTGAGTTCATATTATGCTAGCTGTTTGACCTTGAGCAAGTTATAGAACCTGTTTTTGCTTCTGGTTTTCCCATCTGCAAAATGGGGATAATAACATAGCCTACTTCAACAAGTTGTGGTGGCAGAAATGAATTATTTTTTTTTAGTTTATTTGAGAGAGAGAGAGAATATGAGAGAGGGAGGGAGAGAGAGAATCCCAAGCAGGCTTCACACTGCCAGCACAGAGCCCGACACAGGGCTTGATCTCACGAACTGCAAGATCATGACCTGAGATGAAACCAAGAGTTAGACACTCAACCAACTGAGCCATCCAGGCACCCTAAGAAATGAATTTTTATACGGCAAGTGCTTAGAATAATGCCTGGCACACAAGAGGCCCTCATTATCATTATATTTATTAGGTCTCTGGCCTTCCAATGCCATACTGTTGCCCTCAGCAAGCTGCTCCCTGCCCTGGGCGGGCCTCTGAGGCTGTGAGCTCCTCCTCATTCAAGCTCAAGGCTGATAGCCCTCCCAGGGCTGGTTTCCAGGCTTCCAAAGCCTGAGACGGGCCAATCTGAGTTGTTCCCAAGGTAGAGGAGCCCTGAGGACTGGGGCAACCAGTATGCATGAGGGGATCTGCTAGGCACCTCCCAAGATGGCCTGGGTGGGGGATGGAGCCAGAGGCTTTCTGGGGCACCTCCTTGCCCCTTTGAGCCTATGTTGGTATCTTAGACTCAGAGAGGAGGTGTGAAGGGAGATGTAGGGGTACGGGACCTGGGTTTTCCTTGAGCCCCATCAGGTCACCACATGGGTGCTTGTCTACCCCTCCTCGATCCTGGGACAGCTCCAATCCAAGTAGGGGTGTTGTCCACTCAGGTGACCTCAGTACAGACAACTAAGAAGCTTCCTAGAACCAGTGGCTTTCTCCCACTTCCCCCAGGACAGCTCCTAGCTTCCCGGCTGGACTTTCACCTCAGAAGAAGTCTGTGAAGAGACAGGCAGCGCCCAGAGTGGTCCAGGGTCACCCAAGGTCATATGGCAGGGCAGGTGCACAGTGGGCCCTGATTGGAGCCCAGGCCTGGGACCCGTGAGCCCCATGCCCTTTGCTTACCCAGAAGAGGGCTTTTCTAGGCCTTGCCCCTCCCTTGCTCCTCCCCACCAAGCCGGCCACTCCTGGCGGGCAGAGCCTATACATAGAAAGCTTTAAACACTAAGATGCTTTGACAATTAAAATTCATAATTTATCCTAAAAATGGCCTGGAGCTGTGGGCTGGCCGGAAGGCTAGCAGCTCCTGAGATCAGCTGTGCTCCGGGGGGGTGGGCTGTGGGGTGGGCAGAGGCATCCCTCCCTCACATGCAGGGGGCAGGTGCTTGCCTAGGGCCACACACAGAGGCAGCTGGCCTAGCCAACGGGCAGGCAGTCACCCCGTGCCCAGTCAGCACCCTCCAGCTTGGCTGCGGCTGAGAGGCCGGGTGAGCACCTTTGGGAGAGGCTTGAGTTTCCAAATTCGTCTAAGAGATGGGGCTGGCGGCACTGGGCAAGGGAGGGTGTGGAGTGGTGGGAGGAGGGACAGCAGGCACACACACCCACACAGGCCACCCCCCTAAACACACACACACACACACACACACACACACACACACGCCCCAGGAGCCCAGCAACTCTGCCAAAACCAAGAGCAAGAGGAAAATAAAGAATTATACACGACAAAGGACATGACCTCAATTTTCTTCCAGGTTGATTTTTCTCTCCCTGTGGGGGGCAGCTGCAGGAGGAGGAGAAGGGAGAGGGAGAGGACAGGCCAAGGCGGGCAGACCAGCCCAGGAGGAGACAGACAGAGGCTGCCATGCTGCCCGCCCGCTGACCGCACAGACAGGATTTCTCCTGCCGGAGGCCAGCCTGGGCACCGGAACCTTCCTCTCTTAGGGTTCCCCGTCCACTCAAACTCCCTGTGCCAGGGGGCAGCCCTTGCCCAATTAGGCTGGCCAGGGACTGGGTTTCCCCCATTAGCTGCTCACACCTTAAACTATTATCAGCCATTCACACCTCAGCAGGGATTAGCCCTAGAAAGCTAGAATGGAGTGGCTTTAGAAGGAGCCGGGGAGGAACCATCTGGATTTGGGGTAGGAGAGAAGCAATTAGGAGTCCCTGGGTGCTTTCCACCCCTGCACACCTTTGCTAGCATATTCCCTCCCTCGAAAGTGCCTTCCCCCTGCTCCCTTCTTGGCCTGTGGAAATGTATTTGTGTTCAGCCTGAGCTCTCATGACACCTCCTCCTCCAGGAAAGCCCTAGGAGGGGCTGTTCTCAGGAGTTGCTTGACTGGCTCTCTCTGCCCCTTTGAGGATGGGTGAGGTTCTGTCAGCCCTGGCCCTGCCCTGGGGGTTCTCAATCTGGGGGACACAGAGGAGGCTGCAGAAGCTCCAACAGGGAGGAAGGGAGAGAGCGAACACAGCAGTGGCGGGCGCTCCTCGGACACCGGACACGGCAGAGATCAGAGGGGTTCCCAGGAGGGTGACCCCTTCTTGAGCTGGATTCTGAAAACTGAATGTGAGAGCTCTGGGCACGTGGTGGACAGCCAGCCATTGCTAGGGGAGAAAGACCCCGACCTAGGGTGACTGTTGAGGGCTTTGTAGCCAAGCCTCATGCCACCCCCACCTCCACCCCTCCCCCGGCCACATGGCCACGGCTGCCTCTGAGCCGATACTACACTTCCCACTAACACACTTCATCCTTTCATGAAATGGATCCAGTGGCTCCATGTCCTGGAGCTGAAGGCAAAGAAGGGACCCCAGGCAGGCAGGGACTTGGGGACAGGGCAGGCCACGAGGAATCTGCCACTGTTCTTTGGTCACCCTGCATGGGTGCCTTCACTTTTCTGAGTAATCCAACCTACCTCATGGGGTGGTGGTCAGGACAGGAGATGTAACGGGCCCAGGGCTTGGGACATGCAGCGTGTGCACAGGAGCTCAGGAAATGGGAGTCGAACCTGTGGGGCAAGCTCTCGCTCCGTGTTCCCCTGACCCGGGCCAACCTTCCCTGCCCACTGTCCCAGGTGCCCGTCTTTCTCCTCCGTGTTCTCTGACTCTCTCTTCTCCTCCCTGTCTTTCCTGCATGGCCCTCTGTGTGTCTTTTCTTCTCTATTGCTGTCACCTTTCTTCTTCTGCTCTTCCACGTATTTCTTGGTGGCAGAGCTGGATAGGGCCGTAGGCAGACGTTCTGATGCCCTCAGCCCCCTCCCCAGGTCCACCAAGTCCCTCGTCCCTCCTCACTCCCTCCTGCTGCAGACCCAGTCGTAGTAGGATGTCAGGACAGGAGGTGAGGGGGCATATGCCCACCTCATTTGCACGAGGGGCAACAGCCCACCGCGATTGCTCAGGTCACAAAGCCAGGCTGACACCCAGAGGCCCCGAGCCCCCAGCAATGGCAGCGGGCACCTCCATGCCAGGGACCTTGTGCCTGTGTATTCTGGGGAGTCCCTGAAGAGTGCTGAGTGGAAGCACCATGAAATATTGATACCATAAACCTAAAATGACAAAACCTTCCATTCTGTGCTGCAGCCCACCCCAAATTAGGTGAGATTCTAGCACGGACAATGGCAGCAGGCACAGGAGAAGAAACTCAGTGTGTTCAAAGTGCACAGTCGAGGAACAGGTCGGGTCTGGGGGGCAGGGCGCCTACCTGAGCTCTCTAAGGGCATGCCCCCCCCCCCCAACCCTGGGGCCTTCCCCAGCACTGCCCTGACAGGCCTGCCCCTCCCTGCTCTGCCTGTGTGTCCAGAATTCCCGCTTCACACCAGGCAGCTCTCGGGCAGGCAAGCTGACCAGGGGGAACAGAGCTCTGCTGCCCCCTAACTTTGTGCCTAGGCCTGAGGGCGAATGAATTCCCTTCAGGAAGGCTGAGTTCTTATCTGTCAAATGGCTACAAAATAATCTCTTTTGAATGCTGCCTTAGGAGATGGAATGACCCTCACCCTCTCCCCAAGTCTACTCACGGGTGATCTGATGCCCCTTCTGTCCCCACCAGTCCCCTTTCCCATCCTGAGCCCCACAGGGGACAGCCCCACTGGGGAGCCTTTCAGATAGATCCTTCCGGGCCTGGTGGAACTGCAGTTTGGGGCCTGAGCCCCCACTCCTCCTCTAACCAGGTTTGAGAATGTTGACTTTCTAGCTGGTGAAAGTCATTTTCTGTTGTGGGCTCCCTCAGAGAGCCTGGAATCCAGCCCCTCACTGTACCGGGAGGAAATAAACCAGAGAGGGCAGGCCTTGCCCAAGGTCACACAGCAGAGTAGGGGTGGCCGAAGAACCATTTGGGGCCAGAGTGGGGAGCAACTGAGCCAGGCATATATGCCCCAAGATAGGAGTGAGAGTGTGATGGTGGAGGCAGCCCTTTGCAGATCAGGTCTGACAGCTCAGCTTCTCTCACCACTCTGGGATCGGGAGGGCTCAGGCTGCTGTGGGGTCTGAACATTGTGCCCCGGGCACAGCACTCCCTTTGCCTGCCCACCTGCCTGCTTTCGATGTTTATTCCCTTTGTATTTATTGGTCCAATTTTTAAACTCTTGCTCTTGTGGGAAGCCCTTCAGGGGGCAAGGATCCAAAATAAAACGCTGATTAAAATGCATAAAACACTTCGCTGCAATTGCAGGAGTAACCAGCGGGATTCGCCCTGCCAGGAAGGCAGGAGCACACTGCCCACTCAGCAGTTCTGGTGACCCCCTCAGACACAGCCCTGTCAGCACCCCTCAATGACAGGGGCCCCCTGGGGGTGTCAGACCAGGAGACTAGGCCCCGTGTGCTGTGCTCCTGCCGTGCCAGCTCGGGCAGGCTTCTTAACCTCTCCAGGCCTCAGTTTCCCCACCTTTCAGGACAGCCACATGTAAAAGGTGAGGGATGAGGCAATTAGGAGGATGTACCCTTCTGAAGCTATCTTGGTCCTGGGGAGCATGGCCTGTCGTCTGCGGGTCTAACTGCCAGGCCGGAGTGTGGCAGCCACACCAAGCAATGCTTTTCCATCGACGTATGTGAACTCTCCGGTCTGTCATTGCTCAGCGGGCCTGCTCACTCACAGGGCCTCAACCCCTGCACAAACTCTTGCATACATTCTTTCAGAGGACACCCCTGGGCGCTGCTCTGTGAGACAGAAGCACCCGTGACTGTTTGATCCAGGATTAAGCATACATCATGGGCGCGGCGCCAGGCGCTGAGGAGCTGAGTGTATTTGCCTCTTTGTTCAGGTTCCCAGGAAGCTCTCACCTTTAGTCGCTATGCATGACTTCGTGGGATTCTTTCCTCACTGGCTGGCTTTATCTTTTTATCTTGTTGCATAATGTTTTCTGTCAGTTGTCTCAAGTTATTTTTAGAACAAGGTGTGCTCTACAGCAGTTACGTAACGTCACTACTAATAAGTGTAAGGTGCTTCAGTGTCGTGGGAAAGAGATGATTTCTGAATGCATAGGTTCCGGATGGCTTCGTGGAGGAGGCGACATTTGGAAAAGGAGGTCACAAAGGCTGCTAGGGCAGGAGGCTGGGAGAGTCCTCCAAAAGCAGATGGTTTAGAGCCAGGACAAGGTGGGGACACCTGGGTGGTTTCACGGAGCAGACTGGTGGCAGAGGAGTACGTGGGTAGGTTGAGGCAGGGTGGTGGTGGCTTTGAATGCTTTATTCTCGTGTATGTGAGGGACTTATCAGCGTCTCAGGTGCCCTGTGCCATTTCTGTCCCCCCGTCAGTCCTCAGCCCCCTCTCCAGCAGCCCCCACTTCGCCCACCAGCCCAGCCCTGAGCTGGGCGCTAAAAGTCCTATTTACCTCTCCGGGTCCCCAGCCTCATACCCGTGCCGGCCCCAGCTGCCGGCGCAATTACTTATTGATCGCCTGTCAGGATGTTTGCTTTTCTGGTGGGTGACTGGAGCATGTGTGACTGTGGAAAATGGCCTGGTGGGGGTGGGGTGGGGGAAGCTGAACCACAAGAGTCTGGAGAGAGGATGAGAGGGGCTGAGGGGAGGGGGGTGGGCAAAGCCGTTGGGGATGACAAAACCTTGCAGATTCCATAACATGTCAGTAACACCCAGAGCCCTCTCAGGTTAATCAGTCACTTAGTCGATCAACAACCAGGGAGCACTGTCAGCCCTGGGAGACTGCGGGAGCACCGGAAGTTGTGTGGCATGTCTCGCAGACTAGAGCTCTGGTCCCAGATCCACCCCCTTCTACAGGCTGGGTTTCCTTGGGCAGTCACAGGCTCTTTGAGCCCCCCTTGCCTGAAGAGTTGAAGTGTGGGTGACAAGACCTGTGGCCTTGAAAGCAGAGGCTCTGTACAGGTGTGTGTCGGGGTGAGGGTGTGCTGGGAGAGGTGGGAGAAGGGCCTGATCAGGGGCAGAGATGTGGGGCCCTCCCAGCCTGGGCGTCCCCTTCCTGTGGTGAGCCCCCCTTGGCACC
Source organism: Panthera uncia (assembly GCF_023721935.1). Lineage (NCBI taxonomy): Eukaryota > Metazoa > Chordata > Mammalia > Carnivora > Felidae > Panthera > Panthera uncia. Next base: position 113,992,667 of record NW_026057582.1, read on the forward strand.
ATGTGTGTGGGGTGTGTGAACAGGGCAGAGGCCCAAGGGTGGCATGTGAGCAGTTGGGCTATTGTTTGGCCCCCAGAGACCACCTGGCCCAACCCCTGGGGTTTCAAGAAGTCCAGACTAGCCCTCCTAGCTCCCTGCTGACCTTGCTGTTCCATGGGGTGGAACAGAGGAGGGAAGGAGGAGGTGGCAGAGGCAGTCTGGGCACAGGTGGGAGCAAGTAGCCTCTCAACACAGCTGGGGGAGAGTCACGGGGGTGGAGGGGGCGGGGAGGCTCACTCCCGCACACCCCTTGCTTACTCCACCTGCAGCCTGTACTCAAGCTGGGCCCCCTCCTGGTGCCACTACCCCTGTCACGGCCACCCAAGCCTGTCGTGTTCCTCAGGGCCCAGCTGTAACGAGCCTTGCGTCCTCAGTGCCACAGTGTGGACGGGCGCCTCCAGCTGCCGCTGCCGTTCTGGGCTATGGGAATCTGAATGCTCCCACCTCAGACTAGCAGCCTCACAGAACCCCGGCTCCAGGAGGAGTGTGATCGGAACCCCCAGAGACAGATGGGAGGCATCAGGGTAGAGTCCTGGGTTCTGGCGGCTGTGCCCTCCACTGATCCAGAAACCCCATTGGGAAGCAAATTAATGCACACTGACAGGTGCCACTGGGTTTGCTGATATCCCAGGACTCTTGGGCTGGGGACTCAGCTGCAGTGCTGGTGAGGAGGACGCCGTGGTGTCTGTGCCTGAGGAAGTTCAGGCTAAAGGCTGAGAGGGTGGCCCCCAGCAGCCTCAGAAGCCCTGGCCTGACGGCCTGGGGACCAGACATGCTCCTCTGCAGGCTGTTTCCAGAGGCTTCAGCCTTTGGGCCCCTTTGATTCCCTCGGTGAGCCCCGAGGCCACTCAGCAGGTCCGGCTTTCTCCCTGATGAGCACCAGGGGAAGCTGAGGCTCGGGGCATGGGGTGGGGTACTGGGTGTGTGCCTGGATCACATTGCCTGTAAAATGTAAACTGTAAAGGAGGTGGATGCCACCTGGGGTGCCGATGTCAGGCTCTTCTGAGGTGACCCTGTCCTTTCAGGGAACCCCCTCAATCCCAGGGGTGCTGGGAAATTCCTTGGGAGTGCTCTGGGCAGGATAGGGAGCAAGGAGGAAGCAGCACGGGGTGGCAGGAGGCTCTCCGGCTTGGGCATCGGGACCTCACTGTGGGGTTCCAGGAGCGACCTATACCACTGTGGACCCCCAGCTCTCCGTGTCGGGGACATTCTAACAGGGGCAGGAGGGCACAGACTGGGGTCCAGACAGACCCTTTCCTCTAACCGCCCCCTCTGTCCTGTGCTTGCTCCTGGCTGCAGGTGAGCGAGAGGATGCTGGCGGGGGGCGCGAGGAGCATGCCCAGCCCCCTCCTGGCCTGCTGGCAGCCCATCCTCCTGCTGGTGCTGGGCTCGGTGCTGTCAGGCTCCGCCACGGGCTGCCCGCCCCGCTGCGAGTGCTCGGCCCAGGACCGCGCCGTGCTCTGCCACCGCAAGCGCTTCGTGGCGGTTCCAGAGGGCATCCCCACCGAGACCCGCCTGCTGGACCTGGGCAAGAATCGCATCAAAACGCTCAACCAGGACGAGTTCGCCAGCTTCCCACACCTGGAAGAGCTAGAGCTCAACGAGAACATCGTGAGTGCCGTGGAGCCCGGCGCCTTCAACAACCTCTTCAGCCTCCGGACGCTGGGGCTGCGCAGCAACCGCCTGAAGCTCATCCCCCTGGGCGTCTTCACCGGCCTCAGTAACCTGACCAAACTGGACATCAGCGAGAACAAGATCGTCATCCTGCTGGACTACATGTTCCAGGACCTGTACAACCTCAAGTCGCTGGAGGTCGGCGACAACGACCTCGTCTACATCTCCCACCGAGCCTTCAGCGGCCTCAACAGCCTGGAGCAGCTGACACTGGAGAAATGCAACCTGACCTCCATCCCCACCGAGGCGCTGTCCCACCTGCACAGTCTCATCGTCCTGAGGCTCCGGCACCTCAACATCAACGCCATCCGGGACTATTCCTTCAAGAGGTTGTACCGGCTCAAGGTCTTGGAGATCTCCCACTGGCCCTACTTGGACACCATGACACCCAACTGCCTCTATGGCCTCAACCTGACATCCCTGTCCATCACACACTGCAATCTGACCGCCGTGCCCTACCTGGCTGTGCGCCACCTGGTCTATCTCCGCTTCCTCAACCTCTCCTACAATCCCATCGGCACCATTGAGGGCTCCATGCTGCATGAGCTGCTACGGCTGCAGGAGATCCAGCTGGTGGGCGGGCAGCTGGCTGTGGTGGAGCCCTATGCCTTCCGCGGCCTCAACTACCTGCGTGTGCTAAACGTCTCGGGCAACCAGCTGACCACACTGGAGGAGTCAGCCTTCCACTCGGTGGGCAACCTGGAGACGCTCATCCTGGACTCCAACCCGCTGGCCTGCGACTGCCGGCTCCTGTGGGTGTTCCGGCGCCGCTGGCGGCTCAACTTCAACCGGCAGCAGCCCACCTGTGCCACGCCCGAATTCGTCCAGGGCAAGGAGTTCAAGGACTTCCCAGACGTGCTCCTGCCCAACTACTTCACCTGCCGCCGTGCCCGCATCCGGGACCGCAAAGCCCAGCAGGTGTTTGTGGACGAGGGCCACACGGTGCAGTTTGTGTGCCGGGCAGATGGCGACCCGCCACCCGCCATCCTCTGGCTCTCACCCCGCAAGCACCTGGTCTCGGCCAAGAGCAACGGGCGGCTCACAGTCTTCCCCGACGGCACGCTGGAGGTGCGCTACGCCCAGGTACAGGACAATGGCACGTACCTGTGCATCGCGGCCAACGCGGGCGGCAACGACTCCATGCCGGCCCACCTGCATGTGCGCAGCTACTCGCCCGACTGGCCCCATCAGCCCAACAAGACCTTCGCTTTCATCTCCAACCAGCCGGGCGAGGGAGAGGCCAACAGCACCCGAGCCACCGTGCCTTTCCCCTTCGACATCAAGACCCTCATCATTGCCACCACCATGGGCTTCATCTCTTTCCTGGGCGTCGTCCTCTTCTGCCTGGTGCTGCTCTTTCTCTGGAGCCGGGGCAAAGGCAACACGAAGCACAACATCGAGATCGAGTACGTGCCCCGCAAGTCGGACGCAGGCATCAGCTCTGCCGACGCGCCCCGCAAGTTCAACATGAAGATGATATGAGGACGGGGCGGGGGAGGGGCAGGGACCCCCCGGGCTAGCCGGGCAGGGGAAGGGGCCTGGCCGCCATACGCTCGCTCCTCGATCCTTCCCGCCTCTCCCTGCCCCTCCACACACACTCTATTTCTTCCTCCCAGCCCCGTTCCCTGCTGCCCGCCCCCCCCCCCCCCCCCCCCCGCCGGCCCTCACCGCCTGCCCTCTTCCTAGCAGGACCTCAGCAGTCCAGGCCTGGGGACCCACCTGCACAGGGGCACTCCTTGACAGACTGGAGTCGGAAGCTGACAGACCGACATGCAGCACAGTCAATAATTCAATAAAAAAAGTTACGAACTTCCTCTGTAACTTGGGTTTCAATAATTATGGATTTTTATGAAAACTTGAAATAATAAAAAGAGAAAAAAAAACACTATTTCCTATAGCTAGTCGGAATGCAAACTTATGACGTCCTGATTGCTCCAGGGCCCTCTTCCAACTCAGTTTCTTGTTTTTCTCTTCCTCCTCCTCCTCCTCCTTCTCTTCCTCCTTTCTCTTCTCTTCCCCTATGGGGAGGGATCACTCAGGAAAACAGGAAAGGAGGTTCGAGCCCCACCTGCCCGGGCGACCGACACAAGCAGGCAGCGGGGCAGGTGCGGGCCCAGCTCTGAGCTGGCTGTTTGCAGGGAGCAGGTGGAGGAGACAGGGCTGCCTGAAGGGGGTGGGGGCTGTCTGCCAAGCTGCCAGGAAGCACTACTGCCAGGGGTTGGGGGGCCTGGCTCGGGTGTGGCCGAGACTCTGGACAGAGGCTGGGGTCCTCCCGGAGGACAGCACAGTCAGTGGAGAGAGCCAGGGGCTGGAGGCGGGACAGAGGCCTAACTTCTGGTCCCAGCTCTGCTGCTGACTTACTGTGTGGCTTCAAACAGGTCATTGACCCTCTCTGGGCCTCAGTCTCCACATCTGTACAAATGGAAACGTTACTCCCCGCCCTGCCTACCTCACAGGGCTGTTGTGAGGAATTGATGAGATGATGTATGTGAAACACTTTGTAACCTGTAAAGCGCTGTGCACATGTGTGGGTGACTGTTCTCATTATGGTCATTATTATCTCACTGTCGGGGATGGGGCTCCCGAAGGGATCTCCATGGGGTCAGGGTTGGGGGCACACCAGGGGAGGGCCGCTCCAGGGACTTTCAGAGGCTCCTCCCAGGACAGTGGTCCAGGCCACCACCAACCATACTCTGAGCCTAGTCTGGGCTCTGAAGAGTCATGGGTTTGGGGGTAGGATCCAGGCACTCAAACTGACCTAGAGGGTCAGAAGCAGCCCCGCCCATTCACACCAAACCCAGCCACTCCAGACTCGGCCCTGGAAAGGCATGTCCCGGATGACAGAAGTACAAAGAGCCAGCCAGGTCACCTTGTAACTTGCCCTGACACCGTGGGCCCTGGCTCGAGAAGCTGGGCCAACGACCCATGTGCTCACCCCCATCCCCATCAGGCAGGGGGGGCCCACCAGGGTAGGGAGGCCTGGCTTCTCCCCTCCGAGTTTCCTCTTTCTCCTCAGGGACTACTCGGATTCAGCCCCACAGTGGGCCCAGGATGACCCTGCTCCCTGTTAGTCCTCAGGCTAGAGGAGAATCCGGTGATGCAGACTTAGCTGAACGTGAAGGGGAAGCAGTGGGGAGGTCAGCACTTGACGACAAGACTTCAGAATATAGCTCCTCCATCCGGGGCTCTTCCTGGGGCTCACACCCCCAACCCAAGCTGGCACGGACTAGGTAGCTGCATGCCTAGCACCTTCTAAACCAAACCTCTGGTGGGGTGGCCTGGTGAGCAGGGTCTGGCAGGGGGTTGGCACTCATTTATTCATTCATTCATGCATTCATTCATTCACTCACTCATTCATTCATTTGATCCACAGATGTACCCGAAAGCCTGCTCTGCTCTTGGTTCCCAGCTGATGCAGCTTACAGCCAACAGCTGGGACAGACTGCCCCGATCCACCTCTCTCAGCAACAACCCCAGGACTGTCCCTGATTCTGGGTAAACCTCAAGCCCTTGGAACTATGGTTTTATCCCTTGGAAGAAACAGGAACATCTCTCCATAGGCTTTTGGAATGTTGGTGTGGAAAGGTTGATGGTCCCTGCAGAGCAGCCTAGACTAGTGATTATAGGCTCTGAGGTTTGAGGTCAGATCTGGGTTTGAGGTCCTGTTCTAGCACTTACTAGCTGTTTGGGATTGTTACTTAACTCCTCCGAACCTCAGTCTGCTTATCTGTAACATAAAGATGATCTTACTACTTTTGGTCGTTAGGACGTTAAATGAAGGAGCATAGGTGTATTTGTTGATTGATGTGGTGCCGGGCACTCAGTGAGCCCTCTACCAGTGGGGGTGGTGATTACTATCAAGGCCAACTCCGGTACAGATGCAGAGACTGAGGACCAGAGAGGGTGGTAGCTTATTGAAAGCCACACAGCTTCTAGGTGACAGGACCAGGGCCTGGGAGTTCCAGAGTCCCAGAGCGATAGCCTTCTAAGCCTGGCTTGGGACTTCTTAGAGCCAGGCCCAGGGACTCCCATCGGCAGGAGACCACAGGGGCACAGGAGCATGGAGGGGAGTCCTTGAGCAAGGGGGTGGCTTGTACACCTACAAGAGGCCAGTGGTATCACTTGAGGCCCCACGACCCTGAGAGGGCTGCTCACCTCCAGGGAGAGACCAGAGCACAGACTCTCCATAACCCCAGCTCTAGATACCTTGGTGGGCACTGTTCTCCCTCAGGAGCCAATGGGAGCCAGTGGCTGACAGTGGGATTGTTACTTAACTCCTCTGGGATGCCTGGGGCTTCACAAGGTCTGGGAAGAGGGCCAATTTATTCTCGGCTACCATGAGGCAGCCAGACCTCTGAGGAAACTCAAGGACACAAGAAAATTGTGAGGTTGTTTTCGGATCGGGGAGAGAGTCATTTTGGGGGAATGTGAACGCCCAGGGCGGGCGGCTGGGTTGGCCCGAGCAAAGGCAGCCTGGGCTTTAGTACTACCCCTTCTTAGCTGTGGGACCTCCTGTAGAAAAGAGGAATGGACTCGACTGCTAAGAGCCCTGGCCAGATTTAACGGGGGAATAGGCTGAAAAGTCAGGCTGAAGAGGTTACTTTCTCTATGGCCTGAGAGCCTCTGATGGGGAAAGAGGAGGAGCAGGTATTCTCAGCCCCAACTGTGTGTGAGGCACACCCACCTCTGGGAGCCTGTTGCACACAGTCCTAGTTAGGTCTGCCTCAGACCCAATGGGGTTGTGGGGTCCAGATGTCCTGCCTGATAGGAGGCTGGCTGCTCTGCTCACCCCTCAGCCTGGGTCCAAGCTATTGGGGAAAAGGCAAGATAATCCTGAGAGTCCAGCCTGATTTCCAGGGGACCGAGACCAGAGGCAGCCTCCAGGCTTGCTCCTCCAGGAGACAGGGGTGCCTTGAAGAGAAGGGTGGTAGGACTGGGAGCCTACCTTGGGCAAGCGAGTGAATGTGGACAAAGACGGCACCCAGCTGGGTGAGTATTAGCAGCCAGCACCCGGATCACCACCACCTCTGCCCCACCTCTGCTTTACCCTTCACAAGCCCCTCTCTGGGGCTCAGAGAGGGGAAGTAACCCCCTCAGAGTCACACAGCAGAGTGATGGCTGGGGCGTGGGCTTTGGAGTCAGGCAGACCTCAGTTTAAATTCCATCTCAGGTGTGACAACTGTTTGGTGTGCAATAATCACCACCATTATTAGCATGGCATCCTTATGGACAAGCAGGGGAGTGGTAGTTGAACTCAGGAACCGAGAAAGGAAGGGACTGTATGGGGGACAGTGAGGGAGCTGAAACTTCAAATGAGATCGGGGTAGAAGCCAAGCCTGGTGATGCCCTCCGAATTGCCCCTGAAGGCTCAGGGCTGTGTGGAAGGATAGAGGCGGACCTCAGGCCATCAGGGCGGTGTGCCCAGGATAGAGAGAGTGGCCATGCCCTGGGGCCCTGGAGGACAAGGCCCCCACCTGCGTGCATGTGCGGGGATGGAGGTCACAGGGAGCAGGGGAGAAGGGGTCAGAGAAGCAGTGTAGACCCTAGCGGGTATTAGGGGTCCTGGGGGGGCCTTGAACTTTGGGGGGCCTAAAGACAAAGTTCATGAGGTACAAGGATCAGGGGCAGCACAAACCATCTGGAGTTAAGTGATTTATTGGGGACCTCACAGAACTTGGTTCCATGTCTATCAGCTTTCCTGCTTCTCTCCCAATTTGATGTCCTCTGATAACACAGGGTTAAAAGTCACCTCCGCTCCCATTCCAAACCCCAACTCCAGCCTCCTTCAGAGTCTGACTTGCTAGGATCTCTGATCTCCTCATTCATATTCTCCAGAGAAAAAGTCTGATTAGCCACCTGCCAACCAATGGATTGACTGCCTCTAAATCAGGTGCTCGTCTCCTTGTCCAATCAGCTCAACCTGATCTAAGCCAAGTTTGGGTAAAGATGGTGCAGAAAGAGCTAAGAGACATATCAATTATTTATTCCTGCATGTCAATCACCCCAAAACTTAGTGGTTCAAAACGACAACCATTTATTTGCTCCAATTTGCAACCTGGGCAGGGCTTGGTAAGGACAGCTCATGTCAGTTCTGCATGGTGTTGATTAGGGAGACTTGCCTGGGGCCAAAAGATCCAAGGTGGCTTCTGGCCATGTCTGTCTCAGCTGGGGAGGTTGGAAGGGTTAGAGGCCAGCTTCTTTATTTCCACGTGGTCTCTCCAGCAGCCTAGCTGGACTTTTTTATGGTGGCTCAGCACTCCCAAGATGGCAAAATGGAAACCGCCAGGTCTCTTGAGGCCTACACCAGGATTCAAGGCAAGTCACAGGTCTGCCTAGATTCAAGGGGAGGGAGGACAGACCCCAGCTCTTGGTGGGAAGAGCTGCAGAGTCACGTAACACTAAGGGCATGCAGGATGCAAGGGTTGTTGCAGCCACCCCTGGGGACCTCCATAGGGACCTCAGAGGTGCCTTTGTCCTCTTAGGAACCACTCATTGGCGCACAGGCCTCTACAGTGTACCCAGGAGTAAGGAATTAGCGATGGTGACTGGCCTACAAATGGATCTCCAGCTGGTAAGTAAAGAGTCGGGACCTGAAGCAAGTTTGCCACCCCTGGTCCAGTGTCCTTTTGAGCAGAAGCAAGAGGCAGGGTCTCCCAGGGGTGATATATTGATGGTAATAATAATAGCTATTGTTTATCTGGCCAGACACCAGGCCAGACACTTTGCCCACATTGTCTTATTTAGTCCTACCATGAGGAGGTTCTAATATGCTCCCTTTCAGATGAGAACACAGGCTTGGGGAGGAGAAGGGACTTCCAGGGGCCCACCACCAGATAGGTGATGAAGCCAGGATTCATACACAGGGTGCCAAGTACTTCACAGCAGAAAAAGCACCAGACCGGTCCCCTCATGTTAAACCACCCCAGACTCGGGCTTCTCATCTGTGGAACTAGGCACAGCCATGTCTCTTCCTGTGGCCTCCTTCCTTTGTAGGCTGGGATGAGTCCGTAGTGGACAATCTGCTGTGGCACAGGTGGGTGAGTGCAAGGGTGGGGTAATGATCAAGGCTGCTACCAGTCAGTTCCCCCTCCCAGCCCCAAGTCCACCTGGCATCTCTACGGGGCCCTGAGATCAGAGCACAACACGAGGCTGGGCGACCTGTTCTGAAAACCTAGAGTCTGGCCCTGGTACCTAGCAGATGACCAGATACTACTAGACAGGGGTCTGAGAGTAGCAGCCTTGCAGCACAGCCCTGGGATCAGGGCCTTCCCCTGGGTGCTCCAGCTCTGCCTGAGGGAGTTGATTGCTCAGACTGTAAAGGGATTTACAACCTCCCCATAAACCTATTATGGCTCATCCTGTGTCCCCAGCCCTGGCCCTGTCATCATGCCAGCGGACTGCTGGTGTCTGGGAAGGCGAGGGTGGTCCTTTGCGGGCTGTGGAGACTAAGCATGCCCCAGTGCTTCAGCCCCAGTACCCATTCTCCCAATTCCGTCATGCCCCAGCCCCCATGCCAACCCCTGCCCTTGATGGGACCTCAGCAGGGACCAGGGTCTGGCTCTTGCTCTGCCTCTCCAGCTAGATCCCCCCCCATCCCTTCACTCTTGGCTGGGCTGCGACACACTGCCCTGGAAAAGGCTAACCCTGGGGATGGAACAGCAGGATGTTCCAGGGGGAACAGAGGAGGAGCAAGCTGAAGGCAGAACAAAGAAAAAGCCAGTCAGGAGAGAGGGGGGTGGGATGGCCACCATACCCAGTTCCCAGGATCCAGAGCTCAGCCCAAAGGCAGTGACTAGCATGCCTGTCTCCCTGTTTCAATGATGAGAAACATGAGTCTCAGAGAGGCTGAGCCACTGCCCTATGTTGCACAGCTAAGCAGTAGCAATGGTGGAAAACGTGCGCACACACGCGCGCACACACACACACACACAGATGTTTGTTGTGCTCCCATTTTTTTAAATTTTTTTTTAACGTTTATTTATTTTTGAGACAGAGAGAGACAGAGTATGAACAGGGGAGGGGCAGAGAGAGAGGGAGACACAGAATGTGAAGCAGGCTCCAGGCTCTGAGCTGTCAGCACAGAGCCCGACGCATGGCTCGAACTCACAGATCGTGAGATCATGACCTGAGCCGAAGTCGGACGCTTAACCAACTGAGCCACCCAGGCGCCCCTGTTGTGCTCCCATTTTGCAGATGAGGAAACAGATTCAGAGAGAATTGACAGGTCCAAGGTCACAAAATGAATGAGTCAGTAGTAGCACCAGCTCTGACTCAGCTGAAAGGGGGGTGGAGACAGGGAGGCAATTGCTGTGGCATCCAGAAAGCTCTCCCATGGGAAACACAAGGTTAGGCTGGCCCCAGGGTGGCACCCAGTCCCGGAAGAGGTGAGCAGCTGGAGGCCCTGACTTTGCTCTCTGACTAGCAGGCATTTACATACCTCGTTAAAAAATATGGCGTCATAAAGTGGAGAGACATACGCACCGTGAAGCCTCATCTCCAGTCTCCTGACAGCCCCAGAGCCTCTTACAGGACACTCCAAGGGCACAGGCAGCAGACCTGGGTGGGAGGGGGGTGCGGCTGCCCCTTGGCAGCACCCAGAGCTGGGACGGGGTGTCTGTCTCTCCTGGGCTCTGTCCTGAGCTCAGTGTTGTGAGGTGAGATACTTCACTGTGTGACCTTGCTCCAATCCCTGAGCACTTCTAGGCTGACCCTTCCCAAGGGCCTGAGAGAAGGTTGTACCAACTGGGACTCCCCACTCCCTTCTGGTTTCATGGTTCACCCCAGACCTCAGTGGTGTCCCTCATCCCACTTCCTTGCCCCCACACTGCTGCTGAAGTGAAACAGGAGTTATAGCCTCTCTAGTAAAACGACATTTACTGCCTGGCCCTGTGCTTGAGCCCATAAATCACCCTCGCCATGCTGGCTACCGACCATGCAGTCACCTGGAACAGAGGCCCAAGGGGCCTGCCAGCCCCTCCACCTGGCCTTGGCCCCCGCAGGTTGTCTTTCACCCATTCCCTGTAGCCTTCCTCAGGTGCTTCTCAGTCCGGAGCCAGGATGCAAGCACACCCTGGATATCACCTTTCTGGAGTCTTCCTGTAACCTTAGGGAGCTGCCTATCTTCTGCCACTTGGGGTGAGCCCCTGCCCCCTCTGCCTTACTTTCCCTCTCTTACAGCCGAAGCTGGAGCGGATGGGCCGCAAGAGCTCGGCTAGGGAAGATGACCATGGAGAGTGGGAAAAAATCCTCTGCTCCAGGGTGAGTCCAGGTGGAGCCACCAGCGGGGAAGTAAGACTGGTGGACGGCCTGCAGCCAGATGTACCAAGCAGGACTGCCTGACCCCTGGCTGGCAGCTGGCCGGCTGGAAGCCAGGAGGCCAGCTGTTTCCTTTCTCCTGTGGGGCACCTGGAGGGGAAAGGGACACGGCAAGGTTGATGGCCCCTGCAGTGGCCCATAGGCAGAAGGGACTGCTGGAAGTGTGGGTCGATGGGAGGATTGTTTCGTGAGAAGGCAAAGAGCTGGAGAGGCCTATGATGGTTTCCCAGGTCCCAGCTGGCCTCCAGCCCTTCCCCACAAAAGAAGGCTTTCCAGACACAGGTGTAGGAATGGGAGGATGGGGTGGGGAGGTAGATAAGGGAGTAACATCTGGTAAACACCCCGTAGCGGTGGAGTACTGTGTCCCACAAGCAGTGGGGGGCTACGGGAAGGTCACCGTTCATGTCGAGAGCGCAGACAGGGGAGAACAAAGGCAGGTACGAGCTTTTCAACGATCCACAGGCCTTCAGTTCCAATTCCCCTGGCTTAGGATGAAGGAAAATGCTTTGAACGCTTCATTTCTGCCCTTGAAGCCTCCTCTCTTTTTTTTTTCAAAGCCTATTTATTTATTTTGAGAGAAAGCACATGCATGCAAGCAGAGGAGGAGCAGAGAGAGGGAGAAAGAGAATCCCATGTAGGTCCCACACTAACAGTGCTGAGCCCAATGTGCGGCTCCAACTCACAAACTTGTGAGATGATGACCTTAGCTGAAATCAAGACTCAGACGCTTAACTGACTGAGCCATCCAAGCGCTCCGAATCCTTTTTCTGAGCTCTCAGTGCTCCTGTGAAAGGGAGGCAGATGTGTGGGGGGTGCGGGGGACTGCGGAAGCTGAGGCTGGTGTTCTATAGAGCACCATCTTGACCATGGGGAGCTATGGTGGGCACTTGAGCATGAGAGGGACCCATCTCAGAGTCTAAGAAGGAAAGATTTGAGGTGTGGGAGCAGAGGAAGCAGAGGCAGAGAATGCACACATGAGTTTGCACACCTCTATGCTCACACACACTCAGGCACGCACACACCTACTGCAGCAGGCACACGTGCAAACGGATTTATACAGCCTCACACATTCTCCCACACACATAGCAATTCATGTGTTCATACACAAACCTTTCACACACCCATGCAAACACTGTCAGTATACACACTGGTACAGATAATACCTGCGCACACCGGTACATCACACTGGACATTCACCGGATGCATTCACATTAAAGCACAGATCCACAACGCAGAGCCCGCTTTGCGCAGCACGCAGCAGCACGGCCCACATGCCTCCAGAGGCCCCCTCGCAGAGGTCCATGCTCTGCCACCCAGCCCGCCGCCTCCCTGCTTCCTGGGATCACAGAGCGGCCAGGCCGGCCCGTGCTCGGTGCTCATGCACCGCACACGTGAGCCTGCGCACACACGAGCACACGCCTCCGGCTGCCCCGAGCCTCACTCAACCCTCAGAGCTGCGGCTGGCCAATGAGAGCTCGCTGGATGTTGTCTCCTAGGCGACCAGCGCAGCTGTCCCGCTGGGGGGGGGGCGTGGCCATGGGGACCCCCACCCCTCACTCCCAACCCCTGTGCCTGCCTCCTTCGGCCCCTTGGTCCCTCGAAAGGTTAGAAGGTGGAGCTAGGCTGAGGGCAGGGGTGGTAGGGGCGCTTCAGAAGCTCCCAGATGTAGAGCCCAAAGTGAATCCCAGCGCCGCTGGTCCCCCTAGATAGGCCCCCGCAAGTGAGAGCACAGGTTCGAGATCACCCTGGCCAAAGATGCCTTGTGTGGTCAACCCCATGAGCTCTGTGAGAGGGCCTGGCTCAAAGGCTCCAGGGGGACTCAATGACCCATCCCCTTCTCCCCTCTCCAGAGGAATCTGAACAGCTTGCACCAGCATCCTTTCTTTTCCTCAAATACCCAAGCTCTTTCCCCTCGGGACCTCCCACATGTTCTTCCCTCTGCTTGGGATGTCCCTTACTCACCTCTCCCCGCACCACACCCACTCATGCGCTCACTTCTTTCATTCTGGCAACCTTCAGCTCATGGCATAGGTCCCTTGCCTAAATAGCCCTTTCCTGGCCACCACTGTCTGTGCCCCCCATTCTAAATCAATCCCCTGGGTTAGGGCCTGCCATCACCGGGACTAGGCAACAGCATACCCTGAGCGTTTGAATCACATCAAAACACAAGGGACACCAAGAGGTGGAGGCTGGTCAAAGGGACCAAGTGTGGAATCTGGAGCCAGACAACCTGGGTCTAAATGCTGGCTCTACCATGTACCAGCTGTGTGACTTTGGGCAAGTTGCCCATGGGACTTGTGAGGATTCAATTAGATCATGCCTGCAAAGCACTTAGAACAGTGTCTGGTACAGAGCAACTGACCAGTAAATGTTTGCTTCTACTATTCTTCTTCTTATGGACTCCCCATTATGAATAATGTCACCTTCCCCACACAGCTTCCAGACCCTGGCCTCATTCAGAACATGCCGAACAATCATGGGACGCTGGACCTCACTCAACGGTGAGCAATGAGGGAGGGTTTGCCCCTCATATGCAGCCACACTTGTTCCGACACCAGGTCCAAGAGGAAGACTGCGTCCCATTGGGGCAGAAATTCAGAGTCCATGGTGACGAGCAATTTTAATTGTCTTTTATCCTATTGAATGGACAAGTCTATCCCTAATCCTCTCTCTCCCTCCTGTCCCCCAACATTAAAAGCAAACATGATTTTGAACAGGTCCCAAGGAGATTCTGTGGGCTTTTCACGTTCTTCAGCTCATGGGAGACTACTGCTCACTCAGGGTCGGCCTGTGGTTCTCAGCCTTGGAGAGAGCCACCGCTGTTCATTCCACCTGCTCCTGTTGGAAGGGAGGCTGTTCCCCACCAGAGAGAGAGGGCTCAGTCACCGGAAGGGGCTTTGCACACTCAATTTGTAGTTATGTATTTCCCCAGGATTACTTATGCCTGAAATCTCACTTCTGCATTGTCTTCTTGGGCCTCCCTCCTTACTCTGCGTCAGGTCCCAGCTCAGCTCATCTGTTATCATGTCTGATCCTGGCCAGTTGGTTTCTCCTCCCTGAATTTCACTTCCCCCTTCTATTAGATGGAGTAATCTTTCTTGCTTTTGAGCATCCCTTTTGCCCCTCTCTCCTTCCTTCCCATGTATTCAATTGAGCATCTTGGCTCACCAGACACTGGGCTCACACTGGGATATAATGAGGAGCAAGACTGGAGAAGCTTCTGCCCTTGGAGAGCTTAGAGTCTGGTGGGGAAGATGGATTCCAACCAGTCAATCCCTCATAGAATACAAATTTTTAAAAATTGTAATCAGATAACTATACTGGAATTAAAATAAAATAAAAATTATAATCAGAGATGTAAGTAGCATGCATTGTGGGAAATCACACAGATGGGGGTAGCTGAGGAGTTGTTCACAAAGCCCTCCTGCATAACAGCCATAGTAATTGAGAGAGTAATCGCAGTGCCCCACTTGTGAGCATGCCCTGTGTGCAGCCCTGGTCTCCTGTTCTCCCACAGTCTCTCTCAGAGCCTGGGCCAAGTGGGGTTGTTTTCAAATGGACAGCCCCCAACCTTTCATAACCTGTCCCCACTCTGGGGGGGGGGAGTTGGTAAGCAGCAGCCCCCCACTCTCCTATTGCAGCAGGACCTCCACTCTGCCCTGCTTTGCATAATTGGCTTCCTGTGAGATCCACTGGAAGAGATTTGGCACACCCTGGTTTATGTCTCTACTCCACACTAATCAGCCAGGCGCCCTGGGGCATAATACTGCACTTCTCCCTAAAAACAGGGATAATCATTCCCACCTTACAGTTTGTTGGGAAGCTTGGCCACAATGCCCATGGAAAGTACCTGGCTTGTGGGATGTAGCCAGTAGGTGCCAGCCGCAGTCTTTTGCTGGGCCCTCCAGGGCTGTGGCGCTCCGGTCTAGAGTGCATTTTAGATTTCAGTGCTGTCTGTATCCAAAATGATTTGACTACAAGGAACAGCAACCCACTTAAAGATGTACTCTAACAAGGGATTTTCTATAAGCAGGTAGTTTCAGGGAAGCCCATCACAACCAGCTCCCCTCTTTCTTGGTGGCTTAGGTTCTGGCTGCACAGAAGCTCAGGTTACCTGTCTGTCTCTGAAGAGACAATCAAGGGGTGTCTGACTGAGCACAGCTACCCTAGGAAGGCAGCCCCAGGTCCCCATGGCCTCTTTGTTCAATTCTAAATTCCCAAGAGAAACCATGGTGGGCCAGGATTAGGTCAGGTGTCCACCCTTTGTCCAGTCAGCTGAGACAGGACAGAGACAGAGAAGGCTACCTCTTCTAGGTTTGGGGAGGAGCGGGGTCTTTAAGGAGTGTGAGTGGAGTGAAATGGTGGCTTTCCCTGGATCAGCTCGCTGCACATCAGAATCACCAGGGGAGCTTTAAAAAATACTGCTACCTAACTCCCACTTCCAGAGATTCTGATTTCATTGGCCTGGGGTGATGCCCAGGTAATAAAATTTTCAAGACTTCCCCAGGTGATTCTAAAGTGCAGCCAAGGTACAGACCACCGCTTTAAAAGCGTCCTGCTGGCAGAGTCCACGCTGCTGGTGTCACCCAACCCACTGGTTCAGTCTTACTTCAGGCCAGATGAGAGTTTCACCCTCTGTGGTTTTAAGTCAGTGATTCCCAAGACATACCCCAGATAAGATAAAGTCGGAATCCTGATTCCCTGGTCTGGTCCAGCCCTACTGAATCCAAATGTCTGGAGAGGAGCTCTGCTGATTCTTATCACCAAGCAAGTTGGGAATACTGGCCTAAATGATAATTTACCCACTGACATGCAGTCATAGGGGGAAATCAGCCCAAGTGCAAAGAACACTTCCCTGCAGCAAGGTAAGGAGTATAAAAAAGCTTTCAGGCCAACACTGCACAGTTGCCATCATTAGGGGCCATCCTGTCAGTGATGGGAGCAGGGCTGACACCCCCAGATCTTCCTGCACAAAGAACAGGGTGGACATCCGTTGTTCTGTCTGCCTTGTGTGAAGTGCCTGTCCTCCAACCATGTGGTGACACTAAAAACTGCTGTCTTCTTATGGAACCTCCGTCCCTGGGCATGGCTCCATCTAGGACAGAGTAGCCAACCCCAGTAGGGCCAATCCATACCCATATCTCCTTGTTGGTGTGAGAGTAGACAAGAAAAAATGGCACCTATCCCAAGTGTAGCTAATCAGAAACCTTCCCTAGGATATTTGAACTTGGAACCAGAGAATACCAGTATTGGCTTTTCTCTGAAGTTCAGTCTAGGAAAGGTGAACCTGGGCACTACCAAGAGCCAAGTTTCCAGTTCACAGAGGATGTAGGCAGAAGCAGAGGCAAGCTGTGGGGAGTGTCCCTGATTCTGCTCTTGGGCCCCAGGTCTGATCCCAACAACTATGGGCACAGCATAATAAGCCACTTTGCTACCACATACTGACTGCCACTGACTGCCCCCTTCCCAGCAAATTCCACATTTTATCTGAGGGTCTATTCCTTGTCACCTGTGTTGTGGGTCAGTCTCTTATCTTAGGGCCAGTTTCAGTGGACCTTTTTTCTTTTCCAGAAAAATGCCCTTTAAATGTAAGGTTATAGAGGAATTGAAATAAACATAGTGTATAATGAACTGCCAGGTTTTCCTGCCCAAAACTGAAAACCATCTATCTGTGTCTCTATCAAGAACTAGATGTTCTCTCATCTCTGCTCATCTCTGCATCACTGCTCCATTCTCCTCATCTTTGACAACCAAGCTTTTCTTTTACTTACCAACGCGCACTTAGCTGAGCTTGACCACCTCAAGATAGCAGCCCCTGCTAGGAGCCAGCACAACCTGAAATCTCAGTTCCCTGCTGCTAACCTAATAGTTGTACCCTGATTTTAAATTCCCATGAGACACACTCTGATTGGCCGAATTTTAGTCAGGTGATCTCAATCTGGTCCAGTCAGCTGGGCCTAGGGGAGAACAAAGACTCACCGTTGTTCACCAGTTCCTGGACACCATCCTTGGAACTACTGGAACATGAGGGAGATTACTTTCAGAGAAACTGAAATGAAGCCACACTTTCTCCATGAGAGCTTCTTCCTCAGCAAGTCAAGAAGAGAGTGGAAGTCTTAACAAGGGGGTTGGCCGATTCTGCTAGCAGGGCCTAGTAGCTGCCAAGGAGGTACGGGCAGGGGTGACCCTCACCCTCACCCCTGAGGCAGCAGCTGCAGGCCTGTTTTGCATCCTGTCCAGATATTTCCAGTAAATAAACATTGACGCTTTCGATATCATGTTAATTTCACAGGCGGCTGCTCTGCTGACAGTTTCCACACTCCGCCAGCGCCTCTTGTCAGTTTTATACTCACAGGCGGACGCCAGCCCTGCTCGCGGGCTACCCGACATACAGACATAAAAACAAATGGATCAGAAAGCCCTGGTGAAATGACAGTGAACAGCATGGGTGCCTAGATTGGGGAGAAGCGGCCCTGTCCACGGTCCTGAAGATGACCAGGGCAAGGACGAAGCCTCAGGGCTTAGAATCCACTAGTGTAGCCTTGGGCAAGTCTCTCTATCTTTCTGGATGGAATTAATTTTGTAGCATTGCTTCTTTGGGACCTTGACTGAGAGTCCTGGACAACCCCTGACTCTAAAACTCTTCTTGAACTTCCCAGGGGAATCTAATCCAAATGATAGCTATTGTCTAGCTTTGACCTTCAACACAATCCCCGGAGGTATTTGAGCAGAAATTTATCCCAATTTTGCAGATGGGGCAGCTGAGGCCTAATGCAGGGCAGTAATTTTCTCTGTGTCACAGTGGGAGACAGGAGCAGAACCAAGGCAGGAACTGGGGCTCTGGCTCCAGCTCCAGCGGCTTTGATGGTTGTCAGGCACATAAGCCAGAGTCCTAGGGCCACAGGGATGGTGGGACCAGAGACCCCTGCCTTGTCCCAAGCCCAGCTGAACCCGCCCCTTGGAGCATTTAAGCTTCTTCCTGACATGCATAGTCATGAAACCTCATGCATTATGTATAATTCATTCCTATTATAAGCTAAGCTAAGGCGTTACTTTCCGGCTAGGGTCCTCCTGTGCTTTAGAACCCTCTCTGTCACCCAGTGTTTCTAGGTCTCTTTCAGGGACCCCACCGATAGACCCATCTTACTCCACACCAATACACGCTGGGAGCTGAAGAGGGGAAGCCGGGCAGAGAGCTCCTTCTAGTTGCTGGGATGCCTCCCTTTTTCCTCCAGCTGCTGCTATGGTTGCTTCTGCACCCTTCTACCTGGTGGGAAGGAGCACTTGCATCAGCTGGGCTGATTCTGCCACACATCCTACCACTTCCCCAAGACCTAAGTTGGACCCCAAGAGGGACCAGGCTGAGGCTAGGTCATAAGCAACTACAGTGACAGCCCACCTCCTTGTCTGCCATCCACTTCCCAAATAAAGTCTTCACTAGCCTGGAGGGACATGTGGGGGCACTGCAGCCCAGGGGTGGTGACAGGGAACAGGAGAAGATATCTTGGCCTCTCAGAATGCTGTCCAGGGTGACTCAGATGGCCAACTTCTCTGGGGGCAGGGCTCTGGAGCACCCACATGGCAACTCACACCCACTCACTACTGGCGCCTGCTTCTGCTCAATAAAGACTCATTAATGCACTTAAGTGAATTAGAGTCATTAATACTGTAATCAGAGGCAGGCAGAGGTTGGCGCCTGCCCTCTAGGCCCAGCCCACAGTCTGGGGAACTTGGGCAAGGCCTTCACATCTCAGGGCCCTCTCCTATAAATTGGGGCATGAATGTTCCCCTCCCCCCAACACACACAAACACCATAGCACCATAGCTTCCATCACCTGTAGGCCAAGATTCCTAAGCTCCTAAGGCTGGCATTCAAGGCCTCCTAGCCTAGCTCTTTTTACCTCTTTAGTTACTCCTCCACCTCCGTTTGTGCTTTGCACACACTATTTCCTCAGTCTAGAAACTCAACTCTACTTTAACCCTATCCTTGCCTCAGCCTGCAAAACTCCTGAGCAGCCTTCAAAACCCTGTGCCAATGTTACCTCCTCTAGGAAGGCTTCCCTAACCACCCCCACCCAAGCTGGGTTGTATGGTCTCTCTCTCTGGGGCCACCTAAGGGAACCACCCATAAGGAAGGTTATGTGTTGAACAAATTTAAAAGAACCCCCACTCTCCCAATGAAGAATTGCTCTGAAAGGCTTGTTTTTAAGGAAGCCAAGAAGAAAGCAGAGGTCTGGACAGGGGCCCAGCTTCTCTCTGTCATCTGCAGTGTGGCTATCCATTTAAGGTTTTGTTTCCCCTACCAACTACATCTACTTGAGAGACCAGAGTCCAGGTATGTCTCATGCAGGGCTTGGCACATAGTAGGCGTGCTCCTAGTTGGATTTCCAGAACAGGCAAGAAGGGAATAGTTCTAGGAGCTTCCTCCAGCACATTTCTCCAAAGGGCCCTTGGCAAGAAGGAAGGACATAGCCTCCCTCCCATTCCTTCCCCTCACCCTCCCCAGTCCCTGCTCAGCACCTTCAGAATCACTTAATTTTTACAGATTTTTCCTCCTTAATTACAGCCCATGTAACAAATAACAAATAAACGAGAGAGAGAGGGGGAGAGGAAAGGAAAGCAAGGAAGCTGCCAATCTCTTACTGCCACATCCTGGAGCTCTGAGCCAGGACAAAGGTGGTGGGAGGGAGGCTTTCCCACTGCAGAATAGTTCTCGCACTGGTACTCAGTGACCTCCTCATCATCTCTGGCTCCAAGACGAGCTATACTGGGGCCTCTCCTGGCCAGAGATCTTCTTGGCTACACCAAGCAGGTAGGAGCCCTCCTTCTCTGGCCCCTGGTGAGGGAACTGTCTCTTAAGTGAAGATAATCAATTACAACTGCCGTTTATTGAGGGCCTTCAGTGTGCCAGGCACTTGGCTCAACCACTGCTCTGATCATAACAACACTTACCATAGCCATTCTAGAGAGGGGGAAACTGAGGTCCAGAAAGATAAAGTGACTCCCCACTAGGAAGTGGATCTGATTTCAAAGCCTGCACTTTCCATGAAACCATGCTGCCTCCCACACGAGCAAGCCTACCCCCTCTGAAGGGTGCTTTGAGCATCCCCTGGGGCTGTCACACCATTATCTCTGTGGCCCCAGCAGGGGCCACAGCTCTGTCTCATCTTTTCTCTCTGGGTTCAGTATGGACAAGGAAAGCCACCAAAATCCATTCTGCTTTCTCACTGCACATACTGGATTGGTAGAGATGGTCAGAAGCAATTTCATTGCAAGGAATGTAAAAACTAAGCCCAAAGGAGACAGAAACAAACCACCAAGACACATTTTTTTGTTTAAGCATGAAAACATGATAGCCAAGCCCTGCTTTCTAATCTGTCAAGGCCACAGCTTCTTGTGCTAGGCAGACAGAGCCTCTTGTCTGCCGGGCCTGGTTCTGTGCCTCTGGGCCAACTTGCTTTCCACCAACAGACTCCTCAGAGAAGAATTAACCCTGAGGAGTAAATAATCCAGACCCAGGTTCCCAGGCCAAGGCTGATTCCCTCTTTCTGTCAAGACATTTGTCCCTTATAGGGACCTGGATTTCTCTGATCTAAGGGGTCAGTGAATTCTGTCCACTTCCCCTGCCCCCAGGGTTTTTGGCAGCAGGAATGACGGTGACTTTGGCCTCTGAAAGGGTGGGAGGAAGCAGCACACTGCCCTGCATGTATTGTTCCTGCACCACCCCACCCCAACCCATGGGCCTTCTATTTAGCTGTGCCAGGCGGTGCTCCTACTGTTGCAGGCACTGGGGACACAGTGAAGAACACAACTGAGAAAAGTCCCTGCCTTTGTCAATCTTATAGTCTAGTGTAAACATTTTCTGTAAAGGCTGGAAGTAAATATTTTATGCTTCATGGGCCACCTACAGCTTTTGTTGCATATTCGTCTTTATTTGTTTTCTTACAACCCTTTAAGAATGCACCAGTGATTCTTAGTTCATGGGCTGCACAAAAAACAGATTGCTGGCTGAATTTGGCCCATGGGCCATAGTTTGTCAATCCCTGGTCTAGTGCAACCTATCCAATAGAAAAATAATGTAAGTCACATGGGTTATTTGAAATTTGTAGTAGCTTCATTAAAAAAGTATAACAAAACATGTGAAATTAATTTTAATAATATAGTTTATTTAAGCCAATATATCCTTAATATTTTCATGTTAAGATCCTTCAGTGGCTCCCCATTGCTCTTAAAGTGAAGTCCGAAGTCCTTATTGTGGTCTACATGGATGTATGTCAAGATGCTTTTTGCTGCAAATAACAAAATGTCAAACTGGGACTGGCTTTAACCATAAAGAATTGTGCTGGCTCACAAAACATGAACTCAAAGTGGGTGGTCCTCCTCTTTCTTCCCATTGACCAGAACTGGGTCATATGCCCATCCCTGAGCCAATCGTGTACTGGCAAAGTTATAGTATGGTCACTCCATTACCTTGAGCTGAGGTCAATTTCTCTACTGCATTGGGGAAGGGTGGGGAGGATGTTGTAATGCCTCGCTGTCCACCACAGCCCACTTGTGATGGGTTCAGCTCATACCTCCAGCTTATCCCTACCACACCCTGCCTCACACTCTATGATCCAGCCTCCTCTGGCCCACCAAGGTGCCCTCCTTTGCCTCTAAGACTTCATACATTCAGTTCCTTCTCCTTGGAATGCTTTTCCCAGTCTCTGCCTCTATGGTCACCTTTGCCTACTTCCTCTTGTCCTCTAAGCTTCAGGCCAGATGTCATCTCCATAGGAAGACCACTCCTTGTCCCCCAGATCAAATTGAAGGCTTCATGAAGAACAGAGACCACAGCAGACTCACTTCTGTGTGCCTAGCACAGAACTTACACACAGTAGGTGCTCAATAAATACTTGTTGAATAGGAACAACTTTGGGCAGAGTTGTGGTGAGCCTGGCAGACAGAGCAGGTCCCCATGCCACCCAGGCCTTCTAGAGGCAGTACCCCGCACAGGGAGAGGTCAGGTCAGGTGAGCCAGGTTCAAGTGCCAGTTCTCCCTCTGACCTTGGGTGTAACCTTGGACAGGACGTCCCTGGGCCTGACCAGGCTTTGGGGATGGTGGGTAGATGAGAAGGCTGGGAGCTGGGGCAGGGATGTGAGCCCAGTGCTATGTGGCCAAGGACCATGTGCTGCCGCTCTGTTCAAGGCAGGGTCTGTGATGCCTGCAGAGCTCATGTAAGGCCAGGCCTCCTCAGCGGGGAGAACCCCAAGCCTCTAAGAGAGTAGGAGGCAGGAAGAAAGCAGGATTGAAATTCCATCAGGCACTCACTAAGCCTGCTCCCTGGAGCCCCTGTGCCTTTGTTCCATTTAATCAATATGTAATTAAACTGAAATCCCAGCTTAAGAATTTCCAGCGGTGTTAAGACCAGGCTTTCCAAAGGGCTGGCAGAGGCGAGGCTCCTGGGTCCTCCAGCTATTAGCCCTTCACCAGCCTGGCCTGCCCCCACCCTTCCAGGCCTCAAGGTCACCTTTCCCAGCCAGCCAGGCCAAAGTGGGACTCTAATTTTCCACACAGGCTTTCTGGGGGAGGTGGTGGGACATTGGAGGGGCAAGAGGATCAGGAGAAAGGTGCATGCTCCCTGGGCCACCATTGCCACCATTACCACCACCTTGGGCCATCAGGGTTCTGGTTGCCCTCACATGACAGGGAGGAAACTGAGGAGAGTGAGGCCATGGCAGAAATGAGACTCAAGCTGGACTTCCCCATCAGCCCACCTCCCATCTCCTCTCTCCTCTGACCCAGACCAGGGCTCTGACACCACTGGCTGCTGCTGCTTGCTGAGCACTTACCCTGCTCCATACACTATTCTGACTCCTCTACATACCCACTGAATCTTCAGAACAGCCCAGGAGGGAGGTATTAATATTACCTCCAATTTAAGTTGAAGAAACAGAGGCACAGACCTCCCAGTGTCACCAGATAGGTGATGGTGGAACTAGAATTTAAACCCAGTGGTTCTTGTTCCAGAGCCTTTAAGCACTAAGAGCCCTGGCATTGGGACCTTGGCTGCCTTGGAGGACAAAGACTCTGTGACCTCCATCACCAGGAGCCAGCGGAGACCTCAGTCCCAATCCTGGTAGGCCCCACACCTGCCACAACAGCTCCTCACAGGCTTCCTCACAAACCTAGAACTGGCTTTCAGGTGAGAGGCTAAAACTCCTCCAGGGCTCACACCGTCAACACCTCCAAGTCCCGAGGTTTCCTGCATGGACAGCTCTGTGTTCAGGGATTTCTGAAACCCTGCCCTTAAACCAACATTGGCCAGATGAACTATAACATGAACCCCAAGTGCAAGGCACACGTGCAAATTAAAATTTCTAGTAACCACATTAAAAAAAAAAAGAAACAGGTGTAATGAATTTAAATATATATTTAACACAAAAATATGATCATTTCTACATATAGTCAGTATTAAAAATTATTGAGCTGCTTTACATTCTACAGTCTCTGAAATCTGGTTTGTATTTTCCACTTACAGCACATCTCATTCCAGATAAGCCACATCTCAAGTGCTCAGTGACCACATGTGGCAGGTGGCTCCATGTTGGATGGTGCAGTCTTGGACAGCTGCACCCTGTGTCCTGTTAAAATGTCATGAGAAAGGAGATGAGGTTTCTGATTCAAGGTCACTCTGACCCCACGCAAGCAAGGGGACCTGCAGGGGAAAACCACAGGCAGGAATATAAAGTAACAGGTGCGTTCCCCACTTTAAGTGTTCTCTGGGGAGTGGGGAGGAGAGGAGCCAGACTCTGGGAAATTGGACCTTGGGGTCTAGGCAGGTAAGAGGAGTGGAGGAGCATTACTAGACAACAGAAGCCAGACTCCAGCTCCAAACCCATCCTTTGCTAAGTCCTCTCCCCCCACCCCTAGTGGCTGCTGCTCTGAACTTGGGGTCCTCCTAGGGGATGGAAAAGAAAGAGTCAAACCAGAGGCCACCCTGTCTCCCTAGAGGGATGGAGAGCCCCAGGCCCAGGTGAGCAGAGAGTAAGTGTTCCCCAGAGGCAGCCCCTTTCCTTTCCCTAGATTGATGAGCGGAGCTGTTCCCCATTCCTCCTGGCAAGCATGCTGCTGCCATATGCCATAATCTCCCTTGGAGACAACTACCCATGGCTGATTCTCTAACAGGCCTGGCCCAGCCAGTGAAGAAGGAAAATGCCCTCCCTGTCCCTTGAAAAAGCAGAGGCTGTATTTTCCAAACAAATCAGTGCTTGGCCTTTAGAAACATTGGAAGCTCAAAACCAATACCATAGACATCTTATGGTAACTCCCCATCCTCTCTCTCAAGCCCAGGAAGCATGGGTCCCCACACATGCCAGCAAGGTAGGTATACTGGGGCCTCAAGAGTTAGGAAGGTTCATGCCCACCTCATGGACTCTTGGAACCTTTCACTCCTTAGAACTATTGTCACTTAGAACTATTGTCACCTTAGAACTATTGTGTGGATGTTGCAAAGATGCTTGGAACAGAAGTGTAAAAGAACGTCAGTCTCTTAGAAGTGTCTCATATGAAGACTTTTTAACTGCCTTGCCTACCCTTCTCCCCACTGCTCCTGCTATGGGTAGAACATAGTATGAACTGATTTGCCTTGATCCAAGGCCATCCCAGGAGTTTCCTCCCAGGTGCACTGTAGTTGAGACCTATTTCCTTTGCATGTCCTTGACATACACTTCTGTGAATGTCTAAACACTTGACCCTGGTAATTTAGAGTGTTCTGGTAAAACTCTGCTGTTGCTCATACCCTATCTCCCATGCTTTCTTCTTCTCAGGCTTGCTGTGATGTCTCCCCACCACTATCCCCTAACCCTACTGCCTATCCTCTTGACCTTTGCTCTTGGATCCTTGGTGCACTCTAATTCTTTAGGGCAGGAAGGCTCCGGGGAATTCTCCTTGTCATTCCTGATATCTAGGCAGGGCTGCTCCAGAACACCCTAGAAATGTGACAGACTATCTCCTAGCTTTCCCAGAGAAGGAGGGCTTGAGAACAATGGGGCTCTTCAGCCAGACCCCAGAAGAAACTGGCAACCCAGGCACCCAGCTCTCCAGAAGAGAAGGGGCACAGCTGTCAGGACAGCCTGTCTGCCTCTTTGCTCCTCACTAACCCATGCTGCTAGGTCAATTCCAGGTCCATGAAGGGCCAGTGCCCTGCTCCCACCTATCTGACAAAATCTGGATAAGAAGCCCTCCAGGGAAACATCTGGCCTCAATAAGCAGCGGAGATGGCCTCAACCCCTGAGTAACAGGTGGTAAAGATCCCATGAGGCATCAGAGGAGGGTTTGGAGAGGCTGGGGCTACTGAGGCCGGGGGAGAGTCCAGACAAGGCCATGCCAGCCAATCCTGGGTTTAAAGTTGGCCTGTCTATTCAGTGCCCATCCAATGTACTCCCTACATCCCCAATTAATGTAGCAGTAAGTCAATGGCAGAGCCGGGCTAGAATGGGTCCTGGCTGGAGAGAAAGGTTGAAGAAGAGCCAAAGGGGATGCATCTGGGCATCCAGGCTGGATGTTCTCTGTCCTCGTGGTCATTCTTGGTTGCGGGCAACCCAGGTGGGAACAGTCAGGGAATTCATGACCAGAACCTGAACTCTGCACTCTGACCATGAGGGAGGCTAGGGGCTGGGCCCAGGGACAATAGCCAGAATAACAAGGGTAGGCAGACAGCAGAGGTCTGGCCAGGGCATTTCGATCTCTAGCCCAAACTCCAGTGGAGATGCCAAAACAGCTTAGAATCCTGGCAGTTTTTCAAAAGGGGTGATATCTATGGAAGCACCCAGATTCTTGCTTGGAGAGTAGCATCTAAGTCTGTAGGTCATTGGGAGCCAATGCATGAGCAGGAGAGTGGCCAGAACGGGAGTCCAGCAACACTGTGTGCAGAATGGATGGGTGGAACAATGGGGTCAGAAGTTATCACAATGACACTGCTCAAAATGACCAGTGCCAAGGCTGGGTGGGTGGCTGTTCAGGCCCATCCTTCTCGAATGGAGCTTCAAGACAGCTACACCGGGGCCAAAACAAACGTCTTTCCTGGGGACATCCCCACAGGCCACTCCCCTCCTTGCCTCCCTCCCTTCTGGTTTGTGCCAACCTTCAAGG
The DNA here is from genome assembly GCF_023721935.1 of Panthera uncia. NCBI lineage: Eukaryota > Metazoa > Chordata > Mammalia > Carnivora > Felidae > Panthera > Panthera uncia. The sequence continues at coordinate 114,018,828 of NW_026057582.1, forward strand.
ATAATGTACAGGCCGCATGTGGAGAAAGGGTTAGTTGAGATTGAAGAGAAGGCTAAGAAAATGTGACGGTGGTTCAGCTCCCAAGAGACAGGTGAGAGTGGGAAGCTGGCTCAGGGTCGTGACAGTCATAGTGATTAAGGTCGTCCCCAGCTTCTGCCCCTGGCCCAGGGAGCCTCACACCAATGCCTTCTCTCCCTACTCTCAGGACACTCCCTTGAGGGGGTGGCAAAGGCTATTGTCTTCTGTTGCCAAGGGCAGCCAGAGGCATCGGTCTCTGTTTCCCGTGCCAGCCCTACCCTGTGTGGCATCCCATCTTCCAGCTCTTAACCATGTGGCCTCAGCCCACCTTCCCTTTCCAGAGCAGGATAAGAGAGGGCTAGAGACAGCAGGGTTGGTCAGGGGAGGCGCTGTCCAGATTTGGGGGCCAGCACGGTCGGGGAGACACCAGGAAGCGCAAAGCATTGCTCAGGGCCACCGGGCCTTGCCACAGGGCCTTGGCACATCTGTATCTGTTCTCTGTCTGGGAGTACAGGGGTAGTGCACACCCAAAAACAGGTTCCACCTCAGCTCAGAGACTCCCAAGCTGCAGCTTTCAGGTTTCACCACACAACCTTCACTAAACGTTGATATCACTTGCTCTTTTCCTAATTCTCTTTAAGCCAACTTACCTTTCTACTTAAATAAATTTATTTTACTTTATTTTATTTCATTTATGTTTGTTTATTTATTTTTGAGAGAGATCATGAGAGAGGGAGGGGCGGGGGGGGGGGCAGAGAATCCGAAGCAGGCTCTGTGCTGACAGCAGCGAGCCCAACGTGGGGCTCCAACTCACAAGCCCTGAGCCAAAGTCAGATACTTGACTGACTGAGCCACCCAGGCGCCCCTAAATTTATTTTAAAAGAAGCCCTTCAGGGCGCCTGGGTGGCTCAGTCGGTTAAGCGTCCGACTTCGGCTCAGGTCATGATCTCACGGTCTGTGAGTTTGAGCCCCTGCTTCAGATTCTGTGTCTCCCTCTCTCTCTGACCCTCCCTCGTTCATGCTCTGTCTCTCTCTGTCTCAAAAATAAATAAACATTAAAAAAAATTTTAAAAAAATAAATAAAAGAAGCCCTTCTACTAGTAACTTCAGAAAAAAAATCTAGTTTCAATTTTCATAAATAGAAGGTACGCGTAAAACCAAATACAGTGACAGTGATAGGAACAAAAGCCCATTCTAAAATATTAACTAGTCGTGGAAGCCGGCAGCCCTTGAGTCTGAGGCCTATCATTTTGGTCATCATTTTGGTCATCAGCGGAGGAGATTTGCATGAGTTAGAGTTGCTAAAGGGAAACCGGCACCAACTGAGACTTTCTCAGTGTTTCCAGAAGGCTTTTGAAACTGAGAGCAGGGTAGATTTCCCATCAACTGACAGTTCAGTGACACGATGACGTGTCCACGTCTGACGTAACATCACCTCCCTTCCGCCAGTCACCAGGGGTTCCCCCCGGATTAGTCCATCAGGTCAGGACCGCTGAAACGTCATCCCTCACCAAGACCGTCTCAGCAGCCTCCTAATGGGCTCCCTGCTTCCACCCTGCCTCGTTTCCCCTCAGTGGCCAGGGTGGCATGCCAAAGCTCATGTCAGGTCCTGCCACTCCTCTCCCTGGAGCCCGAGTGGCTTCCACCTTCTGAGAGCAAGAGCCAAAGTCCTGCCCATGACCGCCGGATCCCGTTACTCCTCCAGCCCCTTCCCTTAACATCTCCCAGCTCCCTCAGCCACAGGACCCAGCTCAGGGCTGGCTGCTCCTTTGCCTGGTCTGCTTTCTCCCAGGGTCTACACGACCTCCTCCCTCCTACACTGAGGAGGGGACATTTGAACAAGAGGGATAACCTGGCAGAGCCCAAGACCAGGTCTCTTCCTTCTGGCAGAAGTTTCCCTGAAATTGCGAAGAGGGGACATTTGAACCCTTGTTCAATGCAGTGTGACCCCCGAAAACTGCAGGTCTTCCACCACCGCCACCACCACTGACACTTTCATGGTTTTTTTTATTTTGTTAATGTTTATTTATTTTTGAGAGAGAGACAGAGTGTGATTGGGGGAGGGGTAGGAGAGAGGTAGACACAGAACCCGAAGCAGGCTCCAGGCTCCAAACTGTCCGCACAGAGCCCAGCGCGGGCCTCGAACTCGCGAACTGCGAGATTGTGGCCTGAGCCGAAGTCAGACGCTTAACCGACTGAGCCACCCAGGAGCCCCTTCCACTTCCTATGTTCTTCTGATTTATTTTTCTCCTCGTTATTTGTCAACATTTAACCATTATATGGTCTGGCAGATATGGCTTATTTATCTAGTTTACTGGCTGGTGTCCCTCCGCTAGAACACAAACTTCACGGGGGGCAGGGATTTGTGTCTGTCTTGATCACTCTTGTGCCCTCAGTTCTAGAAAGTGTTCAGGAAGTGTTTTTGTTGAATGAAACGAAGAATCTCACCCCCTCACCAGCCATGAAAAGCAGATGTCCGTATCACTATCTGCTCCATTTCACAGATGAGAAAACTGAGGTCACAAGTCAGCAAGTAGCAGAGTCAGGGTTTGAAGACAGACTTCTAACTGCTGTTTCTAAAATGGCATTTTGTTCAGGCCCCTTCTATGGTACTGAGAGTGACCAAGACCCCCTCCCAGAGTCACACCAGACTTAACCATAGGACAGGCTTGGAGGAAGGACCTGAACTTCCAGTTCTCCACCTGGAAGAAATCACAAACTCCATGTGGAGCTGCCTCATGAGGGACGGGCCCGAGTCCCCCACTGCTCGGCACTCACAGGGGCTGCTCTTATCACTCTTCCCCACTCCCCTCAGTGGCTTCTCCAGGCAGGCCCTGCTTTCTCTCCCAGCCTGCTCCCGACATCCTGCACACCTGGCTGGACCCACCTCCCCAAGGCCCCTGCCACTTGGAGAGGGATAACCTGGCAGAGCCCAAGACCAGGTCTCTTCCTTCTGGCAGAAGTTTCCCTGAAATTGCGAAGGGCAGTGGTGCCAATGCTCAGTAGTCCCAGTAAGGGAGAAACTCTTGTCTCCGTGATTCACAGTCTTCTCATCAGAGCCTACAGGGAGCAGCCTTCTTGGGCTGGTCCTGGGGAAGGCACCCCCTCCCCAGCCCTGGCCAAATCCTCCTGGAAGTGGCCAAGCCCTTATCCTGAGTTCCCAGAGCAAGGCCAGCGTCCTCGTGCATTCAAAGAGCCTGCCATCTTCTGGGTGCCACACTGGCACCTGTCCCAGCCCCACCCTCCCAGTACTCGTAGCCACAGGGGACAGAGGAAGGAACCAGCAGCCGGGGAGGATGTGGGACCCCAAAGAGCCCCCACCCAGGAATGCAGACTGTGTCCTGAGGGAAATGGGGAGCCCTTCGGGAAGGGATAAGATCAGAACTCAAGCTCTGCTTTTGTGGGATTGCAAGTGTTTGCTACCCCGCAGGGATCCGGTCCCAGCTGGCGCTCACCATGCATGACTGTCTTAGGCTGGATTCCCCAGAAGCAGACACTGAAACAAGGATTTGAATGCAATAGTTTAATTGGGAAGTGAGCCCAGGAAGCACTGCCAGGGGAGAAGGGAATTGAGGGGAAAGGAAGGAAGCCAATACAGGGCACTGCTACGGGCAACCAGGGTCCAGTCTGCCCGGGACCTTGGAGGAACTGCAGCCTCAGGACTGTTTTATTGTGGGGTGAGGAGCTGGAGTAATTATCTACCTCCCACCCCACCCAGTCCCTTGGTTGAGGCACTCCCAGGAGAGAGAGCCCCTGATCTTGCTGGAGTCCCCACCCATGGGCTGGGCTAGATCCTGGGCCAGAGAAAGCTCTTGGCAAAGACTTGTGTTTGCAGGGGAAGCTATGGAGTCCTCAGAATCCATGGGATGAAGGGCCACCAGCAGGGCCCAATGACATCTGCCACACGGTGCATTTTGGACAGTCATGTCACTTCTGAGCCTTAATCTGCTTACCTATAAAATGGGGATAGTACTAACTCCCCTAGAGGGGTTCTTTGAGCTTTAAATGAGATAATAGTAGCTCAGTGCCTATCATATAGGAGACACTCAATAAAGATTTGCTTCCTTCTTGGGCAACATTGTTGAGTATCCTAAGGCCATTTTTTTGAGCTGTGGAGTCATTCGTGACTGCCCAGGGCATAGTGCCTTAGTAGAGCCCCAGGCCCATAAACAGAAGCATGAGTAATTGACTATTTTTCAGGTGGTCAAAGCCACTAGGGCTGACAGCCTTGGGAGGCGTGGCCCCACCTATGCCTCTGTGCACCAAGGGTGCCATTAGCCTGGTGCCACTGGACACACAGGGGCAGGAAGGCCTGCAGGACACTGCACAAGGGCCTGGGGACCCACAGAGAGCAAGCTTCTTCATCCCAGACCCTGATTGTCAGGGAGGCTGCCGGGCCAGGTCCAGGAAGGCCAAGGAGGGAGGAGATGGGCTGTGTAGGACACTGAGCAATCTCAGGTCCCAATTATAGAATGAATATCTGGTGTCCTGAGGACATTTCCTTGGGGTCAAGACTTTTTCATTCTGGGGGCAATGGAGGAGTCCTGGGAGAAGGTGACAAGTGAAAAGAGAGGTCCTGTGTCTGCAGTAGCGTCCTCCCCCTAGGCCTTCTGCCTCTATTTTACTTCCCCCCACACTTCCCTCCACTCTCCTCAGCCTGGGGTAGGGCAGGGACTCTAGATGCTTGCCCCTGCCCTCCCCACCCCAGGACAGGGCCAAGCCAAGCAGTTTCCCATCCCTGCCTTCAGGACTGCCCTGCTGGCCAGATGGAGCCTCACATGTTATCTGGAAGGAGAGGAGAGACAGGCTCCTGTAAATGTCAGAAGGAGAAGTGGAGGCAGGAGTGGAGAAGGGAGGGAAGGGGGGGGGTCTCCTCCATCTCTACCCTATTCACATCAGAGATGCAGCCCCCTGTAACTGTCCCAGGAACCCCAGAGTGGCCACTGGCACTGCTCCCTGCTATGAATAGGGAAATGAGTCAGAGGGAAGCTGTGTCTTCCCTTCGTTACATTTGGGACTCTCCTCCTTGCAGTGGGGCAGTGGGCACCAATGGGTTAATGGATTTGTCTTCCAGAATCACAGACACTGAGGGTTTCTGGCAGCCTAGTGTATCCTTGGAGCAGGGCTCTTAAAGTACCCACAAAACACCCGCCAGGGCAGTAACAGCTCCTCCCACATGCACATCTGCTTAGCCTCTTAGAAAACCCAACCTCTCCTGACATGAGCGCCCAGCTGGGGGTCCCTCTCCATGTGGATCCCCATGGCCAGCTTCCACCCACATCCTTGAGTGAAGATGCAGGGCAGATGCAGAAAAGCTTCCTCCCCACTTTGGGGCATGTCCATGTGCCCAGAGTATCCCTGGCATGCACCCCTTAAATGCTGTGGAGGCATGGAGGGAGCCTCTGGAGAGAAGTGTGGAAAAAGAGGGGCTTAAGGGCAGACTGCTGAGCCAACACCATAGGTCTTGTCAGGGCCTGGGAGTGACCCCTGCTTCTCCTTCCATTCTTCCCCATGGTGGGGAGAGTGGTCAGCATCACCCTAAACCCTTGTGAGAGGGGCTCCTGCCCTGAGCCATGGACTTCAGACACCCTGCTCTGGCCCTGGAACTCTGCCATGAGGGACATTCTCCCTGGGCCCCCCTTCTAAGAGGGCGCCATGCCTCTGACGTCCCCACTCAAGGCCTGAGGAGCATCCAAGGGGCTGAGTGCATGGGGTGGGGACAGAGCTTGGCCTTGCAGGCTAGGGTGTCTGTCCCCGTGTATGTGAGCAAGGCCCTTTTCAGGGTTGGACGGAGCCTGGGGTAGAGGAAAAGGAGAAGGGGCTGGCCAGGGCCCAGAGCTGGAGTCTGGGGGCCGGCTCTTCCCAAGAACTCCATATTCGAACCTGGCCTTTCAGGTTGTTATGAAGGTACATTTATCAAAGTAGGAGCCTATAACATGTTTAACAGTTTGTTAACTTGATTTGTAATTTAAATACCTGGGCATATGGTATATAGACCTCCATTTGTACCACTGCCCCGACACCACAATGTTAGGAGTAAGCCTGAAGAGGGGGTTTGGGGCATTAGCTCAATCATCTATGCTCTAAGGTGGTAACTGTCAGCAGTGTGGGACAAGGAAGTCACCTCCACCAGGTAAGGCGACTACAGGTACCTGTGAGCAAGCAAGCACCTGTGAGTCTCCCAGCCGGTAGGGATTTGAATTCAGCAATTAACTCCCCATCATACGGATAGCAAAACTGAGGCCTAGAGGGTTCCAGGGACTTGCCACTGATGTAGACAAACCCTGTGAGCATGCACACGTATGTGCAGATGCAGGGTACCATGTGCACCAGTGGGCATACAGGCACACATGGGTGCAAGGGTACGTAACCGCAGGCACCAGTGGGCTTGTTTTCCTTCACATTTTTTTCTGCACCAGGAAGATCCATCATTTCCTTTTCTTGTAATGATGTCGACCTGATTAAAATTTTTATTGGATTTCACAAAATAATTTCATATACAACATTCCCTGGGGGCCCTGCTGGAGGAGGCGATGGCAGAGGATGGCGGGGAATGGGGACTGGGCAGTGGTGGTGGGGGGGTGCTGATATGAGAAGAGGGAGCGACAAGTAGATTTAGAAAGGTTGAGTGGGAAAATATTTCATGTGCTACTGAAATGACCGGCGGGGGCAGGCTGGGCAGAAGGGAGATTAAAAGCTGCACCTTTTAAGTCATGCTCTCGGGAAGCTGCAAGTGGAACACTGACGTAGGCCAGCCATGGGAGGGTGTCAGAGACCTGGGACCATGGAAGGACCTGGCAGGGGACAGAGAGGAGGGTTCCACACACACAGGAACAGAGGACAGATGCCTGCATATCCTCTCTGAGCTTCCTACCAGCCCAAGGCTCTGGCCCATTGTTGGGCACGGGAATCTGCAGATCCAATGGGATGCCAAGGCCAAAGCCAAGTGAGCCTCCAGATGGCAATAGCCAAGGGCAGGTCTAGCCTCCTTCTGCTGTCGTGGTCACACTGGAGTACATGCAGGGACCTGGGTTCTAACTAACCTGGCTCAGTCACCCACTGGCTGAGTGGCCTTGAGGAAGTCACGTAACCGCTTGAATCTCAGTTTTCTCATTATATGAGGCAGAGGGGTGTTGGGAGGATTCGAGGAGACAAGGGGTACAAAGGGCTGGCACGGCCGGGTGCTCATATGTGGCAGCTGCTATTTTTTTTTAATCACTATGGTAATTTATCCATTCATTCTACAAACTCTCATTCATTCTGTCTACCCTCTGCCAGGCACTGGGGATAGAACAGTGAAAAGTGCCTGACCTCCTGGGGCTTGCATTCTAGGGAGGAGACAAACACGAAAGAAAGAAAGTAAAATAAATTTTATTTTTGATGGTGATCGGTGCTATGGAAAAAAATCAGCAGGAACTTGGGGATTCTGGGAGGCCCTCAATTTATTTATTTTACTTTTTAATTGTCTATTACATCTTTCTTTTTTTTTCTTCTTTTTTTAATTTAATTTTTTATTTTTTAAAATTTACATCCAAATTAGTTAGCACATAGTGCAACACTGATTTCAGGAGTAGATTCCTTAGTGCCCCTTACTCATTTAGCCCATCCCCCCCTCCCACAACCCCTCCAGCAGCCCTCAGCTTGTTCCCCATATTTATGAGTGTCTTCTGTTTTGTCCCCCTCCCTGTTTTTATATTATTTTTGTTTCCCTTTCCTTATGTTCATCTGTTTTGTCTCTTAAAGTCCTCATATGAGTGAAGTCATATGATTTTTGTCTTTCTCTGACTAATTTCACTTAGCATAATACCCTCTAGTTCCATCCACGTAGTTGCAATGGCAAGATTTCATTCTTTTTGATTGCCGAGTAATACTCCATTATATATATATATACCACATCTTCTTTATCCATTCATCCATCGATAGACATTTGGGCTCTTTCCATACTTTGGCTATTGTTGAGAGTGCTGCTATAAACATGGGGTGCATGTGTCCCTTCGAAACAGCACACCTGTATCCTGTGGGTAAATGCCTAGTAGTGCAATTGCTGGGTCATAGGGAAGTTCTTTTTTTAGTTTTTTGAGGAACCTCCATACTGTTTTCCAGAGTGGCTGCACCAGCTTGCATTCCCACCAACAATGCAAAAGAGATCCTCTTTCTTCGCATCCTTGCCAACATCTATTGTTGAGGAGGCCCCCAATTTAAACAAATGATCAGGGAAAGCTTCACTGAGGAGGTGGCCTTTGAAAATAGGTGCAAAGAGGGTGAGCCAGTGATTCCTGTGGGTCTGAGCTAACAGAATCTGAGATCGAAGGAACAGTAAGTACAAAGGCCCTGAGGTGGGAGTGTGTCTGCTGTGTAGGAGGAACATCAAAGAGGTCAGCAGAGTGGAAGCAGAGTAGGGAGGAGGAGAGTGGAAAACACAAGACCAGAGAGCAGATGGGGCTAAATCAATAAGACCATGTAGGCCACTGTGATGGCCTTGGTTTTATTCTCTGAGTGTGACAGGAGCCATTGCAGGGTTATCCTCCCCATCAGATGCTTGATGAGTGAGCGAGAGGCTTGTCATCCCTTTCTGTGCCCCAGTGAGCCAGGTGCCTGCTCCCCAAAAGCAGGATAGATAGACCAGAGTCCTTGACTCTTCTCAGAAAATCTCTCGAGGTAGCTGCAGCCTGTGACAGGAAAGGATGGGGGTGGGGGAGGCTGAGCAGACCCTGGCCCCCAGTGCCTCTGCAGGCCCCTCTGCCTTGGGACCACCCCTGTGCCACAGTGGCTGACTAGGCTCTGACTCTCCCTATCGTGGGTTCCAGCCACCCCTCCTGCCTCATGTTCTGAGTGTCCTCCACATCCTGGACACCCAGACTGTCAATTCCAACCATGGTTTTTGTTTGTACAACCTCAACAAGAACAGGAATGAAATCAATTCAGTTGATGAGAACAAACATCTACAAAGATGGACAGAGTGCCAGACAGATGTTGAATGAATACTCAAGTGTGGAGCCCCCTGCCCCCCCCCCCCACACACACACAGGTGCAGCAGACACAGCAGAAAGCCCCCACAGCCAAGAAGAAAACTTGAACCCCCTGCAGGAGACATAACCAGTTCAGGACAGAAGGCTGGAGATATAAGGCCCCTGTGAGGGACACACAGACTTCCTCTGAGTCCCCACGCTGTGAAGGTGCAGCACAAGCCCTGGGGGAGGCAGCCAAGACAAGCCAAGTTCAGGGTCGCAATGCTTGACTGCGAGAGGAAGAGGGGCTGGAATCCAGCCTGTGCACAACTCATCAAGCCCTGCACACTGGGCCGGTATGGAGCTGGATCCACCCTGATGGGGGAAGGACGTCTCTTTCTAATTTGCACAAAGGCACCTTGTGGGTTAGCAGTGGCGCTAACTTAGTCCCCACCTCATGGTGCTCCAAATGCGGCAGAGATAGACCAGGGGAGAGCAGGAAGGGCAGGGCGATGGTGTCAGATTAGTAAAGAAAAACTCACTGCTTGAAGTGCACTGACAGGCATCAGGCTGGGAATGCCCAATCTGAACATCCTCAGGGAGGTGCTGGGAGTAGCCAGGTGGATGCTGGGGAGGTGGGGGAGGTATGGATGGATGGTACCTGGGGAACAGCCCCCACGAGGGTCTGGAGGAAGCATGGTTTCGATAATAGCGAATGGCAGAGCAGAGGGGTTTGCAGAGGAGTGCTGGAGAGGAGGCAGAGAGTCTGGGCAGGACAAGGTACGAGATAAGGGGCTTTCAGGGGAGGTTCTAAGCAGGGTCTAATGTGAGAATCTGATGTGCATTATCAGTGCAGCCTCTCTGGCTCCCCTCTGGTGGTTGAATTGGAGGACCCGGGAGGACCAATGATCCAGGAAATAGAGGGGGGGTCTGAGTGGTGTGGGAATGGCACGACAGGGCGAGAGTCACTGGGAGGAGCCACATTTTGGGGGGGAGGGTGTGGAGCAGGTGTGTATGATGCAGGCCAAAGACTGAGAGGGGGAGCTCTGGGGGCCGAGCAGATCTGAAGGGGAGGGGCCCACTCCTTCCCACCTGCCAAAGGTTGGGGAGCCAGGTTTAAACCCCAAAGCCCTCCCTTCCCCTTTCCACAGTCTCACCCCATTCCCTCCTTATCTCTGCCGGTCCCCCCCAGTTATCTAGCCAAGTCCCTAAATAGAAAGCCCTGGAGAAGGGGTCAGCAGGAAGGTTTTTGCCAAGTGGAGTTATTTTTGCTTAGTGCCCAGATATTTTAAAATATAGGCAGAGCCACAGGGTTGTATACCTTCTAGGGTCTCACTAAACCCAGGATGGGGGCACAGACCAGACTGGCTGGCCCAAATATTTGCTGCGTTGCCGGGTAACCACCAGTTGGCCCTGAGAGCTGGCATCTGTGGAACTGAGTACTTGGAAGGAAATTTACACAGCCGCTCAGGGCTTGGAATCAGAAACAGTTGGTCTCCTGCGTGGGGTGTGCTGACCCTCCGGAAGCTGCCCCCCAACCCCCAGGAGACTGGAGGCGTGAGATGGGATTCGTGGCTTCCCAGGGAGGACCATGCAGCCTGAGGCAGCTCACAAACGAGCTCTTGTGGCTCCGGCCTGCTCACTGCTCTGGGCCCACAGGCCCTGTCCTCTCTCTGCCCTCTTGTTCCGGACAGCTGCCACAGGCACGCACAAAGGTGTACTGCTATTTCTATGAGGATCTGCCCGGCCTATGTCCGGGGACAACCTGGGACAGGGACAGGCATACACAGAAGTAGAGAAGGCAACCCCTATATATAAGTGAGCCTGGAAGGGCTCCTGGAGGGCCCTCCCTAACTCCTGGGAACTCGTCTGCCAGGAATTCCACCGAGTATGAAGCTTCCCTAAGAATCAGAAGGGACATTGGAGGCAGGCCAGGTTGACCTACATGCAAGGCAGTAGCCCAGACCAGAGAGCATCCAGCCTCTGCCTGCACATCCTGAGGGATGGGAAGCTCCCCACCTCAAGAAGCAGTTTGTCATCTTGGCGAGAGCAGTGACTGGTAAGAAGTTCCTGACCCTGAGCCTCTTCCTCTGAACCTTCCTGAGCCTTCCTCTGGGGAAAGGCAGGGGCTAAGGGAGACGCCGTTGGTCACATGTAAGGTTGTGATGATCCCAAGTGAGCTTCCCTCTGGCCCTGGGAATCCTGAGACCTCCCAAGCAGGGCTCGATGCTCGAGCAGTGGAACACAGTATGGCGGTGTACAGAAATAAGGCGTCTCTCAGTGTATCCCAAACCACAGGCAGCCAGTGGGCAGGCAGGGGGGCAGGGGAGTCCAGCTCTGCCCTGTGCGAACTCCAGCCCCTGCACACCCCAGCTGGGAGACCTATCAGTGACTTTGCTTCTCTGAGCCTCTATTTCCACCCCTGTAAAATGGGTGTGACACCAGTATTGCAGGGGACTGTGCTGAGGAGGCAATGGGTGATGGCCATAGAGCCCCTGGCAGGGGCTCCGAAACCAGGAGATGGAGTGTTTGTGTCCTTCCCCCTGCAGACAGCCCTTGCTCTGACCCAAGCATGCCCCATTTCCTCAGCATCAGAAAGCTCTCTCCTGGGTCTATTCCCCCCCACCCTTCTTCCCTCCTCCCCTTCCAGCTAAAATCCTCTACCCTCAGTCCTGAGCAGATGCCCTCCACCCACCTTTATTGCTCAGCTAAGGCCCCAGTCTCTACTCCTCCTCCTCCTCCTATTTGCTGTGGGAAACATAGCTGACCATCTTCCTCCACACATCCTGTCCACCCAAGTCTTCTGGGGCTGTGGCCTCCTGCCTCCCCTTGCTCCTCCCCGGCAGTGAGGACAAAGGCTCTGGCTTACAGGATGCTTTCTCAAGCTCGGTCTTTCACAGTCCTGACAGCATGGCACACAAGCATATTCTGCCCATTGTGCAGTTGTAAGACTGAGGCACAGAAAGAGAAAGGGACACAGTCCAATATATAGAACCCAGGTCTTCAAGGTTCCAACCTCACTGCTCATTGCTGGTTGTGCCACCTTGAACAAGTTGCTTAATTTCTCTGGGTCTCATGGCTCCTCATTCGTAAAACAGGGAGAAAGCTGATAGTGATAACTGTATCTTTCTCATGGGTTGTTGAGGATTAGATGAGTAACAGCACTTAGCCCAGTGCCTGGCTCATCAGGAGTGCTGGCAAGTGCTGACCTTTCCCGGGGGCAGAGTCTGCAGAAGGGAGAGCCTGAGCTCTGCCAGCCCCCAGGCAGCGCTGGCAGGGTCCGCCCCACCGCACTGGCAGGGGCTGTGCGGGACTGGGAGCCCCAGGCCCGAGCTCCAGCCTCCATTCTGGACGGGGCAGCACGGGGACCTGAGTGTGCAGGCAAAGTGCTGAGCTCGTCTGAGGCAGGAGGACAGACTCAGCAATTCTGGCCTCTGATGGGAAGGAGGGCCTGCAATTGATAAAGGATTGTGTGAAAATGGAGGCTTCTTGTGTCTGTAATTACTCCTTCTCTCTGCCTCCCTAGCTTTAAAGGGCCAGGGCTCGGTCAGCATTTGTTGGAAAGAAATCCAGGGTCTTCCCTGCCTCCCCTCCATCAGAGCTAAATGACAGTGCCTCCTGTCCCTTATCCAGATGGCCGCTGCAGCTCCTCCTGCTCTACAATGCTATTGTCTTTGTTTCGCAGAGGCCAGGTGGCACAGGGCTTTGCAGTCAGTGGGTATCATGGTTTCCCTGCCAAGTGCCCAGGTACCGGTGGGACTGGGTTCAAATCCTGTCCAGGTCCTGTCTTAGCTTATGAAAGAAGGGGAATTCACATCACCAACCACTCACCATGCACTCTCCCTCCAGACCTCCCCTTTCCCTCCAGCTCCCTGCACTTCAGTTTGGCATCCACATATTCACAGAAAGCACTGTGTGCCCAGCTGGACTCAGCCTGCTCAGCACCTCATCTCCCTGTCTATAGGAAAGGGTCCCCGATTTTCCCTAGAGGAACCTTCCCCTTCCCACTCTCAGTCCTTGAGGTAAGGCTAACTCTTCCTCACCCCCAGGTGGCCGCGTGACCTGTGCCTGGCCAAAGAGAGGGCCACACGCTTCTGATCACCATGATGGGTTCAGCTTGGGGTATGCAACCCAAGCTAACCCAGTAATACTGTGTTCTAGACTTTAACTGGAACTGGTGGGAAGAAGCTCTGATTCTGCTGGGCTTGGAGCTGGTAGGGTATAACCCTGGAGCTTCTGGGGGCAATGACAAGCGAGAGAGCCCGTTTTAGTTAACACCAAGGAAAGCAGAGCACAGAGACAATGTTCTCATGATAGCAACTGAGGCTCTAGATCCAGCTGTGCCTGAAGTCCATATATCCCTGGGTTTCTCAGTTACATCAGCCAATAAGTAACCCCCTCTCTTTTTTTTTTTCTTTTGCTTAAGCCAATTGGAGTTGAGTTGGTATCACTTGTGCCCAAAGGAGTCTTGACTAATCCAAGAATAAAAATGTTGAAAAGGCAGGGACAGAGCCCCGTGGCATAGCTGTAGGGACATCCATCTGGAGTGACAGTAATCCACAAATCAGTTCCCTCGGGGACAGCTGTTTAAGCAGTCAGTCATAGTCCTTGCCCTGTCATTGAGCCTTGGGGCACCATCCTGGCTTCACCAACATCAGGTGCAAAGCCCCGAAGGAACCCACACTCTGCACTTTTGTGCCCTGTCAGAAAAAAGGATTTGGTCACTTTGACCTGACTCATTCTTGGGGAACCACCTAGAGTTTTCTCAGGGTCTCCAAACCTCCTTTGTGAAGGCCTCTTGGAGGGTCGGACTGGGACCTAGGTCAAGCTCATAGGCAACTACACTCAGCAGCTTCAGAGAGCTCTCTTTGGGGACCTAAGCAAGCCCTGGAGGGCCAGCCTCCAGCCTGCGAAAGGTATCTGACAGGCCAGACTCAGGGAAAAGGGAAGCATGAGAGGGAGTGGGCGGGAAAAGAAAGGGCTACTTCAAAGCTCATAAAATCACAGTGAATTGGACTGCCCAAGATGAGCGCTGGCTTCTTCCTAAATTATGCAGATTTGTGCAAATGTTATGCAAATTAGCCACACAAAGGTGGCAGGGGGCACTTGCTGACAGCCTGGCTCTGGAGCCTTCTTGTCAGTCAGCCTCAGCCTCATTCGGGGAGTGGAGGAGCTGTCACCCGTGGGGCAGGAAGAAGGGAGAGACAGGGTCTGCCCTATCCCAGCTTCCTGCCACCCTTTCCCCTGGGATCCTCTCCAAGGTCAGACCTTCTACTCCACCTTCCACATGTGTCTTCTGCCCTGGGCTGCTAGCTCGGAGACAGCCACTGACAGCTGGGCCTTTCTGGTCACCTGGTCTAGCCACCACCTTCCCATTGTACAGAAGAGGAAATAGAGGCCCAGACCAGGAAAGACATCTGCTCCATCTCTTGAGAGCTGTTGATTGACTGTCTGATCCACCTGCTCGTCCTCAGAGGTGGAGCCTCTGAGATTATTCCAGCCGTGAGCCCTTGGCCCCTGTCGGCAGCCACCTGGACTGCACGTTGTTCCTTCATTTTTTCATATTCTTTCCATCCTCTCATCACATTGATGAAAAGAATCACAGAAAGGACTCATCTTTGTTGAGCAGTTGCTTTATGCCAGGCCCCATTATAAACAATTGGGATCCTCACAACAGCCCTCTGGGCTAGGATCTATTATTATTCCTGTTTCATAGAGAGGGGGCTGTGGCACAGAGAGGCAAAGCCAGCTGTTCCTGGCTGCACATCCAATAAAGATGAAGTGGGAGGATTACCAGGCATGTCTGGCACCAGGGCACATGTGTAGGAGATCTGCTCAGTGCAATCTCCCTCCTCCTCCTCCAGGAAGTCTGCCTTGCCTGTGGTTAAAGCCATCTGCCAATGTCAGGGCCTCATTTATTGATGGATCCAGGCCTTGGGCTGCTCCCTTCCCTGAACTCCTGTAGCCCCAGGGTCCAAATGCTGTGGCTTGGTTTAGAATTTGTCTGCCAGCCCTGGCAAGGACTCTCTGGCCGGGGGGAGGGGGGAGGCTTCCTTCATTTGTCCCTCACTTAAATATATCTCCACGGGGACCAGCACAGAGCTGGGCACCGTATCACCTGGGTGGTAGAGGAGTCTGGAGCACCAGAGCCCGAACAATTTATCCAGCACCCAAAACATGGAGACCCAGCTTTCCATGCTGGATCTTCCCTCCTGGCCAAGTTCCACTGGAGGAGAGAAAAAGAGAGAGACTAATCCTCGTACCACCCTCTATTTCTCTCAGCCCCTCATGCTCCCCAAGGCAAGGGCTGGTTCTCTGTTCTTTGTCTCCTGGAGCCCAGGGACCCTCAGAGAGCATCCCTACCTGGGCCTCCCAGGATGCTTTGCTTTCCCCCAGGATGCAAAGGGGAGTCCAGCTGCGGTGCTGGCAAACTCTTAGGGATGCTCAGGTCCAGCCCCTGATAGTGCAGGTGGGATACTGAGTCTGGATAGAGGTGGGGTTCCAACTGGGACCCCTGCCTTTCTTCCCCTGTATCAGGACCCCTCTGGAGATTGTGCTTTAGCCCAGAGTTGGAACTTCTTTGGGGGTCACAGGTGCTTTTGAGAATCTGAAGATACCCCCAAATCCCGTCCTAACACAAAGGGATGAAGGGACAAGTAAGGAAAGCCTTTGCTCTTCACATCCACCCCACAGGGCCCTAGCCAATCTGCTTGCTGCCCTGTGATCCTAAACCTGGCCTCAGACCCACAGCCACCCCACGGCCTAAAGTGCCACCATATGTGTACGTGCCCTCGGGCTCAGCATTTGGCTTGTTCCACAGAAGGCAGCAGGCCCTCTGCCCTTCCTATCCAGGGGGCTGTGGATAAGACACTTCCTTTCAGCAGGGGGGTCCTGTACACCTAGAGCTAAGGGGAGGTCTGGGTGAGGCCAAGAGAACAGGATCATCAAGGGTGTTCCCAGCACCACTGTTTGTGATAGCAAAAAACCAGAAATAACCTGGATGTCCATCAGAAGAGGAATTGTTAAGAGAACTAAGGCCCATCCTTTGTAAGAAAGACCTGGAAGCTGCTAAAAGGAGGCAGGCAGATCGACATATAATAACATGGAAAGATCCCCAAAGCTTATGGGGGAAAAAGTCAATTCCAGAACAAGGTGTATCTAGTAGGATCCTATTTATGTTATCAAACAACATTGTATCAGTGCATATGTAGATATTTTGTCTATAAATGTAATATGTGAGGAAAAGTCTATAAGCTACATATCAACCTGTTAAGGACGGTAAACAGTGGGGAAAGGAAGCCTCCTGTGGGATATGCTAGTATATTGTGGTGAAAATGTATTCATGTATTCATATTACTGAAAATATATTTAAATATTTTTAAGATCATAAGACCATAAAATTAAATATACACACACAGACACACACTTCAAAAGGCTGGACAGGGGTGAGGAGGCCTGCCGCAGCCCTCCCACACACCAGGAGGGCCCCTGCCCCCCTCTCCCCCAGCACCCCACTCTCCCCATCCACCCCATCACAGACAAGCTCATTAGCTCTCTCTGCTTCCCCTGGTTCTGACCTCAGGGTCGTGAACTGTCAGCTCTGCTTTCACAACTTTCCATCAGCCATGCTGTGACCATCCCTCACCCCATCAGACTGTGATCCCATCAGCTCTGGAAGGTGGCTGTCCCTGGCCAAGTGTGAAGAAGCCATGATGCAGGCACAAGCCCAGGGTTTCCTGGCCCCTCCTCCCGGAATACCGGAGCCTTGATTGTGCTGTCCTAAGGGGAAGAAGAGCCCAAACCTGAGCTTTGCCCCATGTCTGGGGATGCAGGGAGGAGATAAAGCTGGAAGAGGAGACAGAGGCCTGCACTGAGGGAGCCCCCCAGTCTGGGAGAGGCCCCCTTTCGAGCAGCAAGCAGCAAACAGCAACCAGCAATGCAACTCAATGGTCCGCCTGGATTCTCTTTTTCTAGATTGGGTAGCTGAGGCTCAGGGAGGAAGACAGACTTGCCCACACCCCAGAGTCTTCACACAACTTCTGCCCAGCCCAGAGCTCCCACCCCAGCCCTGAGGCTTGGCCTCTCTGTGTCCTTCCCCACCAGCAACCATCGGCAGAGAAGTCGAGAGCTGCCGGCAAGAAGCTGACAGAGCAGAAGCAGCCAGGCCCACAGGACCTGGGGCATGATAGGAACGCAGGCATGTCGGCGGTGGTCCAGGGAAAATATTGACTTTCTGGCTAATAAAGCCAAATTCCATGAAAGGTACAACCCCGGCCTGAGAAAAATCCATCAGTGTTTCATAAATGTTTGATAGTGTCCAATGAATTCCCATCCTGTGATGGTTGCAGCCCTGGGTTGTAGGGTGGCAGTGACAGAGGCCTGGCCCCCGCCACACCGCGAAAGCCCCCAACTCACTTAGTCATCCACTCGGAAGCTGTTTGCATTTGCGTTGGTTTCGGAAAGTCAGCAAAACCTCAGGACACTCAAGAAACCAAAAGCAGGACTTACAAGGTAAGGATTAGAAGGAAAGTTTTTTCTTCCATTCCTTATTATTATTATTATTAATGTATGTAAATGGGGACATCTGGGTGGCTCAGTCGGTTAAGCAGCCAACTTCGGCTAAGGTCATGATCTCGTGGTTTATGAGTTCCAGTGCTGCATCAGGCTCTGTGCTGACAGCTCAGAGCCTGGAGCCTGCTTCAGATTCTGTGTCTCCCTCTCTCTCTGCCCCCACCACTTGCATTCTGTCTCTGTCTCTCTAAAAAAAAAAAAAAAAAAAAAAAAAATTAAAAAGCATGTGAATGTATTCCCTTTCCAGATTAAGAAATGAAAAATTTTAGCTGTTCCTGGAGCCACTATCTCCCTCGTTTTGTCTAGATGCAGTAGAGAAGATGGGAAAGTATAAATGTGGACCTCCCTGAGGGCCCTGGGCTGGGGGTGGGGAAGAGCCAGATGGCCACACAACTTTCTCCAAGTGCTCATGGCTTGAGATGGCATAGTGTCTGTCTCCCCATGGGTCTGTGAGCTCCCAAAGGCACAGAGCTCAGACGAGGATAAAGAGGACCCAGTGGTTAAGCGGGTGAAGTGATCCTGAATGTTTTAGAGACAGGCTCTCCATCCTGCAGGCATCCAGCAATGCAAGGCCGTGCAAGTGCATCCGTGGCCAGTAGGGTCTTCCGACCCCTTCCAGTCCCTATGTTCTCTGGATTTCCTGCCCATGCCCCCAGCTCAGGCCGCTGGGTTGGCCTTCAGGGGCCGAGGGTTGTTTGCCTTGACCTCAATTATGTGATAAAGCATTGGAACCCAACAGGCCCTCAGGGGACATCCAATCCACCCCACCCCACACCCTAGCTGACTTTATGGATATGAAGATTGAAGCCCTGCAAAGAGGAAGTTGTCTAGCATCACAAGGCTCATCAGTGGCAGGGGTGGACCTGGAAGAACCCCGACAACTTATGGCGAATAAGCCGAACTTCATTTAACGGTGTGTGGCCAGACCTCCATTCTCCATGTGCCCTTGCTTATGAGGAGCTCATGCAACCTGCAGCCTGGGCTTCCCAGGGCTCTGCCAAGAGGCAAGGAGGCTGGAGCCAGACCCTGGCCGGGGTCCCCAGGGTCCAGTTAGGCATTGCTGGTACACATGGGTCTCCCAGCAGCCCCAGGCCAGTCGTCCCAAAGCAGTCTGCCCTCAGCGGGTCCTGGGACCCTGGGGCTTCTGCCCCCAGCAAAGTCCACCAGCCTGACAAAGAGGAAGCCCCCGCCTCTTCCAGGGAAGCTCCCAGTCATTCTGAGTCCCCGCAGAAGGGCCTGTGGCCCAACCTCAGGATAGTGGGTGCAATTCCAGCTGTAAGGGCATGAGGACGGAGGAGCCCTGCAACAGTGGGGGGAAGGCTGGGAAAATGGACGGGAATTCCCTGGGAAGGGAGGCTGAGCTAGGCCTTAGGAGGCTGCTCCTCACCACTTGGGCTGTGGGTCTTGCACTTGCACTTGTACATGTACCTCCATGCTCAAGCCAATGCAACACACATGAGCGCAGGCAAGCACGTTTGTGCGTATGTTGTAAGTACTCAAGTGCACACAGGACTATGGAAAATACATGCACGTGAGCAAATATGTCACCTCCCCCCCACACAGATGGACAAGCAGTGAGGCACAGGGGCGCTTGGAGCTAGGGGGGCCTGAAGTTAGGCCGAGGGACTGCCGGCGCCCAAATGGTCAGTCAGGACCTCCATGAGCTCCCTCACAAAGAGCCTGGGGACCAGGGGGACCTCAGGCACTCTGGCGGACCAGCGCCTCCTGCCTCCCAGCTCAGGGTTCCCCCAACCTGCCCCCAGTTTTCTCAAGAGGACAGGGGAGAGTAAAGCGAGGAGCCTAGCATCCTTGCCTCCAGCACAGCTTACAGGCTTATGCTCCCTTACATACCCAGTATGGGCAGGGTGGCAGCCGGAGTCAGAGGGCCCGGTTAAGACACTGCTCTGTGCTAGTTTCTGCAGCCTGCCTGGCAGAGATAGAGGCCCCTTGCTGCCTGAGCCCAGCTCCTCTGTCTGCTTCCTCTTTGTCCTCCTGTCCCTGGGGTGGACTCCACAGGTGGAGCACCGCCCCCCCCCTTCCCCCCCCCCCCCACAAACCTCCCAGGCCACAGACACGTGAATTAGAGCAGATCCCAAGAGCTCTGCCAGATAGGTGGGGCTGCCCCTGATGCAATCGGGTTGACAAATTGTGGCTGAGACTTTTATTCTTATGTTATTTGTGATGGGGAAGGGTATTTGAACACCGGGAGTCCGAGCTTCAAGGCACATATGTCCACATGCCTTGTGTTCTCACTTCTTTCCCTTTCCCTAGCAACTTTGTCTGTCCCTATGGCCTCAAGTGCCATCTCTAGGTACCTCAGACACATGTCCCAAACCTGCCCCTCTCGGTCTCCCCATCTCAGGAAAGGCACCTCCAGCCTCCAGCCCCCTTAACTCCTTCTCCCTCACCCAGGAAACCCAAGTCCTGTCTCCTTTTGGGATGTCTCTTGCCCCCTCCCTTTCTTCCTGTCCGCATTGCCACAGTCCTTTCCGGAGCCACTGTCATCCCTCACCAGGATGACTGCAACAGTCCCCTTCCCCCCTCCCTCCAGCTGCTGGTATTCCTTTTCACTCTCTGCAAGTCTGTCCCAGCCAGGCAGGGAGATGTTGCAAAACCATAAATCACGTTTCCTTCCCCCTTTCCTTAGAATCTTATAACCCTTCCCAGATCACTAAAGCAGCCTACAGCACCTATGTGGTCCCTCCACGCTGGTCACATTGGCTTTCCTGCCTCAGGGCCTTTGCCTATGCTGTTCCCCCTCCATCTGGAATACTGTATTCCCCACTCTATACACAGAAAACTCTCACTTCCAGGCCTCAGCTCAAATAGGCCTTTCCTTTCCTCTAAAAGAAGTTTTTCCTGAACCCCTAATCTGAAGCATTTCCTACATTTTTCTCTCCCATTCCACTCGACTTTTTTCCTTTAGGGCACTTACCCTCACTTGTTAGTATACATTTATTCATTCACTTAACTGTCTAATATCCGTCTCATGCACCAGACAAGAAAGTACCCAGATGTTCACTTTTTTACCACCATAGCACAATGCATGGCACAAAGTATGTGCTCAAGAAACACACATTCAGTGAATGGATGAATGGTGAGCTGGTAGTTAGAGCCTCTGAGGCTGGAGGAGAAAGGAAGGTGGGCACCCAGAGAGGAGGGGAATCAGGACAGGAGAGTAACCCAGGTCCCCAGCCCTGGATTCAGGCCTGAGGGGACAGGGCAGGGGCGGACTGGACAACACAAGACAGTTCAAGTGGCCCTGTAGGGAATGGGAAAGGCTGGCCCACGGGCCCCTGTGCCTGGGTGTACTTGTGCACATGTATGGAGAGAGCGAGGTCCGTGCTGCCTGCCGCGCTGGGAACGGGGGAGTCGGCCTCGTTGCTGCAGATTTGTATTCCTGCCGACTTTTATTTCAGGCCTTGTTTATTTCTCCTTAAAACGCGGCTGCTATGCCAAGAGTCGTCCCCGAATTAGCTGCGAGTGTGTAATTTTACAGCTATTACCCGGGCGTTTCTGTGACTTGGGTAATAACGAGGGAAATATAAACAAACAGCCCCAAAGACAGTTAAGCAAGGAAGCCTCAGAGCTCATGTCTCAGTTCTGAGGTGGAACAAGTCCCATGTCTTCCCTGTCCCCACTGCCACCCCACCCCCTGCCAGTCATATCAGGCCCAGGGCCTGTGGAGTGGTGGCCCAAGGGTCCTGGAACCCCAGCCCTGAAGTCCCTGCCTCATTGCCTCCCCCGCTGCCCCCAGAAGCACAGCCCCCCATCCAGGCCCCCTCATGCTCCCCCTCCACAAAAGCAAACAAAAGCCTGGCCTAATTATGTGATATTTCCCTTCTCTGGTGGCTAATGGCACCGGAGCGTGTGTGACATTTCGCTCTCTTTCCTCTATTATTCTTGCTTATTATCTGGCTGCTGCCGGAGGCTCTAGGCTGAGGCTGGCACTGATGCCCACCCCCACCCTGTCCCTTCTCCTCTTTGGCTCTGTCCCTTTTCTTCTCCTTCACAGCCCCTCCCCCATCTCCTGAGAAGGACCAAGCTTGTCCCTCATCCTTTGCCCCCCTCCAGGGAACTGGGAGCTGGAGAGTCAGGGCTGGGGATCGGTTTGCTCCGGGCTGCTTGAAGTGAATGACTCCTCAGGACATCTGCGTCCTGCCTCAGCTCACCTGCAGCCTCTCAAAGAGGTCTCCAACATGTCCCTGACCCGTTTGTGCCTCAGTTTCCCTATATCTGTACCACCAAGGTGGGACTTGATCCCCAAAGTATCTTTATCTTCTAATATTTGAAGATAAATACTTACAGGGATGAGGGATGTGTAGTGAACGCCAGAGTGGTCAAGGGGTATATGGGAGTGTGGGGTGTTTGGGATGTGGGTTTTGCTGCAGGAGGGGGTGCGCTTGGGCCAGGACAGAAGAGAAAAAGCTGGAGAATCTATGTGAGGACAGCTGGGCCTCAATTTCAACAAAACCAGTAATTGAAAACACCAACTTTGTTTTTCTTCCAAATAATCTTCACTTTTAAAAAAACAAAGAGGGGCACCTGGGTGGCTCAGTCGGTTGAGCGTACGACTTCGGTTCAGGTCACGATCTCACGGTTTGTGGGTTCGAGCCCCGCGTCGGGCCCTGTGCTGAACGCTTGCTCAGAGCCTGGAGCCTGCTTCGGATTCTGTGTCTCCTTCTCTCTCTGCCCCTCACCCACTTGTGCTCTATCTCTCTCCGTCTCTCAAAAATAAATAAATGTAAAAAAAAAATTTTAAAAACAAGAAAGAAAGCAAAAAATATAAAACTTCTTGTCTCCTCTAGAGGCAATCCTTATGAATAGTGTGCTGTATATCATTGCTAGCTGTGTCCTAAGTGTATCTACTCTATATTTTTATATACAGACTTTTTAAAAAAGCAGAAATGGGGTCATGGCATATATATTGATCAGTCACTTGCTTTTTTCCCTCACCAATCTTCCCTCACGACATCTTCCAGGCCAGGACGTATGGATTGACCTCATTTCTTAATGGCTGCAGGTTGTTCCAATTGTCTAACTGTACCACTGTTTATACCTCAACCCTGCATCAATGGACATCTGCGTTACCTCCAGTTTGGGAGTATATCAGTTTTTTAGCACTGTCAAAATAAAGGCTACCTGACAAGCCCAAAGCTTAGTGGTTTTAAAAAACCATTTATGATGCTCATGAGTCCAGAAGTCAGCAGGCAGCCCCGGTCTGGGCCAGGCGAGGCTGACTCCTGGGTGGGGCCATGTGGGCATCTGCAGTGAGCTGGAGGATCCGTTAGGAGCTGGCTGGGCTAGGATGGCCTTGCCTGAGATGATTCTGTTCTGTTTCTGGTCCCTCATCCTAAGGCAGACTGGCCTGGGCTTGTCCTTATGCTTAGCAGGTTTCCAAGAGAGCAAATGGGAGCCTACAAGGGCTCTTGCGGCCAACACTCGCAACTGGCACCTGATCTCTTCCACCACATTCCACTGGCCAAAGCTAGTCCGGAGCCAGTCCAGGTTCAAGGGGTGGGGAAGCCGACTCCACCTCTCTGCTGCAGAGGGAGACTATAAAGGGATAAAGTGTGGGGAATTGGGACGCTCTTTGTAAGCGATCTAACAAAGAGGCTGTCACAAACAGTTCTGTGACGAACACCTTTGTACCTACTTCTCTCTGCTCCATCAGGCTGATATTTCTGCAGGTGCCAAAGGAGATCGGATTATGGGCTGGGAAGGCTCTCACATTCTTGGGGGAGGGTGTTATTAACTACAAAGTTATCCTCTGAAAGTTTGTCCAATGACCACTCCCACCAACTTTCAAAGCAGATAAATTGAAGGAGATGGAAAACTTTTACAGACCCTTTCCATCTCTACCGATTCACCCCAGGATCTGACACTTGTCAACCTCTAAATTCCAGGGGGAAACATAATGATTATTCTGGAAGACTCAGAGGGCCTGACTAGGTGGCAATCTAATTCTCCTGCCTCCAGTCCAGCATCCTGGGCTTTCCCAGTTTCAGACCTTACAGCTAGGTCTTCATGGTGAGTTAATTTTTATGTATGGTGTGAGGTAGGAAGAAGGGGTCCAGCTGTGTGTGTGTGTGTGTGTGTGTGTGTGTGTGGCTATTCAGTGGTCCCATTATTATTTGTTGAAAAGACTATTCTTTCCCCCATGAATTGTCTTAGTTTCCTTGCTAAAAATCAATTGGCCATAAACGTGAGGGTTTATTTCTGGACTCTCATTTCTATTCCATTGATCTATATGTCTGTCTTTATGCCAGTACCACATTGTCTTGATTACTATAACTTTGTAGTGAATTTTGAAATTAGGAAGTGTGAGTCTGCCAACTTTGTTCTTTTTCAAGATTACTTTGGCTATTCTGGGTCTCTTGCATTTATTAATAGACTTATTTTTAAATAGACTTTATTTTTGTAGAGCAGTTTTAGGTTCACAGCAAAATTGAGCAGAAGTTACCGAGATTTCTCAGATAATCCCTGCTCTCACACATGCATAGCCTCCCCGTTCAACATCTTGTACCAGAGAAATGCCTTTGTTGCAACTGATGAACCTATATCGAAACATCACCACTCAAAGACCATGGTTTACATGAGGGTTCTCTCTTTATGTTTTACATTCATTGGGTTTAGACAAATGCATAATGACTTGTGTCTATCATTATAGTATTGTACAGAGTATTTTAACTACCTAATAATTCTGTGTTCCCCCTAGTCATCCCTCCTTTTCCCCAGCCCCTGACACCCACTGATCTTTTTATTGTCTCCATGCCTTTTCCAGAATGTCATATAGTTGAAATCATACAGTATTCAGCCTTTTTAGATTTTTTTTCATTAGTAATATGCATTTAAGATTTCTCCATGTCATTTCATGGCTGGATAATGAATTTATTTTTTTTTTAATTTTTTTTAATTAAAAATTTTTTTAAAATATTTTATTTATTTTTGAGAGAGAGAGCGAGAGAGCACGGGAGGGACAGAGAGAGAGAGGGTGACACAGAATCCCAAGACAGGATCCAGACTCGGAGCTAGCTGTCAGCACAGAGCCCGACGCGGGGCTCGAACCCACGAACTGCAAGATCATGACCTGAGCCAAAGTCAGGCGCTTAACCGACTGGGCCACCTAGGCACCCCTGAATTTCCTTTTAGCACTGACTTATATTGCACTATCTGGATGTACCACAGTTTGTTCATCCATTTACCTACTGATGGACATCTTGATTGTTTTAAACTTTCTGCAAATGTGAATAAAGCTGCTATAAACACCTGTGTGCAAGTTCTTGGGTGGACATAGCTTTCCATTTCTTTGGGTAAATACCAAGGCACATGATTTCTGGGTCACATGGTACGAGTGTGTTTAGTTTTGTAAAAAACTGCCAAAATGCCTTTCAAAGTGGCTGTGCCATTTGACATTCCCACCAGTGGTCCCTTGGGCTTTCATATAAATTTTAGGATCAGTTTGTCAATTCCTGCAATAAAGCCATGAGGCTTGATAGGGATTGCATTGAATGTGTACATCAATTTAAGGAGTATTACACCTTAACAATATTAAGTCTTGCAATCCATGAACATGGAATGTCTTTCCATTTATTTCTCTTCTTTAAATTTTTTTAGAAATATTTTGTCATTTTCAGAGTACAAATCTTGCACTTCCTTTAAGATTAATTTATTCCTAAGTGTATATATTTTTCATACTATTGTAAATGGAATTATTGTCTTAATTTCATTTTGCATTATTATATAATATAGAAATACAATTGATTTTTGTATATTGATCTTGTGCCTTGTGCTCTTCATTGTTTAATGCTTCCCAAATGTATCTGACCAGGGGAACTCTTGTGTCAAGTTAACGTTGATCAACATCCCCGAGGACTAATGTTCCTCAAGAAACCGGTGGGGAACACGAATCCAGCCCTGCATAACTGCCTAGTGCTTTCCCCAGTGATCTGTGTGCTTTTAGGCTTTGGTTTAGGCTACACCCTCTCAAAGAAGTATCTCCCCACCTAGTCTGCTTGGAACACTCTCGTGTCTACTTCTGAAGCCCACTCAAGTCTCTTCTGCTCTGTCCCTCCTTCCCTGAGACCACTGTAGACCACCACTTTGTGTGCTGGTTTGTCCCTGTCTATTTACACACCTGTCTCCTTCCTGGGCTGTAGAACACCCTGACAGCCAGGCTCAAAGCAGGCAGCAGTGTGTTTGTGGCATGAAAGACTGACCGAAGTAAAGACAAGAGATGCGAGGCAGGTGAACAGTTCCTATCTACTCCTTCTTCCTCTTACTCCTCTCTTTCCCTCTCTTCCTCGCTTCATGGTTTTCTCAGCCCACAGAACCCATGTAGGGCTTAGTACAGTCCTGGGTCTGGTCCCGCTCAGCTCAGCGCCCTTGTTCAAATCTGTACTTCGGGCCAAACACCCATTTTCCCTTTGATCTGATGTCGCCCATCCTCTCAGAAGAAAGAATTTTCTCCAGAAGTTGCTCTCCTGTGACCAGCAGCGGCAGATGTGGGAATTTGATTCCGCCCTCCTTTGCTCCTCTGAGCCTGCCCATGCCCACTGTCTGCTAGTGTCAGCCTTGCCTAGTCCCAGGAGTCTAGGCATGGAAGGCATGGAAGATGTGTCCCACATCCATCAGACAAAAGTGCCATTCAGTGGGCATCAGAACTAGAAGACCTGAGACACAAGACAGACAATGTGCTGGCCACATACCTGGCATGCAACTCTCGTGGGGTATTAGTACAAAATCCCCTCTCTGAGCTGGTCTGGGAACCAGCCTGGGGGCAGGCATTAGGCAATTTGGACATTGACCACCTCTTCCTCTCCTGCCGGGCTAGTCTTCTCCCTGCTTCCTCACCATTCTACCACTGCTTCGGGGACCCTTCTTCCAGACCCTGCTCTGATGAGCCTGCCCCACACACAACCCCTCTGTCTAGCCTGGCCCATGAGCTTCCAGAAGACAGCGCTCAGCAACTTACAAGCTACCCTTGATCTTGGCTTCTGCACTGGGCACGCTGGAACATTTAGGGGTTACTGGTGGGATTTCATATGCCCAGCTAAGCACGAGACATTATGTAGTGTGTGCTCCCTGTGTGTCAGACAGAAAAGTCTTATACTCACCATCTCATTTGAATCCGCACAACCAGAGGAGGCTAGTACCACTATTCTCCCCATTTTACAGAAACAGAAATTAAGGTGCAGTCTTTGGGAACCATTTGCCCGAAGTTGCACAGTTATGCTCCATTGTGGAGTGTGCGTGCCAACTACTGTACCACACTCCCTCAGGACAGTCCATTTCAAGCCCAGCATGCAATCAACCAGCACTAGAAGTCATGAAGGACTGTTCTCGGGAGACACTCGAGGAGGAGGGATCAAAGAACCAGTTAGGTGAGATGATCTCAGTTCCCCGGTTCTTGGACCTTTATGATCCTGGCACACCATAGGTGCTCAATAAATGTTGGCCAGTGAATGATAGCATGAATGAAACTGAGGGGCTGAGACGACATGGTCTTAAGCCCAGAATGTGATGTGGTGTCCAGGGGCACAAGGGGGTGGGGTCCTGACCCAGGGTGACCTGTGCCCTTGCTGGCCTTATCAGGAAGGACACTGGGCACCTGGGCCGCCTTCCCAGATCCTGCCCTGTTAGATTAGCTCCAGCCACCAGCCAGCCAGGGAGTTTGGCAGCCACGGAGGCTGGTCTCACTATCTCTCCTTGCTCCTCGGGAAGAAAGCCTTTATCAGCAAAGACTGCCTTTGAAAGCCCTAATTGTCAAGCATGGTCCCATCAAAGGGGCCGAAAGGCAAGCCGCCCCTTCCCCGCTTCTCCCCAGCAGGCGCTGCTGGCTCCCCACAACGGCTGGCTGGCGGGTGTATATTTTAAAATATCTAAATGCAGCTGAAAATAAAAATTATTTACACTCCCCAACCGAGCTGGCAGCCTACTTTAAAGTGTGCACTGACGGTGTCTCTCCCCCTCCCCGTCTCTCCCTCGCTGATAAAGGGCCATAAACAAGGCTGACACATTTATAATAACCTTTTTCTTCCTCTCCTTCCTCCCTCTCCTGGGCTCCCGTCTTGGCCTCTCACTCACACGCTATGAGGGATAATTTTTTATTATTCTGCCATTAGCAGAGAATAGAGAGTTTGATGGGGGGGAATAAAACGTCAAATCATTTAGAAAAAGAGGGCGAAAAAACAAGCCGACAACTTTTATTTTTCCACGTCAGCAGCGGCTGTTGGGATGTCACCATCATATACAAGGCTTGGAAATTTATTTTTCCATATCTTCCTGCCACCATTTTATTTCTTACTTTCCTGCTCGAGAGGTCAGACCCAAGTCCACCAGGGCTGGCTGGGTTTTCCCACCAGGTTGCTGATGGAGCCTGAGCCCAAGTGCAAGGTAGTGGGGAACTTCCCAGACAGGGGCTCTGCTGAGTTTCTGCTCCAGGGTCCAGGGCCCTGCATCCTGTCTGGTAAGTGCGTGCAAGCATCTGTTTCTAGGAGGAGGAAGGAGGGAAGCCAGGGGTCTTTGGAGCAGTTGGCCTCGTGAACACCTGGGGGAGAGGCTGATGGCACAAAGGCTGGAGTCCCTGGGGCACGACAGAGTGGGGGTGAGGAGCCTATAGATCCCCATAGACCTGCCCGGCAGCAACTGGCACCTAGAAGGGGGGACAAGGACAGCTGGGGGGGCAAGAGGAGACCAGGATGCGGGCATAGGATCTGTCTTCCCAGGGGATGTGGGCAGTAGGGTGCGGTCTGGCCTTGCAGGCTGTGGGCTCAGAGAACGTAAGAGAAGTCTGAGGGCAGGAGAGGCACCAAGGGAACTCTCAGAAACCACCCAAAGAGTGTGTTGTGCCTGGGCAGAGGAGGGGTTACTCCCTTTATGGTGACCTGCCATCACCCACAGTCTGGCTGGGTGGGGTGTGCTGGGGGGGCTTGTGTTCTATGTGAAAAAGTATTTACCAAAGAGCCTGGACTAAGAAGGCCATAAAGGCCCTGTGGCTTTCCGAGCCATATAGCTATACCATGGACCTTTTTCAGACATGAACCAAGCCCTTTTCTTCAGCTAGATGGCCAGCCAGGAGGATGCTCTTCCCACAGGAACAGAAATCTGGCTTGGACCCACCTCTGACCCAGCTGCTGTCTGTACCCTGGGCCCCTCACACATCAGTGGAGATGGGTGTGCCCTCTCTGGGGTGTGATGGAGTGCAGAAGCTGGCCTCGCCATGGCAGGAAGGTGAGCCCTTGATAGGAGGCACACTTCCACCTTGAACCCATGGCCTGCGATTGCTCTCACTCAAAGCTGGTCGCAGGCTTCACACCAAGGGCTGTGGAGGCCATAGGACTGGGGTGATCAAAGGGCTTCGTGGAGAAACGTGGTGCAAAAATGCTCCACCAAGAGCAGGGGTGGGGGGAGTGGTTAAGGCCCTCTCTTGATGGCCCCAGTTCATCACAGGTGTGTGTATTTAGTGCGATGATTTTCCAACAGGTGACAGAGAAGCAACTGGAAGAAGAGTCACCTGTGGCTAATTCTTACAAAAGCACCCTATGACCTAAAGGTAGTTGAGAAGGTATGGCAGGCAGGGAAGACTTGTGAGCCAAGAGAAGCCCAGGGACTGTACGGGGAGCCTGCCTCACCCCTGCTGGAGGGCAAAGGCCAGTTGGGGCTGAAGGGGCAGGTCCTGTGTGCAGCATATTCGCTCCTCTAGCTAGCAAACGTGTGCGTGCACACCTTGGCAGTGAGACACCTAACCGAGGTGGCTTCTGCGGGGTGTGAAGTGGATGGTGGGCATTGAGCCTGCTCCTCTCTAGCTGCCACAGGATGTGGCTGTGCCCCCACTGAAAGACTGGCCCACCCCCACTTAGCCAGCAGGACAGTGGTCCCACTGGGCATCAGGGGCCAGTAAGTGGCCTGATGGGACCCCCGACTCCACTCCCCTAGCAGGTGAAGACTCCATGATGCATCTGGACTCACAGTCCATTGGAAATGAGGGTGTGACATTGGTGCTGGTGCCGCCCACTCCCCTGGTGGCCACAGGGAGGAGACTCCAAGGCCCCCTGCCTCCTTCCCCACCCTCCATGTGTAACATACTTTCTTCTCACCGTCAAAGGGACATCTGTGACTTTGGGCAGGGAGGCACACACATCTCACACACGCCTTGCACAGTATGCATGCAAGCCACACACACTTGTCGCACATATACACACACATCATACATGCATACTCATTAGACACACAAACACACCACATGCGTAGACATAGTCACCCATACATGCTCACACAGGTACATACACATGCACACGAGCACGCGTGCATGCCCGCATTTGCATGCCATACATCTCACAGCAGCTCAACACGCTATGCACACACACATGTGCACACACACACACACACACACAGAACACCCGGGTGCTCCCCCAGGCTCAGGCTGCAGGGCTCACACCTCCTTGCCTACAACCCCCTCACCACTCACAGGCCCTAAGGCAGAGAGCCCCTCTTCTCTGCTCCTCACTTTGCTCACCTGGTGGGTCCTGACTCAGCAGCCCCTCCCCTCTGAATTCCATGCTTACCCACCCACCCTGGCTCTTCCCTGGGCTGTCCCTCCTCCTGTGCTGACTCCTCTTTTATAGTTCTGTGGACCACAGAGGACAGGGCCAACCATGGGAGGGCAGGGGCATACAGACGCTCAGGACAGTTCTCCTCATTTACTGACGAGGACGTTGAGAGTCCAGCAAGGCACGTGGACTTTTTGTCTATTCTCATCCCAGATCAACCTTCTTTCAGCTGAAGGGAAAGCCCAGGACCCCAAATCCAGTAGCATGAGGCCCATGACCCCGTCCAGGGAGAAACAACAGGATGCAGCCACGTCTGATCTGGGCCTTGGTGGATGGAGAGGATCAGAAAAAGTGGAGATGGAGAAGGTAACAGCTTGAGAAAGGCTAGGAGGCAGGACAGCGCATCCCTGAAGTTGTATAGAAGAGGAGCAGAAAGGGGTTTGGAAAAGCTGACTGGGGCTTGAGCCCACAGGGACCAGAAGCTAGGCTGAAGGCCCTGACAGCTTTGACCTCTAGGACAGAATCCAGCTGAGAGCCTGCACCCTCAAGGCCTCAGAGAGCCAGGACAGGAAGAGCCGGCCCAGAGCCAGGCACTGCCTGCAGCCCAGAGGCTGTCCTGCAGAGGAGGCCCACACAGATATTCCGGGATAGGAGCCTGGCGGAGCCACCCTCCTCAGAATCACCACAGACTTCTATTCAAGGACACCTTTGAGCTGGGTATGATTTTAGTATTTGAGGATTGGTCACCAGTCACCCATAGTTCACTTTTTCCATGAACTAATGTGACTTAGGAGGGTCCCAGGAATGAGCACCAGGAAGGGGGCGGGTCCTCTCTCTGGCTTGGTCACAGACCTGTTGAGAATCGGGGTGTGCGTGTTGGGAGATGCTGATGGGGAGTGTCGGCCCTTCTAGACCCTCACTGGCTGAGATCTATTATGGGCCTGGGGGTCCAAGACCAGACCATTCCAAGGAACCTTTTGGTCAGAGGATACTTTTGGGGACTCCAGTTCCCACATGTTTTACGTTTTGTGTATTGCTTCTTTATTCTTATCATTAATGTTCTATTTGTGTCAGGTAACCATCTGACGATGGTCAGTGGATTCTGCAGATGAAGTGTTCCAAGCACTGTGTCTCACCCTAAAATGACCTGAAATGTTGGCCCAACACGTATGTGTATGTATGTGTGTGTGTGTGTGTGTGTGTGCAAGCACATGTATGCAGGAATGAGGCAAGCCAGGGCCAGTGCCCTGATTCCTGCTCCATTACCACTACTAGGCCCCAGGAAAGAAGAGAGGCCCAGTGGGCAGCTGCTTAGGAGAAGACCAGGAAATAGGGTAGGTGGTGGGAACACTTAGGGCCTGGGCCTGAGCTTGCAGGGCCTCAGAAGCAGCAGGACTGAGCAGAATCCTGAGGGAGAGTGTGGGTGTGTTGCCTGGAAGCCAGAGACTAGGCCAAGCTCACATGACCTCGTGCCTCTCTGGGCCTTGGGCTCCTGAGAGGCCCCCCAATTACTGGACGCCAAGGCATGGCAGTACCAGTTGGTTCCCCTGTGTGGCAGGAGCTCTGGGCTCCAAGAATGAGGCTTCTTCAGAAGGGCCCAGGCCGACTGGGTGGTAAATGAAGCAGGGAGGCCATAAATCCTCTTTCAGGAAACCAGCCCCGCCTGGCTCTGTGACGGCCACTTAATTTAACCGCTGCTGTCACAACACCTTTGTGGGCCTGCTCACTTGGCCCCATGGGATTTATGGCCCCAGAGATCATACTTCAGACATTGGCTGAATGCCCGGCCCCTCACAGCCCTGGACAGACCCAGGGGCAGAGCAAAGAGCCCTGCCAGTGAGGGTGCTCCAGGCAAGAGCAGGCCGTCCATCCTTTCCCTGGGATCCCCCCAGCCTCCTACCCCACTTACACATGTCCCTTCTTCTGGCGGGGCGAGACAGCCTCTCCAGGACAGAGGCAGGAGGGTGGGCTCTACCAGCTTCCTATCCTGGAATGCAGAGCGGATCCTCCCTCACCTGCTCTCAGGATCCTGAATGGACCCATCCTCCCACCTGCCCGCCTGCCTCTCCAATTCGGTGTGGATTTCCTCAGAGGTGGGCAGCCCCACTCGAGTCAGGTCAGGGTCAGGCGGTTCATTGACTGTGCTGCAGGCCTGGGTCCCATAGCCGCCTCGTTTGGCATCCAAATGAACTTCTGCCGGGTCTGGTAATCAGGCTGGATTATCTGGGTAGTCTCTGCGCCCCGTGGCTCTATGCCTGCTTCTAAATGAGGAATGATGATGCCTCCAGACCTTGGGGGCCCCTGCAGAGAGAGCACAAATACTGACACCTCGGCCTTCTCCCCCAAAGGCCACAAAGACTCCTTCCTGGGCTCCGGCCCACCCCCTCAGGTGGAGTCATGTGACACCTTGTGAGGTTCCTAAAACTGGCTTTGAGTCCCAAATTAATGGGATCCCGTACAGCCAGTATCAGGTGTGGGCCTGGGTCATGCAAGGCTTCTACTTTAGAAGCAGGAAAGCCTGGAGACACCTGAGTGGCTCAGTCTGGTTAAGTCTCTGACTTTGGCTCAGGTCATGATCTCATGGTTCATGAGTTCGAGCCCTGCTGTCAGTGCCGAGCCTGCTTCAGATCTTCAGTCCCCCCCCCCTCTTTCTGCCCCTCCCACACTCACGCTTGCCTCTCTTTTTCTCTCAAAAACAAACATTAAAAAAACAAAACAAAACAAAACAAAACAATAGAACCAGAAAAGCCGGAGTATAAATCTCAGCTCTATCAGTTCTTTGCTGTGTGACCTTGGACAGGGTGCTCAACCTCTCTGAGCCTGTTTTCTCATTTTTGAAATGATGACGTGCTGGAAAGATCCTGTGAGGTGAGATACCTAAAGTGTCCAGCCCAGGGCTGGCACATCATAGGTGCTCAGTGAATATCTGATCGTGCTGCCAGGTGGGCTGCCTCACAGCAAAGAGCCACCAGGGCAAGGGAAGCAGCCATACCTCCTTCCCGCTCCCCTGGAGCCAGTCTGGCAAGATGGGCACTGCCACTTGCATTCCAGGAGCAGCTGTCCCAGCACAGGCGGCAGGAACTGGGTGGAGCTGGGCTGCAGCAGCTACCAATTTCCCCTCTCAGACCCCGCGGGGTGGGGCCGGGGCCTGGAGGCCTCCGAAAAGCCAAGCCATTCCTGGCCTCCTTTGGTCCACCTTCCCCCCTGTCCCAGGAACCGGGCCAACCCAGACTGGCCTGGATGAGTGGGCTGGTCCAAAAGACGTCCCTTGACCCTACCAAGGCCGCCCTGTGCAGCTACCCCCAGTGCTGAGCCCCAGCCCCGGCAATCCTGAGTTGATCCAAGACCAAGAACCTGAGTCAGCTGGCCCCTCAGAGACCTTCCAGCCCAGTCCCAGGTGCATAGAGCCCTGTTGGGCAACCGTCCACAGACCCGACACCTATGTAGGCTGATCACACCTGCTACACAGGCCTCACGTCTGCCCCCCCAGAGGGCAAGCCCTCTGTGGATGAGGACGTGGGCTCCCTTTAGCCAACTTCTCCATCTGTCAGGGGACCTTTTTCTCCGTCGGCGTCCAGCCCTGTGCGGGCTGCTGAAGGAGTCACAGGAAGGAACGGACAGAGGATCCTGGACCCCCAGGGACCCCCAGGCCACTTCATCCCCTGGGTGGCATGGGGAGCACGTGAGGTGTGAGCATGAGCGCGAGGGATCAGCGGCATGAGCACCCAGAGACAGCTTCCTGGCCGAGGCAGACAAAGAAGCAGGCTCAGAGAAGCAAAGATTCCACTGATGGAGGGCAGCCAGATGTTCCTCATGTGGAGCCTCCCACCTTTAAGAAGCAAAATGTGCTGGTTCCATTTTACAGATGTGGCCACTGAGATTTGTAAGAGAGAGCAGCTTGCCTAAGGTCACACAGCAGGTTAGGGACACAGGCCGTCTGCAGAACAGCCAGTGACATGTTGGGGCCAGTGGGGTACAGGGCTAGGGAAGATACTAGGAGATAGGGCTGAGGGACGGAGCAGAAATGAGGCAGGGGTGTTTAGATTTGCCCTCAGTGAAGGGAGCCACGGGAAAGACTTTGGGGTGACGGGCCTCGTGCAGGTGGCCACAGCCCACAAGGCCTGGCCCCCCACAGCTCTGGGAAACTGAGAAGGAGGGGCTACCGCAGCCCCTCTAATAGATTCCTCTTTGATCATGTTTTTGTGACCTTTGTAAAAGGCAATTTAAATTCTAATTGTCCTGTGAGTACCAGAGGAATCAATTAGAGACAAGAGTAGCTAATTGTGCTGAGGAGGTGAACCTGGGGCAGGAAGTACAGGGAGGTACAGACTCCCCAAGCCCCCAACACCCGCCTGGTGGCCTCCAGCCTCTCCCCCAGAGTGTCAGGGTGCAGGTTGTCTGGGTCCTTGGGCCACGGTGTGGGCCTCAGACAGCTGAGAGGGTGTCTCCAAGCCCCGCAGATTCCTGCCCTGCTAGGCCTCCAGGCCTGTCCGGGTCTCCCTACACAGGAAGCTGTCACCTCACCAGAGCAGCACCTACTGTCGGCCCTTCCTACCCCTGTGGAGCTGCGGCTGCCCCCTCCCAGCTGAGAGTGGCCTCTGTCGTGAGCCCTGGCATACCTAGTTTTATGGGAAGGGATGCAGAATGGGACCCCTGAGGAGACACAGAGGCCTCGCCCAGGACGGCACACCCACACCGGGCACACACCCTCCACAGAGCTCTCTGGGCAGTGGGGCCCACTCACAGATGGTCCTCGTGTTTGGAGGTGGGCCCGGGGGCGGGCGGTGGTCCTACTCCCTCACACCAGAGCCCTGCTTAGCTCAAATGTAGAATGATCACTGAGTGGGGCTCCTCAGCCTGGCCTTCAAGGCTCTGCCCCACACCCACGCCTCTCCCAGGCCCCTCAGCCAGACAGTGCCCTTGGTCCCTGTCAGTCACACCTCACTCACACTGCTCCCTCCAACAAAAGGGGCTCAGGCTTCTCCTGTCCCACCATTCCTGAGCCCGAGAGTTACCTGCAAGACATCATTGTTATCTTGTTACAAATCACTCTTTTGTGAGAATAGAGTGATATAATGTGTGTAAACCTAGATCAGTAGGTACTCAATAAATGTTATTTGTTACAAACATTCACCAAACCCCCCAATGAGTTCATCTGGCCCATATTCCCCCCTGTGTATCCCATGCAACTTGTGTTAAGATGGTCTCTCCACAGTCAGTGAGCCCTCTGAGAGCCGGATTGTTATTTTTTACACCCTGTGTCACCAGTGCCCAACGCTCCCCATTTAGTTGCCATTGAACCGTACTGGTCCCTCAGGGCTTGAATACAGGCCTCCCTGGAGTGTTATGGTCTCACGGTGACAGCCAAGTATGCACCAATAGGCAAAATGATAGCAACACCTAACCCAAATATAGTGCATGTCCTGGACCAGGCACTAAGCATTTAAGAGAAATTAACTCATGTTTATCCTTAGAACAACATTTGAGGCAAATGCTACTATCATTCCATTTTACGCGAGGAGACTGAGGCACAGAGAAGTGAAGGCACTTGCCCATGACCACATGCTGGGTTGGGCAGCCCCAGGATTTGGATGCCAGACAATCTGGCTTCAGAGTTGGAAACTCTTCACCACCACGCTGGACTCACCAAGGGAGCATAATGTTCCATCTATGTCCAGTGGCCCAAGTTGAGCTGAGTGGGTCACAGGACAGGATGAGACAGGGAATGGCAGCACAGCTGGGACAATAAATGGCTCCATTCAAAGGCTACTCTGTCCTGATGCCACAGTGGTGACCACAAGGACCTTGCCGCTGGCTCTTTTAAAGTGGCTTTGAGTCTTTCACCTTTTGCCACTATGCCACCAAACATTTACACGTAAGTCACAAAGCCGTTAAAAGCTGATATTCCCTGCGCACTGGAGGGGGTTTATCTTGCCTTCATTGCTACAGGCCTGCTCTTCTTGGTGCTACTGAGCTCCCTCTCTCTCACCCTTACAGCAGGGGAGAGCAAGGGGACAGGGAATAAGAAGACGCCAGGAAAATGTGCTCCCTCAGGCTGACCAAGGTCCAGGTCAGTGTGTGACCAGGGTAAGGATCAATGGAAGGTTTTGTTTTGAACAAAAGCAGACACATCCTCAGCCCTGGATCTGTGGACCACATCTGGCCTGCCCACAGTCCCCACTCTACCTCTCTGTGCCTGGCTCACATCCACTTGCCCTTGAAGACTCATGTTGGGGGATGTGGGAGGGACTGATATAAAACAAAATCCCCAGTCTGGAGGAGAGAGGCCTAGGCCCAGAGAGAGGCAGATCAGCTTGAGGTCATCCATACGTCAGCGACAGATCCAGAATAGGGATCTTCGTGTCCTGCCTCTTCTCCCCCTCTTTTTCCCTATCTTCATCTGAGCTGGCAGCCTTTGCTTCTGTGGCCCCAAGGAAAGGAGGAGCGGGAGGAAGCTGGCAGTGGGAGTGGCTCCTTAGGGTCCTGGAGAAGAAATATTTCTTCAGCCATGGAGCCATCAAAGAGTAGAGGTGGGAATCTGTGATCATTTCTGGTCCCAGACCTGCCCCCACCTCACTAAGTGATGCTGGGCCCTTCCCTGTCATGTCTGAACCTCCAGGTGTGACAGAGGACACTAAACTAGACGACCCCGATGACCTTCCTGCCACATCCTTGGAGAGGTCAGAGGTGAGGGTCAGCAGCTGCTCTGGACGGGGAGGGACCTGGGAGCCAGGGTAGGGCCGAGGTGGCAGGCTGCAGGCATCGCCGCACCGTGTTCTAGCCCTTCCGCCTGTGCAGAGGACACGGCTGTGAAGTGTAAGTAAAACCCAAGGCTAATTTCCTCGGTCAGAAGGAGGAGGCACTGCAGCGTTTGCAAACCCTAATTAAACCCGCTCGGGCGGTGTAACACTAAAATCAGTTCCAAGATCAATATTGCTATTCATTTAGAAGTGTAACGAGGTTAGAGAGGTGAGCAAAGGAAATAATTAACTCATTTGCAGCCTTTTTAAACAGAAACAGTCATTTTAATCTCCAGGGTAATTAGCTATGCTCTGTCCATCAATCATGACCATGGCCATTATTTTAAGTATTTGATTAATCAAGGAAGGTGAGGGTTAAGGTACCCCTCCCAACCCCTGTTATTGGTCCCCTAGATCAGGGATGACCCCTGACAGGCATGGGGAACACTTCTCAGAGGGGCGGCACAGGCCAGTGCTGAGAGTGGGGAGCAGGGCAGAGCCCACCAGGCAGGGGGCCCCCAGGTGGGGCAGGTCGGGCAGGTGAGGGAGCGGCTCCCTCTCCTGGCAGTCTGGTTCAAGAGGACTAGC
Organism: Panthera uncia; assembly: GCF_023721935.1. Lineage (NCBI taxonomy): Eukaryota > Metazoa > Chordata > Mammalia > Carnivora > Felidae > Panthera > Panthera uncia. The sequence continues at coordinate 114,056,244 of NW_026057582.1, forward strand.
CCACCCCGGGCTTGGAAGTGCTGGGGGCCGGGAGGCCCAGGTTCTGGTCCGGGCTAGTTGTGTGATCCCTGACTTGTTGCGTGACCCCCAACAAGTCCCTCCCACTGTCTGGGCTTCAGAGTCTTTGTCTGTCCTAAGCTGGGGCGGGTGCCAGTTGAATGAACCAGAAGCTCACAGGTTCTAAGTGCCCAGGGGCCTCCCGCCACTGGAGGGCAGCAGAGCCCCAGGGACCCCGAGACCAAGGGCTGGGCTGTACAGAAGGGGGCGGAGGCTGAGAGAGAGCTGTTCCTTTGGCAGCCTGGGTTTTGGCTGTTCCGACGGAGAAGCCTGGTCTGGCTGCCGTCTCCAAGGCTCACAGCAGCCCGAAGACATGTTGCAGTGATTATTCTCCCCATTTAGCAGATGAGGAACTGAGGCCTCAGAGAGGGTCAGGAGCTCCCCGGGACCACACAGTGAGCACTTGGCCCTCACAACCAGTTCTCTAAGGCTCAGTCCCGAGACTCAGAGGGGATGCAGTGGGGGGAAAGGAGGGCAAAGAGAATCCAGACTATACACTCTGTCTCCTAATAGCCCAGACTTAGTCACCCTCACCAGCCAAAATGGTCCTCAAAGACCACTGGCCTGATGCTCTCATGTTGCAGATGGGGAAAACTGAGGCTGGGAGAGAGGCAGGGGTGTTGCAATACTGATTATCTCATTTGGCATTTGTGAACAAATTCGAGGCACAGAATCCCTGTCCTTGAACATTTCACGGCACACTCAGGAGAAAGACGTGTTTACAGATGGCAACCGCTCAGTGGGGTAAGAGAGCTATAGGACAGGCAAGCACGGGGGCTAGGGGGCGCAGAAGAGGTACCTAATGCAGCCTGGGCAGTCAGGGAAGTCTTCCTGTAGGAGGTGACCTCTGAGCAGAATTCAAGTGAAAAGGCAGAGAAGAACATCCAGGCAGGGAGAAGAGAGTAAGAATAGGCTGGGCAGGAGGCAAGCTTGATGTGGCTGGACCATAGGTTATAGGGGCCATGGCAGGAGACCCTGGAGGTAATGCAGGGCCCTAGTTCTGGAGGTCAGCCATGAGTGTGAGCTGAGGAGTCTGGGAGGGAAGTGGGAGGTCTGGTGCCTACCACCCTGCCCCACTGGGCCTGTTTGTGTCCACTCTGAATTAGCCGCGCGAAGCATTGGGATTACCCTGCCAGTGGATGATGTACCCGAGAACCTCTCCTTAGTACAGTCTTCCCTCTCTAGGGCCCAGCTGAGGGGTGGGCAGGGGGGCTAAGGGTTGGGGGAGAAGGAAGTGAGGATGAAAAGACCAGTGAGGGGAGATATGGGCTGAGCCCTCTCTGACTTCCTGCTTAAGCCTGCCAGGGTCGGGCTGCAGGGTCTTCACTGCCCTGTACCATAGCCAGCATCAGCCCCATCAGCACTGGAAAGGCCTCTCCTTGCATGCCTCCAGTTCTAGGAAGCTCACCACCTCAAATAACTCTGATGGGGAAAAATTCCCTTGGCTCCTGAGTCTACACTCTTCTCTGTGCCTGGTACCCTGAGTGCCCTGCATGAGAGTCTCCCCAGAACATCCCCTCTGTGCTGGAGCCCGCAGTCCCCAGCCCCTCAGGCAGGTAGAGAGTACTGACTGTGATCATCAGCAGATTAGCAACCCAGAAAGGCCAGGGGGCTTGGCTGGGTCACGGCTGGCACAAGGTTTTAGGAGACCCTTCCAGCCCTTGGCAGTATCTCCACAGATGAAGGAAGGGGGTGGTGGGGGGAGGAAGGATAGGAAGCAGAAGGAGGAGGAGAAAGATGGGGGAAGGGAGGGAGGAGGACCAGGATGTGCCTGGGAGCTCTGTTGCTAGGGGCAACAGCAATGCATTGGGAGAAGGAACCAGATGCTGAGGAGGGTGGCAGGAAGAGGGGAGCTGGGGTCTGGGTGGCACATCCAGGGCTCTGAAGCCTTAGGGGTAGGGGTTGCCCAGGCAGTGAGGACCCCAGGAGGCCCTGGTGGGAGTTCCTCAGTGGCTGCTCTGTCCCTGAGCCTGGAGGCATGCATTTGGAGTGGGAACAGGGGCAGGGAGGGCTGGGCCTGCCACATTTGTAAGCTCTCCACAGTCGCTCTTGCTCTCTGGGCTACAATTTGTCTGGGACTCCAGAGTTCAAGCAGTTGTTGAGGCTGGCGCTGGAGCGGGGCTGGGGAGGAATGCTTAATCTAGCACGGCAGCCTTGCCCAGACCCCCTGGGGCATGCTGGGGCACCAGCCTGCCCTCTCCTCCCCGCTGCCTCTATCCAAGGGAGGAACATGCAGTTGCAGAAAAAGTACAAGCAGAAGGATCCAGACCTGCGAGGCCTTGGGACACTCCCAGCTCCTCTGGGCCTCATTTTCAGTGTCTTTAAAATAAGGCAAATAAGCTTACCCCTGAATGTGTTTATCAACAGTTAAGGCTACATGTACGTAAGCATCCTTTGTTAACATAATAAGAAATAAAAGAGGGGAAAAGTTGCTAAAAGGGAGTCGTGTTTACCTTGCATTTATTGTGTGCCAGGGAGGAATTTGTACTCCCATTTTCTAGATCAGCAAACTGAGGCTCAGGGAGGGCCGGTTAGTGAAAGCACTGGGAAGGAAACATAAATCTGTAAGACTCTAAAGCCCTCTGTACCCCTGGGTGTTGCTCCCACCCAGGACCTCCTTGATGTTGCCCGTGAGGAAACTTCCCACATCAGAATTATCTCTCAACCTCCTCTGTCTAACCTGCCTGCAGGGTAAAGCTCACCTGTCTCCGTGTCCAGTCCAGTCATCTCCCTGTGCCCGCACAAGCCCACAGCCTGACCTGTTTGCTCCCTGACTGTTCTGGATACCACTATTATTCCATAAGAAACCATCCCAAAATGTAGTGGCATTAAACAACGACCACTTTATTATGCCCATGGATTCTGCAGGTCAGGCATTTGGGCAGGACACAGAAGGGACATCTTGTATGTGCCCCGTGATGTCTGGGGCCTTGATGACTCGAGGTGATTTAACATTTGGGGTCTGGAATCATTGGGAGCTCATCCACTCACATGTTTAGCAATTGATGCTGACAGTAAGTTGGAAGCTGGGTGGGGCTGTTGACAGGAATTCCTACTCAGGACCCATTTACACGGCCTAGGCTTCTTCGTAGCATGGTGGCCTCGGTCCTCGTAGGACTTCTGACACAGCGGCTCAGGGCTCCAAGAGTGAGTGTCCCAGCAGACATGGTGGAAGCTGCATTGCATTTTATGACCCAACCTCAGAAGCCCCAGGGTGTCAGTTCTGCTGTACTCTATTGGACAAAGCAGTCATAAGCCTGCTCAGGTTGAAGACGAGGGACACAGGACCCCAGGAGCAGGTTGCGAGGTCACACTGTGGTAGTGCCTGAGGGGTGGGGGATTGCTGTGGCCAAGCTCTCCTGTTGCCCCTTCATCACTGCTGTCATGAATTTCCTTCCTCTCTAAGCCCTGTATCGTCAGTGCCCACATACTGTCTCCTCTGGGAACCCCGCCTACATGAACAGCTATAGCTACCACACCCTAAGGGACAGAACCACAACTACATGTGTGCCTCCAAAGGGATATCTGGTCTCCCTCACTCTTCTCTGGCGCTCTGGCTCCTTCTCTTCTTCAGGATTAGCACACCCAGGCCACCCAGGGCTCCCATACTCTCTACTGAGGACTCTGCTGGGAGAGTCCTTGCAGGACTTGCACCTTGCTTTGCTGACGACCACCTGTCAGTATTTCCAGCTCTAACTTTCCCCAAAGGACCAGGTGCCCTCACCTACCTGCCAGGTGCGAGGGTTTGTTCCTCCCTGACACTCAGCACAGTCCAAAGTGAACTCCTCCCCCTGTTCCCTCTCTTCTCCAGCCATCCACCTGCTGCTCATGTCAGAAGCCCTTCCCCTGGAACCCACTCCAATTCCACTCCAGGTCCTCTAGGCTTGGCTCCCAGGTCAGCTCCTCCTCTCCACTTCCACTGCTCTCAGGTTCCTGGCTCCAGGCTTTCCCTGCCACCCCCTCCCGTCCCCAAGCAAGCAAGCTCTTCCAACCAGGAAGGCTGACCTGGCTATTCCCCTACCTAAAACGCTTCCAAGGCTCCCCACAGGTTCAGGACAAAGCCCCAGCTCCTTGCCAACACATGCAGTCTTCAGCTTCCTGCCTCTCCAGCTTCAGCTTCCCCACTCTCTTCCTTCTCACACCTGTGCTCAGGGCTCCTGGACACACTGCATTTTACTTCTAGGCCTGTGCACAAGCTGCTCCCTGGAATTGGAACACCTCTCTACTGCCCTCACCTGGGGAGGGTCTGTTCATCCTCATAGAACTTTCTGTGATGATGGAAATATGTCCTATCTCTGCACTATCCAATATGGTAGCCACTTGAAATGTGGCTAGTACTACTAAGGAAGCATTTTAAAATTGTGTTTAATTTAATTAAATGTAAATAGCCCCATGTGATTAGTGGCTACCATATTGGATAGTGCAGCTCCAAGACACCATCTCTTCCAGGAAGCCTTCCCTGACTCCCCAAGCCTGTGCTAGATGCCCAGCTGTTGTGCTTCCATAGTTCCCCATTCTCTAAGGTGTTTACCTCTTTATCTATCTCTCCACCTGGCCTGTGAGTTTCTTGAGTGGCTACGTCTTATTTGTCATAGTATTCCCAGCTCCTGGTTCTTAGTGTGTATTCAATAACTGGTTAGAGTAAATGAAATTTCTGGATCCAGATTTGGGAACAGAGTTAACCTTACATAAAGATCAAATCCCAAATGATTTTGCTGCAGATCTGAGTAGGTACGTGTGTGTGTGCATGTGTGTGCGTGTGTGTGTGTGGGTGTGCAGTGAGTTCACATGCAGGTGTGTGTGCAGACCCACCTGACTTTGGCAGGACCTGGGTAGGCTCCCACTCAGCTGGGGATAGTTATCTCACACACAGATGCTTGTGTCCTTGGTTGGACAGGAAGTACGCCTCTGAATTGGCCTTTGTGAAAATCAAACCCTGTTTTCATTCTTATTTCTAAGATGATTCATCTGCATTGCAGATGAATCTTCAGGGAGTTTAAAAAGAAAAGCTTTCAGTTTTCTGTGTGGGACCACCTGCACTCTCAGCTCCATATTCTATACACAAGCCCTTGCGGGCACAAGGAGAATTTGCCATTTAAATGATCCTTCACCTCCTGAGTCCAAATTCGTATCTTGGTTTATGAGGTTCTTGTTAAAGTTTTGATATTATGGGGATTTCTACAGACGGGGCCTCAGGCTTTCATTCTCCCCCACCCCATGCCTCTCTCTCTGCTCTCCCTCTAGAACATGGTGTCTCACCCTCTGCTGGGATGGACTGTTCCACCCACTTCATTGTGCCACAGTCCAGTTCTGGGGCTACATGGAGGAAGCAGGCATGGTTCCTGCTTTCCAGGGGTTCCCTGGCAAGAGAGAGCGCTAGTTGTCTTTCTGTTCTGCCTGCAATTCCCTACAATCTCCTTAAAAAGCAGAACTTTCGAATTCTGGCCCCAGACAGTTCTCAGAAGCCTGATAAACTTTCCCATTGCACAGATAGAGAGACTGAGGCCCGGGGAATGGATTGAACTCAGCCACAGCAGAACAGAGGAAGGGGAGTCTTGAGGCCCCCATCCTTAATCTGGGATTCTAGGCACAACGTGCCCCCCTTTTCTCAAGCTGGGCTACCATACCGGAACACCCTGCCTCTCTCTCCTTGGCACAGGCTGGTGACTAACTGTCTCAGCTACGGCCATGCTCCCCAAGGAGGACCTGTATTTAAGCAGCAGTAGGGGACTTCACCCCTTTGCCAGGCAGTAAAAAGTTCCCCAAGGGGGATGCAATAATTACCAAGCCAGGCAGCAGGTGCCTCTACTGTGTTCTGAGTCTCTTAAAATGGCACTGAAAGGGTGTGTCAAGATGTCGCAGCCTGCAATGGGACCCCCACAGAGGAGTGAGTGGTAGCTACCCCAGCAGATAAGTACATGACTCAGCCAGAGCCTTCCAGAAAACAGAAGGGCAGTGGGTAGATTGAGAGGCCGGGGACCGTGGACAGAGCCCTGGACCAGGAAGCAGGACAGCAGGCTCCAGATCCCAGCCCTTCAGTCACTCTGTCTGTGGCCACTCTCCATGCCACTATGTCCTGTTGGCCTTGGGGTAGAAAGAAGGACATGCTGCTAGCCCCCTACGTAACATGTGAAGGGGGCCTAGGGTCCTCTTCTCCCCCTAGTGGCCCTCACAGCTGTCCATGAAGGCTCCAGCTGCCACAAGGAGATCCTCTTGCCCCAGACAGCACTTCTAGACTTGTCCCCAAATTAGCCCCATCTGCCTGGCCCTACATTCCTTAGGCTGTTAGGAACTGGAACCAGAATGTTAGTTGAAGCTGGAGAAAATCTCGGAAGAAGGATCCAGTGTCTTCGTTTGTTAAATAATGAGAGTGTTGGGCAAAGCACTCTCCAGCCCTGCAGACGTCAGGAGTGGCCTGCCGGGCACCCGGACTCAGTCTCTCTCACATACACACCACACACACACCCTTCACACACAGGTCACATGTACTCTCATGCATCCACACCCTCGTACACACACGCCCTCCCACACATACTTCACACACGCACATGTATCACACACACCCTCACACGCTCACACACATATACGTCCTTCACATGCACCTCACGCACATTCTCACACACCCTTCAAAAACACGCCCCCACACATTCCTTCACACACCCTCACACACCACACGCACACACCACGGTGTGCCGCTGCAAAGGGGTTCCATGACAAACAAGCTTGGGAAATGTAGCATATAACATCCCTGGCTTGACGGTTGCCCAAACTGGTTAATATTTAAAGCCTCTGGGAAATCCCACAAGAAAGACTGTTTAACTTTGTATTTCTCAAGCTTATTTGACTGTATTCTTTTTTCCAGAGAACACCTTTGAGTCAATTAGAAATTACATTTGCCTGCTGGTAACAGATACCCAGTCCTAACGACCTAAATAATATAGTTGTGTCTAATACTCTTCCACATCCTGAGGTTGATGGCCGGGGTCGGTGTGATGGCTCCCTCACTCTTCAGGCTTCATCCTCAACACTGCTATCTGCAGGGACACCTCATGGTTCTAGGTGGCTGCTGAGCTCCATTGTGTCTGCATTCCAGGCAGGAAACAAGGTGGGGCAGACATGCACGCTCCCTGTCTCCCTATATTAGAGAACTTTCCCAGCGGTTCCACCCACCAATTCTCATTGCTCCGATCTGATGGTCACTTTTGGCTGTGAGGGAAGCTGGGACATGTATGTAGTCTTTTGGGTGGACACATTGCTCTAAGAACAGAATAAGTGTTCTGTTACCATAGAGAAGGGTGGAAATGAGTAGTGGGTAGACCAGTGTGGTCTCAGTCACTGCTTCTTTGTACTACTGTGTTCTAAGAACGGGTTGGAGTCAGGAAGAGCTGTGCCCAACCCCTACTTCCTGCCTGTGCCTACTGGCCATGTGACCTTGGAGAAGCTTCTTTACCTGTCTCAGCCTATAGTCTTGTCTTTAAAATAGAGGTTATTGGGGCGCCTGGGTGGCTCAGTCAGTTAAGCGTCCCACTTCGGCTTAGGTCATGATCTCGCAGTTTGTGGGTTCGAGCCCCGTGTCGGGCTCTGTGCTGACAGCTCGGAGCCTAGAGCCTGCTTCGGATTCTGTGTCTCCCTCGCTCCCTGCCCCTCCCCCGCTCATGCTCTGTCTCTGTCTCAAAAATAAATAAACATTAAAAAAATTTAAATAGTTTATTATGGGGACCAAATGAGATAAAATACATGCAGGCATTTTATAAACTATGAAATGCTATAGAAACGAAAGGCCCTCTTGTTTTCATTTGTTCCTCAAATAGGCAATACTTCTCTCCCCATTTGACTGAAGAAACTGAAGCTCAGAGATAGGAATTGACTTCTGTAATGATGCAGTCTTAGCCTTGTCTTTGTTAATGGACTGAACCTTGATGCCAGCCTGAGTCTTAGCCCTGACCTTGCCTATAGACTGAGCCTTGATCCTAGCATTAGTTCAAGTTCTGATCTTAGACAGAACCAATCAATGCTGGTTATAGACTTGAGCCTTGATCTTTGCCTAAGTCTAAGCCCTGATCTTGACCTCTGAACTCTAATTAGTAGATGGGCCCTCTTGAACCATCTGGTAGTCCCCAAAGATGTGCACCGGGCTCCACATGGGGGAATATGGACAGTGCTGATTCCCAAGCCTAGAGCTCCTACATCCCAAGAGGACTGGGCTTTCTCCTATGTCTCTCATGTCGTGGCTCATCCAGATCTTGCAAATCAGGAGAGAGAACAAACCAAGCCTGGGGGCCCTGGTGGGGAGAACAGAACGGGTGTCCAGAGAAACAGGAGAAGCACACAGCTTTCTTCCCCCTAGTAATTTTCCCAGCCCCGACAGCTGTAATGGGGAAGGTATTGAAATTTAAATCAGAGCCCAGCCTAACCTCTCTGCCTGCCTGCCGCCTGCTGCCACTGCCGCCTGTAATCTCAGGCTGGCTATCTCCTCCTGGGGAGAACGACAAACTGACTCTGGGAAAGTGATAAATTTTCAATTTTATTTTAAAATATACCAGATGGGAGATTTTATTGGAGCCATAAATATGTCAAGAGCAATGTTGGTGTGTGATGGGCGATGCCTCCTCCTTGGGGCCTCTCTCTCCCTGTTTAGAAATTCCATCAGATTCTTAATAAGAGGCTCCAGTTCGACTGCAGCAAAATAGTCTCTATATTAAAGCAATTGAATTTCCATTTGCCAGACATCTTGTGCTTTAAGCTTCCAGGTTCCAGGGGTGTAGGGTTGCTAAGCCGATTCTAAATGAACCTAAACTAATAACTGCACAGCATGCTGGGGGCTGTGAAAGAGTGGGAGGGGTGGGAGGGGAGGGGAAAGGGAGAGGAGAAGAGGGGAGGGAGGGAAGTGGTGACTGTATAATCACAGACCCGGTGGGGAAGGGCGGGACCACTCTCACCTCTCCTGCTCCTGGGCCAGCCTGGGAAGAAAATCCTCTGAATAACTTAAGAGCCAGCTCCCTCCAGTCACAAAGGGGAAACTGAGTCCCACAGAGGGGTGATGTGGCTCAATGCTGGCCCTTCTTCTCCTATCATTGCTTTCTTTGCTGTCTTGATTGATCAGATATTCTGCTAGCCTTTGTCGTGAGGGGAGGGGGGCCGGGAGGGTGCTGCCACCCGCCCCTGGGGGTTTTGTTGAGGGTAGGGCTGGGAGGAAGGCTGACCCTTGTCCCCAAGACTCTCCCTGGCACCGGGACTCACTTTGGAAGGCTGTGCTCCCACTGGGGTATTTTCATGTGTTCCTGCCTGTGCCATCCCCCTGGCCCCCAGCAGTCTTCTCTGTCAAGTCGTTCTTTGCTCCTGCAGAGACCATAAGCCTTTCACTCAGCCTCAAGCATCTGGCTCAGATCACAGACTCAAGGACATTAGAGGTCAGAAGATCCAAAGCTGGGGAAACTGAGGCCCGGAGAAGGCACAGAGAGTACAATTCTTGTAGAGCAGTCTAGGGTGGTGCCTACCCACAACCTGTCTACTCACCCTAACCCAGCCAACTTGAGCCAGGTCTAGGGGACGCCTTCCCAGCTTGACACAGGCCCAGACAATGCCCAGGTGGTGAGGGATGGAGCCTCAGCAAAATATCACCTTTGTTCAGGGCAAACCAGTTAATTTTGCTGAGCTTCTATTCTCAAAAATGGGCATCCACTTCTGGGAACTAAAAACAAACGAAAATAATGGGTGTATGCTACCTATAACCGAGCATTTGAGAGCTTAAAGGACATAATCCACGACAATTGTCTAGCGTATTGCTGTCTCCTAGTAAGCGCTCCCAAAATGTTAGCTATTATTATTCCTTTGTATTATGATTATCATTACTGCTCTGGATGCTTCCAGTGGTTCTATGTTCCCCATGGCTCTGTGCCCTCCTGGTTGTCTGACAGGATTCTGTAGATGGTAGCTGCTCGATGCTGACTTAAATAGTCGACAATGTTCCATCCATTGGGACAAGACGAGGCCTCTGGAGGCAATTAGCAGACTCAAATCCTCGTTCTCACTTCCTTGATCTGTGTGCTCTGTGGTTGCTCTGGGCCTCGATTTCTTCCACTGTGAAGTGGATGCATTACCCTTTCGCTGCTTTCCTTTCAAGGCTGTTGCAAGAACCAGAGCTAGAGAACTCTCTTGACTGGCATTCTTCCTGCTTCCCGCTGCACGTCTTGTCCCTCCCCACCACACCAGCCTGGGTCTTTCTCAGTGGCCCATGTGCCTGAGCCCCAGAAAGGTCCTGAGAGAGGTGGGGCTGGGGATGGCTTTCACCATCGGCCCCTGGCTCTCCCATCTCTAACCCAGTCATAAGTGTCCAGGGAACTGTGTGCCACCCCTAGGGCCCAGCTGCCGACGAGATCATGGGTATCCTGTGGGTATGCCAACTGCAGCCCTTTTCTGGAGGCCATCTATTCAGGAGCTGTGGTCCTGAGCACCCGGGGTTCACAGTGGATGCTGGCGCTGGCGACCTGATAGTGCAGCTGGAGAGCATGGACGCCTGGAAATCAAGTAACAGAGATGAGGCCAGCCCTGGCCCCAAGGGCAGCAGTGCCAGATGCTGACTGACTCCTTACAGGGTCCTAAGGGACAGTGGTTTCAGCCTCTGAATGTGGACATGTGCTTCTCTTTAAGGAAAAGGTCCCTAGCTCTCATCAGGGGGCTTCTAGCCCTTCCGTTGTTCAGAACCAAGGGGTTAGTTCTCCACCCCAGGTGTGCCTCCTGCCCACACATATACCCTCACCTGATGGGGAGAAGATGTGGAAAGAGGGAGCACACACCCCTGAAATCTCCTATATTCTTTTTTGTTTTAATTTTTTAATGTTTATTTATTTTTGAGAGAGAGAGACAGAGTGCGAGAGGAGGAGGGGCAGAGAGAGAGGGAGACACAGAATCTGAACTAGGCTCCAGGCTCTGAGCTGTCAGCACAGAGCCCGATGCGGGGCTCAAACTCACGAACCACGAGATCATGACCTGAGCCAAAGTTGGACGCCCAACAGACTGAGCCACCCAGGCGCCATGAAATCTCCTATATTCTGAGACCTTGGACATGCTTCAGGCAGGACAGTGAGGCCTGCCTGCCAGGGATCCCCCAGGGACACCCAGAGAACAGTGAGATGAAACCTTCTAGAACTAGCCAGATCCATAGCAGGTGCTCAGTAAAGGGCGGCTCAGCAGGCACACCCTTGAACGAGCTCCCGACTCTCTCTGGGGTCAGCAACCACTCTGCTAACCTGCACAGTCCCTGCCAGCTCTGCTGTCCTCTGCTTCTGGTGACGCCTCCCTCCTTCATTAGAGAGAGCCAAGGACAGTCTGACTGTTGGAAGCTAAGTGGTGAAGGCCATTCCTTGCCATTGACATCTGGCGACGTCTGAATGGAGTGAACCTTTGCAGAGGGTTCACCAAGTCCTAGGCACGGTGCCACCTGCTCACTGGGCTTGATCTGCATTGTCCTCCATTTTAGAGATGGAGAAAGTGAACCCCAGAGAAGTTGGGTGACTCTGTCAAGTGTTGAGGTCACAAAGCCAGGGTATGGGGGCGCCACGTGGGGCAGAGAGCAGTCCTGTGGGTATGCCAACTGCAAGCCCTTTTCTGGAGGCCATCTATTCAGGAGCTGTGGTCCTGTGAGGGGGCAGGGCATGGAGTGACCTGTTCAAGGTCACACACCAAAGGTAGGGCAGAGGTGAGGCCCCAACCTGTATCTTCGAAGGCTTCATCCTAGTCCCTAAACAAATAAATGTTATGGTTATTCCTTGAGATACACTGAAATTCATTCATTCGTTCATCCATTCATTTATCCCACAGATATTTATTGAGCACCTACGCTATTTTTAAGTACTGCTCTAAGTGCTGAGGAGGGATTTGATATTGAACAAAACAAAACTCCCTGCTCTCCTTGAGCTTATATTCTAATGGGGGAGAAAGAGAAAGCAAATCAAAAAGTCAATTACAAAGTTCCAAAAGTTGATAAATCCATGGAGTGCAATGGAGCAGGGTTAGGAGGATGGGGAGGGCCAGGAGGAGTCAGTCTGAAGTTGAGTGGTCAGTGCAGGCCTTGGTGGGAAAGTAGAAATCAAGAGCAGAGACTTGAAGGAGACTTGAAGTTTACCAACCATGTAGACTCTGAGAAAGGAACACAGTATGGAAGTGTTGCCAGTGCAAAGGCCCTGAGGTCACAGTGGACGTGGTACGTTTGAGTACAGCAGAGAGGCTGTAGAGCAGAGGGAGCAGAGGGAGCAGAGGAAGAGTGGGAGGCGATGAGATGGGAAAGATGATGGAGAGAGAGGAACACATCATGTAGACCTTGACATTAAATTTGTCATTGCAAGGTGGACCTTTTTTTTTAATGTTTATTTATTTTTTAGAGAGAACGAGAGTGCACACACGCATGCAGGGGAGGGGCAGAGAGAAGGGGGGACAGAGGCCCTGAAGCAGGCTTTATGCTGATAGCAGACAGCCTGATGCAGGGCTCAAACTCACAAACTGTGAGATCATGACCTAAGCCAAAGTCAGACACTTACCTGACTGAGCTACCCAGGCACCTCTGGAAGGTGGACCTTTATGGGTTAATATGAAGATCCCACAAATAAGTTGTGGGCTCATCACAGCCACATGCGGGTTGGGACCAGGGTGGGAGTGGGGACATCCAGCAAAGTCAGCTGTGCGACATGACTTCTCATCTCCCCTGGGGAATCCCTCCCCTTGCCGCCCCTGCCCCCTGCTCTGCTTAAGATGTGTCCCCAGGGAGACCAGGGCAGCTTGGGGTGACAGCCTAGGAGGGACTGGCTGCAAGTCTGAGGGCTTTGAAGCTGCCAGAACTCACAAGGGCATTAAGAACCACTAGCAGGCAGACAAAAGGCTCTGGAGGTCCATGGAGCCTTCTGTGGAAACCTGTAGCCAGGTTGGTTTAGAACTTAAGAAAGGGCCCTGGCACCATGCCCACTTACCATAGCCCACTCACCACCAGCTTCTGACGATCCCACCTATCTAACCCACCAGCTCCCAGACACCTTGCCTGAGGAAATGCGGGCCCAGGGAGGGAAAGGGCTTATCTGTGGCCACCTGGCAACTCAAGGCCAAAACCACACAGTTCTGACGTCCAGTTCATGCTACTCTGGCAATCTCCAGACAGAAGCTTTCTGTGTCTCTAAGTGTGGGGCAAGCACAGCTGAGAAGAGCTCGCCACCTGCAGCCCTGGCCATATACTGGGGGCAGAGTAGGAGGGTGGACATTAAAAAGCCCTGCAGGTGAAGTTGAAGCCAGTGATTTCTGGAGCTGAGTGTCTCCTCATCTGCCTACTAGCTATGTGACCCTGGAGAAGTAGCTTAATGTTCCTGAGGCACCCTTCGACCCCGTTCTTTTATTTGTGATTTCAGCATGATTAGACTTCTCTCTCAGGACTGCTGTGAGGATGTGAGGGAAAGCCTTGTTTCCTCCCAGGGAGCAGCCCCCCAGCACCAGACGCTGTGGGGAGTTCTGGAACCAGAATCTCAGGGTTCCACCCTAGTCCTGCCACTTACCAGCTCTGTGGCCTGGAGTAAGTTATTCAACCTCTCTGTGCCTCCCATTTTCCAGCTGCAAAATGGGGTTAATAATAGCCCTACTTCTCAGCGTTGCCGTGAAGATCAAATGAGTTCATTTACCTAAAGCATTTAACACAGGGTATTAACTCTAACCACAGCATAACTCCAGGGGGCGCCTTTCACCCCCTGTGCAGCACCCGCCCTACCCTGAATGTTTGGTCCCCCTCTCACTGCCCTTCCTTGAGTTTGAGTGGGCGGTCAGGCAGACCCTCGGGCCTGGGTCCCCAGGGTGGACCCTTGCAGAGGCCCGTCCCTGAACCGAGCTTGCCCCAGCGGCCATCGATCGCAGAGCCTTGGAGGCAGTGAACCAGATGGCGCTTTTAACAGCTTTTTAATGTGATGGAGCTCACTGAGCTTGGAGAGCGGAGACACGTCAGGGGAGGCCGGGGAAGCTTTCAAGGTCAGCCGGCATCAGCCCGACCTTGAAGTCTGTCCCCTCCTGGGGAACAGCCCCGCCAGCACCAGGAGCGGCAAGTCCAGGGGTTCCTGTGACAAGGACCCCGGGAGTTTCTCAGTTGTCAAGGAGGCCCTGGGGGCCTGAGCTGAGGACAAGAAAAACAGCGATGAGGAGGTGTTAAATGGATTAAAGAGACAGGTGGCCGGGACGAAGAGCAAAGCCCAGCCAGGGACAGGAACAGCAGAGGCCTCCTCCTCCAGAGTGCTGTGTTGGTTTCCTCTTCCTCCTCACACACCAAAAAAATCCCCGAGCAGGAGAGGCTGGGAAGATAAACGACTTCCCCTTCATCTCCTCTCCTTCTCTCAGTCTCCTCAGCAGGACAGCGCCGCTTCCTTTGTCTTGCAGGTTAATAAAAATCAGGGTCGGCTCCCTGAGAGATGGCTCAATTATCAGCTCCCCTCACAGAGACCTCAGCCCAGCTAGGCAGCCGGCATCCCAGCCCTGCAGGCTGGGGTCCCCCTCCCCCAACACAGTGTCTCAACACTCCCTAGAGAGGGCAAGGATTCTCCAGGGAAGGCTCCGCACTGTCACCACATTCCCTGGGGCCTGAAGCAGGCCTGTCAAAGCCAGACTCAGCCTCTTCCCAGCTGGGCTCTCTCATTGGCCATTGGCCTCAGCTCCCTTGTGTGCGCTGAGCATTCTGCAGCTCACACACGCTGCTCGCTGCTCGCATTATCCTCTGGAAGGTGGGGATTGTCCTGAGTCCTAAGCACAGGGAGCTGGAATGGGCTGCCCAGAGTTGCTGGGCCGGGAGGTAGGGGAGAGAGAGGAGCTGGAACTCAAATTTGAGGGCTGGTTCCCAGACCCGAGCACAGCGGAGCCCGCCTGCTGGGGAGGAATGCTGTAGCCCTCCAGTTGCGGGTCAAGTTCTCAGGGACTAGCTGGGCTCCCCCGCAGCCAGTCCACCAAGGGGACCCAAGGGAGATCAAGAGCAGGGGGTGGCTCCCTCCCAACTCCCTTCTGCCCAGAGCCTGGGCCTAGGCCAGGGCACAGTTGGGAAAGTGGGCCAGGCCCCTTTCAGAGCAAGTCATGGGAAACTCGGGGCTTCAGGCATCCCTGCGTGTCCACCCCTCCCCAGTGAAGCCAAGAGGAATGAGGGGATCTCCAGCCCCATGGACAGCTCCCTGAATTGAGAATCAGGCTGTTTCATTTCAGTCCCAGCCCTGCTGTAGGCAAGGAGGGGCCGTGGACAAGTTCCTGCCTGTCTTTGCCCTTAATTTCCCCATCTGTGAACTAGAAGATCCCTCTGGCTCCCTTGCTGGAGGATCTGGCCGTCTACTCACACTAAACAAGCCCAGGTAGAGACAGTGACTGGAGGAGCTGAGCCCACGGCCCACGCCGTGGGAATCCAGGGACTAGGGTCTTGGCGGCGGCTGTAGGCTGTCAGCAGAGCCCAAACTTTCCCACAGATGCAGCTCAGCCCCCAGAACAGGCCCCACAGTTCCCACCACAGAACTTCCAAGTGGAAACCACAATGCGTGCAGAAGCCAGGCAGAAAGTAAACAGAAAGCAATGTCCCCAGGACCTTGGGGCCTGGGGCCCAGCCTGAGGCAGCTCCACAGAAGGCAGCTCTGACCAGAGCAGATTCTTGCCGAGCCTGTCTGGACTGGACGGCCTGGGGGCCCTGAGGGGGGTGGGGAAGGCAGCTCTGTCTCCTGGTAATTGCAGAGGGGCAGGGGAGAGTACCCGGCTGGACACCAGGAGATGGCGCTTGGTCTTAGCCTCTGCTGACTCACTAGGTGGGGCACCGAGCCTCACCTTCTGCATCTGAACAATGGACGCAGCACATCCCCTGTTTTCTCAGGCTTTTCTCAAGTGCTGAGAGTGTGACCTAAAACACGGCACAAGAAGGGGGAAGAAAGGGGGCCACCCCGGGGACTCTATCAGGAGGGCCCTACTGTGAGTGTTTTGGGCCAGACCTCCCCTGCCACATACCATTTATAGATGAGGAGACCTTACCCACATCGGCCACACAGAGACAGGGAGCTCGGCTCTAAGCTCTGGCTCCAAGGTTCTGAGCCCAAGACCAGTAAGGAGACTCAGGCAGCCCTGGCCAGTGCAGGCCAGGCTAGGGGTGGAGAGGGCAGTGGGGTGGGGGCTGATCTGTCCCCACCCTTTCTTCCCCCTCTCCCCAGCTTTTCTCCTTGTGCCTGGCCACGCCTCTGGCTTGGGACCCCTGTCAGAAGGAAGAGGAAGTAAACAGGGTGGGGAGCCAGCTGACCTGCAAGACTTATCCCAGGGGACAGGGCAGTGGAGGGGGGGGTGTTTCTCCCATGCAGAGGCAGAGCCCTGGGTCCTGTCTCCGCCTTCACCACTCCCACACCACTGACCCTGACCTGGTTGGCCCAAGGCTTCCAAGGGACGTACCAGGGACAGCCTTCTGAGTGGCCTAGTCCCAGCAAGTGTCCCTCAAGTAGACAACCCCTCACAAAGTTCTCATTTCTCAGCAATCCTGTCTCAGAGGACACTCATTCCCACTTGACCATGTCATAGAGCTCACGAGTAAAGCCCAAGGATCAGACTCTGGCTCTCTGACTCCAAGTTCAGGAGTCAAAATGTCTCCCCTGACCTCCCCCCCATTAGCAAATCCATTTGGGGAATTAAGCATTTCTGTCTTCCTTCTTCTGACAGCTTAGGGGTGTGTCTGCCTCAGCACCCAGCCTGGGCCCAGCAGGCTAGGAGAATGAGCTCACCTGGCTTCGACAGTGACAGTCGAGGTACTTTCCTGTGTGTGTTTCACATGAGCTGGCAAATCAGCGTGTTGTTAGCCACTATCCGCACGTTCTTCCTCTCCTCCAGCCCCCTTAGGATGTCCTCTACCCAAATGACTGCTTCCCACCGTATGCCAAGTTTCTCTTCCCTAAATCACATCTCCATTGTGCAAAAGCCATGCTGCATTCTGAGAAGACAGGGGAAGGCCCGCTGTCCCACTGAGACCCGCTTCCACCCCAGGGCTCAAAATGCCACTAGCTGGGCTCCAAGGCTCTTGTCCCTTCTGTCTGCGGTCTTCTTTGGCACAGGGTTTGGACACACATCCCGAAACTGCTCCAGGGCCAACTGTACTCCACACAGACCCAGACTACCCCCCCATTCCAGGTGGCTCTCTTGAGAGCATTAAAAGTCACCCCACTTCTTCTGTAGAAAAAGATCCTCATTAGGGGCTCCTGGGTGGTTCAGCTGGTTAAGCGTTTGACTCTCGATTTCAGCTCAGGTTTTGTGGGATCGATCCCTGTGTTGGATACTGCACTGACAGCATGGAGCCTGCTCGGGATTCTGTCTCTCTGCCTCTTTCCCCAGCTCACTCACTCTCTGTCTCTCAAAATAAATAAGTATTTAAAAAGAAAAGAAAAAGGCCCTCACACAAAGAGATTCCTGTCGACAGTCTTGATGGCCTATTATGACACATGCCCCATGACCTGTCAGAATCCCCCTTTTGGGATCTGATAACTACCCCCACGTGCCCACCATCCCTGTCCAGATGCAAAAGGCTCTTGGGAAGATTCTCACCCCAGCCTCCCCCCTCATCAGGTCCCTCTTCCGGGGTTGGGACAAGAAGAAGAGGCGTTGCAGAGAGTGGACTGACAGGGCCCCTGTGGCTAGCCAGACTTGGCTAGAGCAGTGACTGAGCCCTGCACCAGGAGGCTGGTTTCTGGTTTCAGCTCTGCTGCTGACTTGCTTTGTGACAGTGCACAAGATGCCTGCTGTTTCTGGGCTTCAGGCTCCTGTCAGGGAAATGGGAGTGGCAACTGGTCCTCCTTGGGTTTTAGGATCTCTGTAAGACCCCTCTGTCCCTCCTACCGGGGCTCAGATCTCTTCAGGGCATCTCTTCCTGCCGGCCTCTGCTCTCCTCCCTCAGAAGCACTCCTCCTTGGGCCCCTGAGGGGACACAGGCACATGGCACACACATACCCACCTCTCTAGGGAGGCTGTCCCCAGCGGCTCCTATTTCCAGCCACAACCCCTGCCGCCTTTGAATCAGGGCGTACAGCTGCCCACATGACCACGTGGACACATGGAAACATGGCCACACAGCCACAGAACTCCATCACAGAGCCTTTCTCCCTGCTGAGCAGGCTAAAGCTTTAATCCCCTTACACAAAGCCCACTGAATCCTTCCTGGCGGGAAGGTGGTGGGGGCACAAATTGGCTTATTCCACTGATCCAGAGTGAGGCTTGTCCCCATGAGGACCAGCAGATCCATCCCTGCAGGCGCCTGCCAGCCTGCTCTTGCCCCCCACACACCGCTTGCTCCCCTCCCCCAACGCCCAGGCCTCCAGGGATCCGTGTACATTCAGGGATATAGAGACTCCCTGTGGGCCTCCCTCCCTCCTTCCAGGAGAGCTGCTGGGAGCAGACAGGTCCGGGATGCCAAGTTCCTAAATCGACCTGATGGGTTAGCCCGAGGATAGGGTGTCTGATATGAACTGCTAAGAAAGGCACAGACAGGTTGAGAAATTATACACGTCCCAGAAAATGGTAAAATGGGGACATTTTCTCTGCATTCCCTTCACCCACTTTTCATAGCCATATCCAGGGACTCTCCAGGCCAGAAAAAAATATTTAGTAAACCCGCTTCCAAAAAATGTCAAACTGGCCAGAGGTCAGGTAGCCTCAAAAGAAGAGACAGCTAACAGAACTTTGGGCATTTTCAGAAGAGATAATTTGGGTCAGGAGAGTTTTCTGGTGTTCTTAAAAGCCCATGGTTGTATGTCCGCCCATGTATGTGAGTGAGGTCAAGGGCAGAGTTGTTATCTCCAGAGGGAGGCAGGTGGTGCCATGAAAACACAGATCCACACAAACACTGTCTGGCACAATTGCCAAAACCTGTCACCTACATCAAGGGGAGAATAATTCAGTCACGTCACTCCAGAAATTTCTCTCATGCCTCCTTCCTGTCATCCCCTCCTCTTACCCTGAGGCAACCAATCACTGTTCTGATTTCTGTCACCAAGATTAGTTTTGCTTGTTCTCGATTTTCACATAGATGGAATCTGTCCATACATACCTTTTTTTTTTTTTTTTTTTTTGGCCTGGCTGCTTCCACTCAGCATAAATTATTTGGGATTCATCCATTTAGCTGCATGTATCAGTAGCTCATTCCTTTTTATGGCTGAGTAATATTTCATTGTATCAACATACCACCCACCGTTTATCCAGTCTCCCGTTGATGAACATTGGACGTTGGGGTTTTTTCTAGTTTGGGGTTGTTATGAATAAGGCTGCTATGGGTATTACCCCCAAAATATTTCAGTGCATATTTCTTTTTTTTTTTTTAATATTTATTTATTTTTGAGACAGAGAGAGACAGAGCATGAATGGGGGAGGGTCAGAGAGAGGGAGACACAGAATCTGAAACAGGCTCCAGGCTCTGAGCTGTCAGCACAGAGCCCGACGCGGGGCTCGAACTCACGGACCGCGAGATCATGACCTGAGCCGAAGTCAGCCGCTCAACCAACTGAGCCACCCAGGTGCCCCCAGTGCATATTTCCTAAGAACAAGGATATGTGTTTTTTTTTGTTTCCGTCACCAAAATTGAGATATTAACATTGATCAAATATTATTATCTAATCTACAGAACTTCTTATTCAAATTTTGTCAGTTGTGCCAATAATATCCTTTATTTTAAAACTTTTTTTTTTTTTCTGGTCCAGGATTTGATCCAGGATCATGAGCTGCTTGGAGTTGTCATGTTTTCATGTCTCATTTAATTTGAAGTAGCTCCTCAGCCTTTCTTTGTCTTTCATAAGCTTGACATTTTTGAAAAGTACAGGCTGGTTATTTTAATGAATGTTCTTCAGTTTAGGATCGTCTGATGTTTCTTCATAATTAGATTCAGGTTATTGATTTTTGGCAGGATTATCACAGAAGGGACATTGTGTCCTTGGTGCATCATCACAGGAGTGCAGGCTGCCTCTTTGTCTATTACTAATGACGCTAACTTGGATTCTGGTGAAGGTGGAGTCTCCCACTGTCAAGTCTCTGTTTACCATTTGTATTCATAGCTCTTTGGGGGGAGTCACCTGAAGATTGTATAAATAGCCCATGCTCCATCAAACTCTCTAGCCACTAATTGTATCATCCACTGATGATTCTTGCTAAATCAGTTATTACTACAACAGTGGTCAAAGGTGCTTTCAAATCCCATACCTCCCTTCTTATTTATTTGTTTGAATTCCACCATAAGGAAGACCTTTTTCTCTCCCCCAAGTATTTATTTGTGTTCATTATATCTGTGCAGACTCATGGATTTTTATTTTTTGCAATGCGTTATAATCCATTTCTGTCATTATTTATTTTAGTGCTTAAATGGCCCCAGATTTGGCTCAGTGGGAGCCCCTTCAAGCTGCCCCTGTGTCCTTTTGACCCTTCCCCATTATTCTTTAGGCACTTGCTTACTTTTAGACTCATCATGTGCTTGCCCTGGAATCAGCCAATTTTACCAAGAAGCCCTTGCTTGGGGCGCTTGGGTGGCTCAGTCGGTTAAGAGTCTGACTTCGACTAAGGTCATGACTTCACAGTTCGTGGGTTCGAGCCCCGCATCAGGCTCTGTGCTGACAGCTCAGAGCCTAGAGCCTGCTTCGGAGTCTATGTGTCCCTCTCTCTCTGCTCCTCCCCCGCTCATGCTCTTTCCCTCTCTCTCTCCTTCAAAAATAAATAAAAACATTAAAAAAAATTTTTTAAAAAAAGGAGCCCTTGCTTATTTTAGCAGAAAATAATCTGCTAAATTATTATTTAGTTAGAATACCCATAACCATATCTATATTAATATTTATAAACCCATCACCTCCAACTCCTATCCAATACCTAAAGGTACATTCTTGTCTTTGCATTGCTGTATTTGTAATTCAGTTTTCCAACAGTCAGAATCCTGGATCCATGATTTTTGTCATATTTACTCATTTGTTTGAGCCTAGAACACTTGCAGAAAGTAATTTCAGAATTGCTAACCCCTACCACTGCAGAAAGCAAACCTGCTAACTAGAGTTTGATATTTCTGCAGCCCCTTTTCTGCCTTTGTCTGGGTGTATATAGCCAACATGCTGTGTTCAAAACTTCCTTAGATCATGTTTCTTTCCTCTGTTAGTGTGGTTCCGTTATTCATCCAACTTCTGTGAGTAACTGATGTCATTAGTTTCTCTTTGTTTCTTTTTTGCGAAACCTTCATATAAATTTCTTCATTTCCCCTTCTTTCTTACACAAAAAGTAGTATGCTATAGGTATAGTTTTGCACTTGATTTTTTCACTTAAGAATACATTCTGGAGGTGCCTGGTTGAGCATCCAGCTCTTGATTCCAGCTCAGGTCATGAACACAGGGTTGTGGGATCAAGCCCCACGTCGGGCTCCATGCTGAGCATGGAGCCTGCTTGGGATTCTCTCTCTCCCTCTGCCCCTCTCCTCTGCTCGTATGTGTGCACTCTCTCTCTCTCAAATAAAAAATAAAATGAAATAAAATAAAATAAAATAAAATAAAATAAAGAATACATTCTGGAGCCACTCTGTCAGTTCATAGAGATTGTCCTCTTCTTTTTGTAAGTTTACATTTTTACTGTAGAGTAACACACAGAGAAAATAGTGCTAGAAATTAGGGATTTCTGAGGTGCTAGTGACATGAGGGTGTTCAACTAATTAGTTTTGCCTGGTTTGAATACTATATAAGTGGGTTCATATAATATATATTCTTTGGTGTTTGCTGCCTTTGCTCAACATTGTGTTTGTGACATTTATTCTTGTGGTTGTGTGTAGTTATAGTTTATTATTTAGTATTCCATTTCATAAGTAGATCACAATATTTTTGTCCGTTATATTATTGATGGGCCTTTGGGTATTTCCAGGTTTTTGGCTTCACAGATAGTATCACTATGAACATTTTAGTACCTGGAATGTTGTTGGTACCTAGAAGTGGAGCTGCTGGGTTATAGGACATGAGTATGTTCAGCTTTAGCATATGCTATTAAACACTCTCGCCAAGTGTTAATGTACCAACGTACATTCTCTCCAGTCTTGCATAAGGGTTTCAGTTGCTCACTGACAGCAGATTCTTGTTTTTTACATCCTCACCGATGTTTTATTTTGTATTCGTCTTATTTATTTCAGCCATGCTGGTGTGTGTGTGTGTGGTGTTGGAATTTTAATCTATATTTCCCTGATGAGCAAATAGCATTTTCTCCAACATCACCGGCAAACTGGCCCCCTTATGAGAAGCAGCCTGGTGTAATGAAGGGCTCTGGCCTTGGAATCAGAAGGCCTGGCTCTGCCCACCCAGATTGGCTGAGCTGTAAGGTTTTGACCTAGCCAAGCCTCAATTTTCTCATCTGTACAAGGGGAATAAAGACCCTTGTCCTGCTTTTGCAGCAGGCACGCAGTGGCACTGGAAGTGGTGGAGCCCCCACGCCTCTTTCTTCCCCTACTTCATGGGCACATTTCTGTACATAAGACAGGGGTACACTCACCCACATGTCAGTCTTCTTCCTGTTTCTGTCTTGCATCTTTTCCCTCCTTCAAAAACATCTGAAGCTCTCCTCCACCAGAAACTTTCCCTGATCACCTCTATCTTTCTTCTATATCACTGAGGCAAAGCCTAGACCAGAAAGAGCCATGGATGGACCCAGGAGAACAGTCAGGTACTCTTGGCTTGATCTGTTGCTATGTGATCTGAGGCTGGGTTCTAGAAGGAAACGGGTGTGGGCATTGCCTGTAGCATCTCTGGGGCACTTTGCAAGCTGCTGTTTTAGTGCTCTTTCGTGCAGTGCCAGATGAGGTCATCCAAGCAGTTTAGCAGATGGGAGATAGACAAACTATCTTTGTGTATTTAGAATGGCCAAAGAGATGTGTAAACAGCTGCCAATGTGCCTGTGTGCCAACGAGGAAAGCATAGCATCCCAAAAGGAGCTCTGGAATTCCCCCAGAGATCCCATGGGAGAAGTGCACCCCCACTTTTCCATCCTTCAGTACTGCTCTGGTCTGGGCAAGGCTCGGATTGGTAGCCCAGCTCTCATTCTCTCCGAGGAGACGTTGGCTGTGGCACCGTGCGGGCCGCTGGGCAAGGCTCTGCTGTGAGTGTCCTGGAGAAGGCTCGGCATGGACCCTGCACGCCAGATGCTGAGAGCCTATGGGGGGAAACAGACACAAACAACTGTAAGTGTGTTCCGGGAGAGGCCCAGATGGCCTCTGACTAGACGGCTGATGGGTAATGGGGACAAGCGGAGGGTGAGAGAAGGTGTTCCCGGCCCGAGTTACAGCCTGGGCACAGACACAGAGCTGGGGGCCTGAGCGTGCCTGTGGAAAGAATGATAGGGGCCCTTAGATCACCAAGGGCCTTGAGAGCCTGGCTGATGAGGTGGGATTTTATCCTGGGGGTAAGGGCTGGGTAGTCACTGTTGTTTTTGAGAGAGGTTGGAATAGGGGTGATATAACCAGGCTGATCACAGATGCTCACCTGTAGAAGGATCCCAGCTCAGAGTCTCCCCAACTGACTTCTACCATTTGGACTCCCTTCCTCAGGGACCCAAAGACTTTTTCAGTTCCAAGAGCTTCCGCCAAAGTAAAAACTCTGGATGCGGGTTCAAACCGTGATGGCATTAGCCGCTCAGCCCAAGATCCTTAGAAAGATCTGACTCCAGAGGGCAGGGCCAGACTATGTGTTTGTGAGGGTGGGCATAGGGATAGGGCAAAGGAAATGTTTGTTAAACATCTCCAGTGCCAGACGTTATGCTAAGTGTTCTACATTCAATATCTCACCATTTGTAACAACCCTGTTAGAATGGCATTAGCCCCATGTTATGGATGAAGAAACTGAGTCTCAGGCAGGCTACATTATCCACATAGTACGCGAATCTATCCACAAAGCCTGAGCCTGTTCCAGGCAAGTGTGTGTGACATGTCTCCAGGAGTCCAGTGGGAGGGGAAGGGTTGTCTGGGCCTGGTGCTCCCGTGGTCCATGACGCACGGCTCTGAACCGCAGGCTTCTGAATGCCCTTCCCCACAGAGCTGCCCCTGGCCATTCCCCATCTGGGCATTCCCAGCCCAAGGTGCAGGGTTGCAGTCTTTTTCTTTTCTTTTTATTTATTTATATTTTTAATAAACATTTTTTAATGTTTATTTACTTATGAGACAGAGAGAGAGAGAGAAAGAGAGAGAATGAGTGGGGGAGGGGCAGAGAGAGCGGGACAGAGCTTCCAAAGCAGGCTCTGTGCTGACAGCAGGGAGCCTGATGCGGAGCTCCAACTGAGAACTTTGAGATCATGACCTAAGCCCACAATCAGGTGTCCCAGGGTTGCAGTCTTTTTAAAGACATCAGAAGACATCAACAAAAAAGAGGCAAGTTCTGTTCAAATGAGATGCAATTTTCTTAAAGCCTCTGGAGTCCTCCCCTAAGGGAATGCAAGTGTGGGTTCATTGCACAGCATTTGTGCTTTTAAAGACTGTTGCCGTCTAACTCCTCCAACTGCGGAGTTTGTGAAACAATGTTCTCCTCACTATCTCCAAGTCATGGACATTGGATGTCATTTCATGCGAACGGTCGGATTCACTGGCCGATTCGTCAACGAACATGAAATTTCTGCTAGTGCTGTACTGGGTGCTGGGAACGCCCAGGGCCAGCCTGGGC
The DNA here is from genome assembly GCF_023721935.1 of Panthera uncia. NCBI lineage: Eukaryota > Metazoa > Chordata > Mammalia > Carnivora > Felidae > Panthera > Panthera uncia. The sequence goes on from NW_026057582.1 coordinate 114,080,963, forward strand.
CCAGAACATGCACAGTGGCCACAGGGTTAGAACCTTAGTAATAGAGGCTTGGGGTGAGCAGCGATTAGCTCCGCAGTGATGGGGTGGGTAAGGTGGTAGGAAGGGGTACAGCCCTCCACCCCCACCCCTGTGGCGGATTCAGACAGGTAAGTGGGCCCCTGCCAGGCCCTCAAGGAGAACACCATCGTCCAGGACCAAGGGAGACAATGACTGTGAGGAGAGAAATTCTAGGTGCAAAGGCCGGCTTGATCAAAGGAAAGGAAACAGGACTGGTATGTTGGCGGGTGGGGGTGGGGGAAGTCAGGTCCCTTTTCTGGAGGGAGTGGAAGATAGTTTCAGGTCAGGTAGTCCTACCCCAGGGCCCCACCTGACTGCCCAGCCTTTCCCCTCTACTCAGAGCCTCAGGCACAACCTTTGCTAGACTGCCTTTGTTTCCCAAGAGACCAGGCTGTTTCTCACCTCTGGCCTTCACTCATGCTGTCCCCTCTTCCGGACTACCCTCCACCTGCACCTCTTCTTCTCCTGACAGACATGTGTGAGGTTCATCTGGGCTCTCACCTCCTCATAAAGCTTCACGCTGAGCTCGGTGCCCTCCTTGCTGCCCCAACAGCACCCATGCGTCCCCACACCGCCCTGGTCACAGTGTGGTTGTCTTGTCTGTCTCCCTCACTGGACTGTGAGCACCTCCGGGGAGGGGGCTGAGTGTTGGACTCCCAGTGAGTCATGAGCGGAGGGACTGTGTGGAGGGAGGCGTGTGACTCCACAGCTCCCCAAAGGGGGGGAAAACCTGAAGTGTTAGAACGGTGAAGGAGCTGGGGAAAGTTCACAACATGGACTATGCAATTGTGTCCAGACCTGAGCTTCTGTTTGTCCTGTGAGTATAAAAGTCACCTGTCTTGCAATAGAGAAAATAAAATCAGAGAACCGTGAATTTCTCTAATCTGTTTCCCTCCAGCAACGTTGATACCCTGCCCCCAGCACCTAGGGGCTCCTAAGTGACCTGAGCCTTGAGGCTTCCCCCTCAGCGTTGGGAGGCCACCTCCTCTCTGAAGCCTCCCTGGAATGGCTGGCTGTACCTTTAAATGGGGCCCTTGTTCCTCAGAACCCGACCCCAGGGTGCTCCACTCTCACTCCCTGTGGGCCCTTTCTCTCTCTCACCACAGCCCTGACCCCATAGACCAGGCACTCGCTCCTTCTCAAACCTCCAACCAGCTTCCTGAAATGGTGGCCCAGCTTCATGTGGATATGTTCTGTTTGGCCTGCAGTGTTTTTTTAGAGTTTTCATTGGTTGCTTAACATTTGAAAATCAGATTTTATTTATTTTTTCATTATGTTTTAAGATTTTACTTTTAAGTAATCTCCACACCCAGTATGGGGCTCAAACTCACAACCCCAAGACCGAGAGTCGCATGCTCCACTGACTGAGCCAGCCAGGTGTCCCCCAAATCAGATTTTAATGAGTTCATTTCGTGATCATTTTTCAAGCTGTACATTAGAATTTATGCACTTTTCTGTATGTATACTTCAACTAAAAATTATTTTTTAAAATCTGCAAACAGTATATCATTTCGTATCTCTTCAACACTGGGAAGGCCTGCATGCTGGACCTTTATTCTAAGTGAGTTTTGGCAAGCCGCTGCCTCCTTCACAGAAGACAGGTGACCCCCATGTTGCCACAGTCCCTGCTGCTTTCTATTCTACTCCCTGGCTGCTTTCCTCATTTGTGTACCTGCTCGAGCATGGGCATGGGAGCTGGTTCTCTTTGTCTTCTTAGAACTTTTATTTCCCACTGCCTCCTGGATGCTCCATGGGGACCTCAAACTCACGTCATGACTGAACTCACATATTCCTCCCCATCCCCCAACCCTCCCCGCCAAGTACTCTCAGTACTAAGAAATGCATCACAGTGCCCCCCCCCCATTCCCAGCTGTCCAAGGCAAAGGTCTGGGCATCACCAGGACACTTGTCTCCTCCTTGTCCTACCTGCAATTCACTACCAACCCTGCAGATTCTGCAAACCTGCCCCTGCTCTCCATCCCTCAGCGCCCCTGTCCTGGGCCAAACCGCAGTCATCCCTACTGGGACCACAGCAGGCTCGTGACTACTGGTCTTCCTGCCCCAACTCATGTCCCTCTAATCTGCAGAATCCTCTACAGCCAGAAAGGTCTTTAAAATGCAGTGTGATCATGTCACTTCCTGTTTCTATCACTTTGATGGCTTCCCATTGCTCTTGGGGGAAAATCCAAACTCCTTACAAGGAAAAATTCCGAGCTCACTGAAAGGGCCTGTGTCCAGTGCCTGCCTCCCTCTTAGCCTCTTCCCATAGGCTCTCCTATTCTCTACCCCAGACTGTACACTCTCCTATCTCAGCTCATTACCTCCACATTTCATGGGTTTTTTTCAACAGGAGATATGGGTTTTATACAATAAATGGTACACATCTTACATTGCATCTTGACTGATTTTTTTCTCCAATTTTTTACTGCAGGAAAATATTTAACATAAAATTTACTATATTAACCATATTTGGGTGTACAGTTCAGTGGTATTAAATACATTCATAATGTTGTATGTGTATCCCCACCATCCATCTTCAGAACTGTTTCATCATGTAAAACTGAAAGTATGTACCCACTGATCAATAGCTCCCCATTCACCTGAATCCCCAGCCCCCTGGCAGCAACTGTTCCACTTTCTGTACCCTTTAAACAATAAGTCCCTCCCTCAGTCCCAGGCAACCACCATTCTACTATTCTGTCTCTATGAATCTGACTACTCTAAGCACCTCATATAAGCAGAATCATAAAACATTTGTCTTATATGATGGGCTTATTTTTCAATTAGCACCATGTCCTCAAAGTTCATCCATGTTGTAACATATGGCAGAATTGCCTTCCTTTTTAAGGTTAAATAATAGGCCACTATATATGCAATACCACATGTTGCTTATCCACTCATCCGTCAGTGGACATGTGGGTTGGTTCTACGTTTTTAGTTTGATTGATTTTTACACACGTAGGCACCCAGGTTGTTGTGTGTATTCGTGGTTTGTTCCTTCTCATTGCTGTGTAGTATTTCATTGTATAAATATACCACTATTGATACATTCCACTGTTAATGGCATTTGGGTAGTGCTATGGGCTCAGTTGTATGCCCCAAAATTCATGGGTTGAAACCCTAGCCCCAGTATTTGTGTAGGTTAAGTGAGGTCACAAGGGTGGGCCCTAATCCAATAGGACCAGTGTCCTTATAAGAAGAGGAAAAGACACCAGGAGTGCTAGCACATCAAGGTAAGGCCGTGTGAAGACACAGCAAGAAGGCAGCCACCTACAAGCTAAGGAGAGAGGTCTCATCAAAAACCAACCTGATTGGTACCTTGATCTTGGACTTTCAGCCTCCAGAATTGTGAGGAAATAAATTTCTGCTGTTCAAGCCACCCACCCAGCCTGTAGCATTTTGTCATGGCAGCCTGAGCAAACTAATACAGGTAATTCTTTATCAGGGGCTATTATAAATACAGCTGCTATGGCTATTCTTCTGCATGACTTCTGGTAGACATAAGCACTTATTTCTATTTAGTATGTCCCCGGGAGTGGGACACCACAGAGTAGATGCATTGGTAGAAAGAAGGAAGAAAGAAAAAGAAAAAGAAAGGAAAGAAGAAGGAGGAGGAGGAGGAGGAGAGGAGGAGGAAGGAGAAAAAGAAGGCAGAAGAGGAGGGGGGGAGGGAAAGGAGGGGGAGGGGAAGAAGGAGAAGATGAAGAAAGGGAAGAAGAAGGAGAACAAGGAGAAGAAGGAGGAGAAGAAGAAATTGTTTTGGAACCATCTGAGAATAAGTTATGGTGGATACACTGTCTCACAAAAGCCACATTACAACCAGTGAAGTCAGGACACTATATTATTACTATCTAATCAATAGATACAATCCAATTTCATCAATTATCCCAATCATGTCCTTTATACCCAAAGGGTCCAATCCATGCTCATGTGTTGCACTCAGTTGTCCAGTCTCCTTAGTCTCCTGCAGTCTGAGACAGCTCCTCAATCTTCACTTACGTGACTCTGACACTTGTGAAGATTACAATCTGGTTATTTTGTAGAATGCCCCTCAATTTGAGTTTATCTGATGTTACTGGTTTTAGGCAGGAATAGCACAGAAGGGACGCTGTGTTCTTCCCGTGCATTCTTACATCTTGTACACAGTCAATCTGTCCTGTTACTGGGGATATTAATTTTTAACATTTGTTTAAGATGCTGTCTTCCAGGCTTCTTCACTGTTAAATTAATTAATAAGTGCAATGCACTTATCAATTTATAAGTAATTAATAAATATTTTGTGGGGAGAGAATTTGAGATTGTGTAAACATCCTCTTCCTCATGAAAATTTCGGCTGACAGTTCCCTCATCCATTGGTGGTTCTTGCCTGAATCAAATATTTCTACAATGGTTGCAAGAAGAGCTTTCTCTTCTTCTCACGTGTCTATTCTATGTCTTCTTTATGTTAAAATGGACTCATGCATTCTATCACTATTTATTTTGATGCTCAAATTGTCCCAGATTTGGCCATTGGGAGCCTTTCGAGTTGACTTTTGTGTCCTTTAAAAACATATTTTTAGGGGCGCCTGGGTGGCTCAGTCAGTTAAGCGTCTGCCTCTTGATTTTGGCTCAGGTCATGACCTCACAGTTTGTGAGTTCGAGCCCTGCATCAAGCTCCGTACTGACAGTGTAGAGCCTGCTTGGGATTCTCTCTCTCCCTTTCTCTGCCCCTCCCCTGCTCAAGCTCTCTCTCTCTCTCTCTCAAAATAAATATATAATTTTTTTTAAAGAAATTGAAAACATATTTTCAATTGTGATCAAATACACGTAAAATAAAATTTATCATCTTAAACATTTTAATGTGCAATTTCAGTGGCTTTGAGGACGTTCATATTGTTGTGCCACTATCACTGCTGCCCATCTCCAGATTCTTCATCTTACAAAATTGAAGCTCTGTACCCTGTAAACAATAACTCCCTGTCACTCCCTCAGTCTCAGGCAACCACCATTCTACTTTCCGTCTCTACAAATGTGACTACTCCAGGCATCTCACATAAGTGGAGTCTCTCAGTATTTGCCCTTTTGTGACTAAATTACCTCATTTAGCAGAATATCTTTGAGGTTTATCCATGTGATAGCATGTGTCAGAATGTCCTTCCTTTTTAAGGCTGAATAATATCCAGTTATATGTACAGACCACATTTTCCCTCAATGGGACACCTTGTGGCTATTGCGAATAATGTTGCTATGAACTTGAGCATACTTTGAGTATCTTTGAGTCTCTGCTTTTTTTTGGGGGGGGGGTAATGTTTATTTATTATTTTTGAGAAAGAGACAGAGTGCAAGCAGGGGAGGGGCAGAGAGAGAGGGAGACACAGAATCTGAAACAGGCTCCAGGCTCTGAGGTGTCAGCACAGAGCCCGACGTGGGGCTCGAACTCACGGACCGTGAGATCATGACCTGAGTTGGAGTCGGACACTTAATGCTTTTAATGCTTTTGAGTATCTACCCAGAAGTAAAATTGCTGGATCATATAGGAATTCTATTTTCAATTTTCTGAGGAACCACCATACTGCTTTCCATAGTAGCCATACAAACAGTGAAAAAGTTTCAATTTCTTCACATCCTTGCCAACACTTGTTATTTTCTGTTTTTTGATAATAGCCATCCTAATTCATGTGAGGTCATATCTCATTGTGGTTTTGATTTGCATTTCCCTAATGGTTACTGATGCTGAACATTTTTTCATGGGCTTATTGACCATTTGTATACCTTCTTTGAAGTAATATCTATTCAAGTTGTCTGCCCCTATTTTAACTGGGTTGTTTGTTTTTTTGTCACTGTGAGTAGGAGTTCTTTATATATTCTAGATAGTATCTTGTTTATATTGACATGTCCCCATCATTCTCTGACTTCTTTCTGTCTGAAATTATAAGGTGTTTCAGATGTTCTACTTCTCCTGCTCCAGCCCTGGTATCGGCCATTTTCCCAAAGAGCCTGGTTCCTTTTAGTGGAGAATGGCATGTAGAAACAGATTTGGCTTCTGGGTTTGCTCATTGCTCTTGGTTGGGGCTGAGGGTGGGGGATGTCTTCCAGGCCCTATTAGTGGTCAGAGCTGTAGAATGTGTGTGTATGTCTATATCATAGATAGATTTCAATATCTATATATTGAAAACCATAAGTCACGTCAATACCTCACATCAATACTACAACCCACCACCACAGGGTTTATTCTAGCTTCTCCCCTTTCCATGTTTGTACCTTCCTTCTCCAACAGTGAGAAACCTGGCTCCCACCATCCTCAGTGCATTCACTTATCGCTCAATCCCTTTGTAAGTAGCCAATCTCTTGACTTCCTGGCCACCACTTCACTTGGCCATCTCCCTACTCCCCTCCAACCCTCTTGCTGCCTTCAACATGTATTGGGGAAGGGGAAGGGATCCTAATGGTTTATGGCGTGAATTACTCAATTATTCAGGAAGGAAGGAAGCAAGGAAGCAAAGACAGTGCTGGGGTTTGTAGAATGTGCGGACAGCTTCTCTGCATTTCCGCCCTATGTAACTGGCTGAAAGCTCAAGGACTTGTCTTTAATGGCCCCCAGAGCTGTGACTTCTGCCTCTGCCTTGTGCTCCTGGGCAGGTCCCTGGTGCAGGGATGCCCGGCAGACCATAATGAGCCAGTCTGCTCTGGCTTCACTCTTGTTAGGCTAGACAAGTGCATGCTGGCAACTGCTGGAGGCAGCAATGACTTGCTGAGCCACCCAGCACTTGAACCCTACCTAGAGACCCTGGACCTAACAGGGTCAGACATGACCCTGGGGCCCTGGGCCTCCCCAAGCCAGCCAGAGAACCCAGGCAGGCCTGTCCAAGGAGGTCAGGCTGGAAATTGGAAGAGATCCATAATTGATGTAGAAGCTCTTAGCTGAGAGTAACCTCCTTACCCCCAGTGTATTAAGCCGCACTTTACCAAATGATTTAGAGGTTTCCCTTCATCCCAGCCACTGGAGTAGGAGAGGTTTTGCCCACCACTGTCTTCCAGCTCTTCCACCAACACAGGCACCCCGGGAAAAGGGGATCGGCACCTCTGTCCAAAGGAGGCCCTGGCTTAGGCACAGCACCAGGTTTCAGCCACACTCAGGCAGCCAGGCTGATGAAGACCCACCTGCTCCCCAACCAGGGGAGTCTTAGGAACATGGGCTGGTAAGAGTGCAGAGGCCAGGGGATCTCCCTGGTTTTCCTACCCACATGTGTACCCCACCCCCTGCTTAGAAAAATATGCTTTCCTCCCCCGTGGTTCTGTAGTGACTGAGGTCAATTCAACTCAGAATACTGGGACCAATATTTCCTGAGTGGCTGCCATGTATGTGGGCCTGGGCTGGATGCTGGTGAGTCAGACTGATTCCTACCCTGGGAGCCTGAACTAACTGCTGTCACACTCAGCAAAGGGGGTCAACAGCCACAGGAGGTCCAGCCAGAGTGCTAATGTGTATTCAGAGGAAGGAGTGCTCCTGTTTGGTCATGGGATGGCTTCACGTTGAAGGAAGTGGAGAGGGAGAAGGCCTATGGCACTTGGAAATGAAGTGCACAGCCCTTTACAGTTTATAAAGCATGTCAGCGTGTACAATCATCCCCAAGAGCAGATAGGGAAGCGGAAACTGCTGTATCCCCTACGCAGTGCACAGGACTGGCAGATAAAAAGTGCACAGTTTATCTGTGCTAAGTTAACAAAGGGGCCGTGGGAGCTGGGGAAGTGGCTCCTCCCTGCAGGGCCTGTGAGCCTGGGCTGGGCAGGGTCAGATGAAGACTTTTATTTAGGAGCCAAGGTCTGGAAAAGAATAAGGTACACCCCCCCCCCCCACTTCCCATGTACAAATTAAAATAAAGCTAGTCGTGAACCACAAAACAAGAGTAAGGAAGTCCTACAACGGTCTGAGTTTTTCCATTCTGACTCTAAAATGATTTTTTTTTAATGAATGACTTCTCATTTGGGCGTGCCCTGCTTTGCTGGCGCCAAAGCCTATATGGGGTCTGGCTCATCCAGTCTGAGCTTGGCTCCGCTTCTTACTGACTCCAGCATGGACTCCTGGCCACTGGACCTCGGGGGTACAGAAAGATCCCAGCTGTGGGGTCCAGCAGGCCTGGATTTGAACATGACACCACCACTTAGCAGCCATGTGCATCCGTTTGGATCAGACACTCAAGTCTCCTTATCTGAATAAAGGGTTCATGGTAGCTACATTGTGGGATTGGGCAGGAGGGAAATGGAACAAGGTGTGCTAAGGGTCTAGCACAGGATCTGGCACACAGCAGGTGCTCAGGAAGTACCAGGCGGGTCTAACCAGAAGCTTCTGCAGCTCTAACCAGAAGCGAGCCTTGAAGCAGAAGCCTGGCGGCCATCTGAGTTAGAGATGGGGCAGCAGTGCCCAAGCCTGGGTCTTTCCCACAACTGACCTAGCCAGGAGGCTCCGCCCGAGTGGCCTAAGATGGGCCCTCAGTCCTGGGACCTGCCCCTCCCTCCTCTAGGCCATATTGGGCAGATTAGTCAGGAAGTGTGCACAATGGGCTTATTGTTATTAGAGTAAAACAGAAATAGCTTTGGAACTGGAGACTGCAGGGGTGGGGCACAAGTGCTGTGCGTTACTTGCTTTTGCAGGAAAGCTTTTTCCTGAGGGAAACTCAGAGTCACAGAGGTGTGCTTTGGGTGGGCCACCCAAAGGCAGACCCTCCTCAACCTGCCCCTCCCGCATTCTCCTGACCCATGCCCGGCGCCAGCCCCCACGTCTTCCCTCCTCATTTTCCCCTGCCTTAGTCTGCCCCTGTGCCTTTACACCCTCTCTCCACGTCTCTTACACCCTGGATGGCCCCAGGCTGCCAGAACGGGAAGTGCCCAGAAAACTACATCCCCCCAAGGACTGGCAGTGCAGAGGTATCAACACCCCCGCTCCCTTGTCCCTGATTGGGACAACTCTGAGGTGTCCCCAGAGCTTCCCATGGGACTGGGGCAAAGTCCTCCTCCATGCAGCATCCCTCCATGCCATGCTCTCGCTCGGCTTCTTTTTCTTTGCTTCCCCATCTCACTTCCTCATTCTTCTGCTGTTCTTTTCTCCTTGGATAGCTTCCTGGTAAATCGCTTTCACACAAACCCTTCACTCAGTCTGCTCAGGAGAACACAGGCCCAGGCCCAGTGAAGGGAGGTGTTTGGGAGAAGTCTGTGGAGGGACTGGCTTCCCGGAGCCACTGCTGCGTCTGGCTTCGAAGAGTGGGAGGGAAGGGGAGGAGGAAGGGGCCTCTCTCGCCTCAGCCCCTCTGCAGCCCTGGAGTGCAGGTGCTCACTGAGCTTTCTGCTGGCATTTGACAGTGGGCACCGAGTAGACACCCACGGGGGCCAAGGGTGACATCTTAGAAGATTTCCTTCTTCAGCAGACCACTTGTGTGAGAGGCTGGGAGCCACTGCCTGTGGCATCCAGTGAGTCACACCCACTCTACAGGTGTAAAACCAGAACACAGGGGGTGGGGGGGGGGGGGGGGAGAAGGGGGGGTACGCCCCGGGGGGCTTCTGTTTCCGGGGGCCCTTTCCAAACCCTTGGCCCCCCTCCCCAAACCCCCCATTTTGGGGGGGGGGTGGGGGGAAGAGAAGAATAAATTGTGTTCTAGATGTTCAGCAACAGAAGCAAAGTGGCTGAGTGGAAGTAATGAATAGCAAGAAAAAGGAGTCAAGAGGACAGGCTTACTCTTCAGCCAGACCGGAAGTGCAGAGACAATAAACACAGTCGCTGCTCAGAGAACATGCTGTTGCTGCAGCCACCGCTGCCCGGCTCCATCACAAACCCATCCCTGGCCCAGAGGGAAGGGATCCTGCAGGTGAGGGTGGAAGCAGGGCCATGGCATGGATAGGGACTATCTACTAGAAATACCCTGAACCAAACCTGAGACTCTGTGACATTCCAAAGAGGGCTTAGCCAGGATGGGAAGAGGGGTGTGAGTATTGTTGAATCTCAGAAAACAACAAATACATTTTTAGAATAAGCTTGTCCTGGGGCACCTCAGTGGCTCAGTTGGTTAGGCCTCTGACTTAGTCTCAGCTCACGATCTCGCGGTCCGCGTGTTCGAGCCCCCCGTCGGGCTCTGTGATGACAACTCAAAGCCCAGGGGAGTCTGCTTCGGATTCTGTGTTTCCCTCTCTCTGCCCCTCCCCCACTCACATTCTGTCTGTCTGTCTGTCTCTCCAAAGTAAATAAACATTAAAAAAAAATTTAGAATAAGCTTGTCCCCAGTATTTCTCAGGAGGTACTTAACAAAAGAATTATTCTTTGTTGGGGTGCCTGGGTGGCTCAATTGCTTAAGCATCTGACTTCGGCTCAGATCATGACCTTGCTGTTCATGAGTTTGAGCCCCGCATTGGGCTGTCTGCTGTCAGTGCAGAGGCCGCTTTGGATCCTCTGTCCCCCCCCCTCTCTGCCCCTCCCATGCTTGTGTGCTCTCTCTCAAAGTAAATAAACTTAAAAAAAATATTCATTGTTTTATCTGAAATTCAAATTTAACTGGGTGCCTTGTATTAATTAATTAACTAACTAATTAACTATTTTGCTAAATCTAGCAACTCTAGGTGGGGGCCAAAATGGTTGAAGAAACCGGACATTTATCCTGGCAGCTGGCAGACTCCCGGGGACAGGTGCATTGGCTTTCAATTTCAGAAGAGGTGTCCTGGGAGAGAGTTAGAATCAGAAGATGGAAATGATAGTATTTGGAAATAGCAGCTTCATGGTGTGTTCAAGAAGAGAGTAAGTGGCAGAAAGAAGATACGGTGCCAGTCACCAGTGTGGCTCTGCCACCTATTTCTATGCAGCCTCGGGATTCTGCTTCTGAGCCTTGGTCTCCCCAACTGTGTCCTTCTCCATGGACCTGCCTCTGACCCCACAGGGCCTGCAGTCCACACCAGCCTGCTTTGTGTCCTTATTCCCATTACATTTCTCCACCTGGTGAATCCAGCCTAAGTGCCTGAGATTCTGGAACAATGGCCTGGTGAGGATACAGAGCCCAGTGTGTCTGCCTAGTTCTTCCACCTGTGGATGTGGTAGCAGAGACAGTTATGCAGAGCCCTAAGACCATGCCCACTGGGCTCACTATGATGCACAGACATGGTCCTGCAAGGCTCTATCTGGCCGGGCCTGTGGTGACTGGGCAGCCCCGAGCCCCTGCCTGGAGGTGAGATGCTTCTGTGTGGTCACTAGCTTTGGGAACCAGCCCCAGCAGAAGTTTCATCTTCACCCTGGCCCTGGAAGGCTTTGCCAGCATCAACCTTGTCGGAGAGGACAAAGCCTCAGGTCCACATCGCAATTCAGGCCTTGCTCAGTACTCAGTGGCCTGCCACTCATGACCCCAAGCCTTGGACGCAAAACTCACGTGCACTGTGCCAGGCACCCCCACGAACACCGAAACCTCACAAGAAACAGGCAGAAGTGTTCCAGCCTCTATTGCTTCATTGTCCCTGTCCACACACAAGCCAACGGAGGCTTTCAGAACTGCAGATCCTTGCCTGAAGCCGGCGAGTGGCAGGCTGGCGTTTAACCCCTGCTTTAACCCCACCTGCAGGTTAGCTGCTTCCCCTGCCCCCTCCTCTGTTTGCACACTCAGTTCTCTGCTGCCAGTTTACCCGGAGGCCTCCAAGGCTTTTCCCCCAGAAGCCCTTCTTCCACCATCGCTGTCTGATGCCCCTCCAGCACGGCACCTCACTGCAGGCCCACTTGCACCTGTGACTCCTGGCATTTGCACAGCTCTCTGTAGTTTACAAACCTTTTCCCAGGATACTATGTCATGTTGATTTCCCCAACTGCGACTCCAGCCCCAGTGGGGAGCACCCGTGCCTCTCGGGCAATTACCTGTGAGAGGCCAGAGGAAGCACCCATGTGCAAAGGGTTCCTTGCAAAATGTCAGACTATTCCAAGCAAACAGAAACGGGCCCTGAGCCAGCTCGGCCGCAGCAGGGGGGATCCAGGGAATGAGGCCTCCCAGGCTGCAGCTCAGCGCCTTTCTCTCCTTGCAGGCCTCATCCCACTTCTCGGCACCTGCATGGAAGGACGCCTTGCTCATTAGCTGCCCTAGGATCTGCAGAACTGACAGCCCAGCTGCCTTTCCTCATTCCTCCTGGCCCCAGATGGCCATTAGGCTGGGTGTGTGGTCCCTTAGTTTCTTCTTGTTCCCACAGGGCTCACATACTTATGCAGACATCTACCTATGCCTGTTCCAAAGGGCCCTGGCCACCAGGGCAGGACTTAGTTTTTCTTTAGTAAGTCTTTCCTTATTGAAATTTTCTCTAGATCGCCATGGACCCATGTGCCCTGAGTGGAGGTGCTTTTTGTGAAGTCCCAGCTTAGCATGAAGTACACTGTACTTTAAGTCAAAAGACCTGAATTTAAGTCCTGGCTCTGCCGCTTTTGAGTTGGTGTTTGTCAGGGCTGCCATGTACAGCTGCACAAGTTGTGCACTACTTTGCTATTCAAAGTGGGGTTTGGAGACCAGCAGCATCCATATCACTTGGGAGCTTGTTAAAAATACAGAACTTGGGTCCCACCTCAGACTGACTGAATCAAAATCTGTTTTAACAAGATCCCGAGGTGATTCCAACATTAAAGTTGAAGATTTGCTCCCGTGTAAGGATCCCAGGTAGCACCACACATACAGGCTGCAGTGTGACTGACACTCCTGGAATAGGAATGACAAGCTGGCCCTGCTAGGGTAAATCCTCCTTGGGTGTCATCTCCTGCCTCCAAATGGAGACAATAATGTCTGCCCTCAGAGGGGCTGTGCTATAAAATGAGGACTGAGCAGGGAGGGCCTCATAAGGCTGGTGCTCGAGCAGGACTGGCTCAGGCTGACACGACTGCGTCTCCTGGCATGTGAGCTTGGGAATTTTCACTACACCGAGGGCTTTTAGGAAAAACAGGATCCTTATGTTTTGGAGTAGAAAGGACTTCTGGGAATTCTCTGTTCACACAGATATCCAATTTTCACTCCATTTTATAGACGGAATGGATGAAGGAGAGGTGAAATAGCAAAATAAATGGATGGTAGGTAGCTGTGCTGGGATTGGGGCTGGGGGCCTGCTCCACCTCACGGCCCCACGCTTACCCCTGGTCCCCACCCCCCACCCCTCCAGCCACTAACACTGTCTTCAACACCCAACACCACACAGAGATATACTTGAGGGAGCGTAGATAAAATGTGCATCTTCCTTAAAATAAAATCCCCAAGTAAAGAAATGGACAGCTCTAGGGGTGCCTGGGTGGCTCAGTCAGTTAAGTGTCTGACTTCGGCTCAGGTCATGATCTCACAGCTCGTGAGTTCGAGCCCCACATCGGGCTCTGTGCTGACAGTTCAGAGCCTGGAGCCTGCTTCAGATTCTGTGTCTTCCCCTCTCTCTGTCTCTCCCACGCTCATGCTCCGTCTCTCTTTGTCTCTCAATAATGAATAAACTTTAAAAAAATTAAAAAAAAAATAAATGGACAGCTCTTTTTCAGACTTAAATAGAGGATGTCAGGACAGATGAGACCATCAGAAAAGAGTATATCAACACTGACTTTCTAAACACTTACAGACCTTGTGTTGTGTTGCTAGGCCTTGTGCTGAGACCCAGATGCAAGAGGAAGATACGAACCAGTCTTTATCTTGCTCCCAGTCTGGAAGGGACACATGACCTATGCTCCAGAGAAGCTAACAGTGAGTACAAGGCCCTGGGTATGAAGTCCACTGATGTTATGTACTACTAGAGGAGTTAAGAGAAGAATGAGAAGTTTTTGGGTGAAGCAGACATGGAAGATTCTAGAAGATGCTGTATTGGAAAAGCCTGAAGGCAAGTAGAGAGGAACAGAGAGCAATGAGTGCAAAACTGGAAATTTACAAAGTATGTTTAAGAGCCAGGGGACAGCTTGAATCATCTAGAACAGGGGTGTCTTAATCCATTGGGGCTGCTTTCACAAAATTCCACAGACTAGGTGGCTTATAAACAACAGAAATTTATTTCACAGTTTTGGAGATTGGAAAGTTCAAGATCAAACCACTGGCAGATTCTGTGTCTGATGAAAGCCAGCTTCCTGATTCATAAATGGTGCTTTTTCACTGTATCCACACATGGGAGAAGGGATGAGGGATCTTCTCTGGAGTCTCTTTTATAAAGACACTAATCCCATTCATGAGGGCTCCACTCTCATGACCTAATTACCTCCCAAAGTCCCCACCTTCTAATATCATCGAATGGGGAGTTAGAATTTCAACATATGAATTTGGATGGACATAAGCATTCAGACCATAGTAAGAGGCCAGAAGTCTTTTTCTGTAGAAGTCCAGAGAGTAAATATTTTTGGCTTTGCAGGTCATGGGTTTTCTGTTCCAACAGCACCATTGTAGCTGGAAAGCAACCATAGATAACAAGTATACCAAGATACATGGCTATGTTCCAATTCACTTCGAAATTTGAACTTCATATAATTTTCACGTATCGCAAAATATTATTCTTCTCTTGATTTTCCCCCAACCACTTAATGGTATAAAGATCATTCTTTGCTTATAGGCTGTACAAAACCTTGTGGTGGGACAGATTTGGCTTTTGGGCCATAATTTGCCCATTTCTGGTCTAGGGGCAGGATAAAAGGTAGGCTGGGGTGAGATCATGTGGCCATTGGATACCAGGTTAAGGACTCTGGTCTTTTTCCAAACCCAAGTCAGATGTAGGAAACCATGACTTCCAAGACACTTTCTTCCTAGATAAGTTGCTCCCAAGATCCCAGGAAGGGGGTCCATGATCTTGTGCCTTTTCCTGAAAGGGGCAGGACTGAGGGAGGAAAGGTTTGGGGTTAAAAACAGAATCATTGTTAACCTTTGAAAGCACTAAATACCCTAAGAATCAGCTAAATGATTCAATGAAATCACATAGGTTGTTAAATATTTGAATCTGGAGCCGAGAGCTGAAGATGAAGGTAGTATTTTAAACCACAGGAATCGACAAGCCCATTCAGGAAAGGAATGTAGAGAGGGAAGAGAATGAAGCCAAGGATGGAGCCCTGTGGCACTGTTTCTGGGGGTCAGCTAAGGACCAGCAGAGCCTGGAGAGGCAAGAGGAAACAGCAGACTGGGATGCCAGAAGCCAAGGGGAAAGATTGACTGCAGAAGGAGCCAGTGGCCAGTGTACCCAGTGCTGCTGAGAGCAGTTGAGGGTGAGCACGGAGCGTGTCTGGGAATCCGGTCACGGGCAGGTCTCTGGTGACTTTGGCAAGAGCAGATCAATGTGGAGGTGGGTGTGGAAATCAGAGAGTGGAGGTGATAGAAACAAGTCTTAGGAGACATTCTAACCTTTGCAAAAGGGATGAAATTAAGCATTAGTCATAGGGAAGGATGAGAGATTGAATGAAACTCCATAGACTCCTATTTTGTGCCTACTCTGTCCCAGGCACAAAGCCAGGCACCGAGGATACCAAGATGGGAAGGGACGAGGTCTGAATAACCACACTCCTAAATATGATCTGCATCCAAACAAGCATAAAACAACAAGGAACACTGGAACCATGAATTCTGTGTTTGGGGAATCAGAAAAAGCAACCCTGAGGACGTGCTACCTGGCCTGTGCATACAGATGAGGAAGGATCAAGAAAGAAAAGGCCTGCTGAGCAGTGGGAAAGAGGATTTCAAAACAGCAGAGTTAGGAAGGAACAGGAGGTCTGGGGGACAGCAAGTGATCTGACATGGCCTGACAGGTGGTGGTAATGATGAGACACAGGGAGTGGCAGGAGACACTTTTGGAGACGTTAGCCAGCCATGATGAAGTAGTCCTTTGTACTGTGCTCAAGAGACTGCAGTTTGTAAAAAGGGGGAATGAAAGGGAAAAAACAGTGGTCTACCTGCTATGTGCCAGGCACCGAGCTAGCCACCCCTTTGAACGTGGATTTGCAGTATAAGATAGACCTGGGTTCAAACTCTGATTTTGCAAGGTGTAATAGCTGCATAGCCTTGGGCCCTTTAACCTCGCAAATCTCAGTTTCAACTGTAAAATGGGGAGGATAATGCTTATCATATGGAATTATCAGAAGGCTTAAGTGAGACAATAAAAGCAAAAGCAACTGCCAGGATGATTATTTAAATACAGTGATAGTTGCAAGTTTAGACTTGCATTCTAGAAAGATTGCTCATGTAGTGGTGTGCTGGACAGATGGGGGCGCTAGGGATAGGACAAAGGGGAGACCGGAGCTACCAAGGCCAGGTAAGAGCTACGGCAGGACTAGTTAATAAAGAAGAAAAATAAACCAAGGAGCTATTGTTGGAGCCTAGAGGGGAGCTGAGTGCTGAGGGCCTTACAAAGGTCTGGTCTGGGGGGGCGCCTGGGTGGCTCAGTCGGTTAAGCGGCCGACTTCGGCTCAGGTCATGATCTCGCGGTCCGTGAGTTCGAGCCCCGCGTCGGGCTCTGTGCTGACAGCTCAGAGCCTGGAGCCTGTTTCAGATTCTGTGTCTCCCTCTCTCTGACCCTCCCCTGTTCATGCTCTGTCTCTCCCTGTCTCAAAAATAAATAAAACGTTAAAAAAAATTAAAAAAAACAAAAACAAACAAACAAACAAAAAAAGGTCTGGTCTGGGGATGGCTGAATCTGGGGTATTCTATGAGTAAGGGGATGTGGGGGCAGAGCAGGGAAGAGGGTGAAGAAGAATGGAGAAGCAAGCAGAATGATTTCAGTTTCTCCTGCTTGACTGGCCAGTGGACCTCTTAACTGAACTGGCAGATACAAGAGAAACTGTGGGTGTGGGGAGACTCTATCATTTTGGACAAATTGAGTTTGAGGATTCCACAGAATGCCAGATGGGGAGGGCCTGAGGGAGTTGGAACCAGAGATCAGGAACTCCAGAGAGGAGGGGCCCGGGGACTCAGACCTGAGCTGTGGATGCAGGAGGGACAGCCTAGCTCATGGAGAGGGAATGCCAAGAGTCCAGATGGTGTATGAGGTGGGGGCAGGGAGAGGGAGACTCTGGAAGGTCCCTAAGAATCCAGGTTTAGGCCAGGTGGGAATAATCCAAGATATGGTTCACACAGAACTTTATATAGTCTATTAGAAACTGCATGGGCTTCAGCTATTTTGATTCAGACCCAGAGATTCAGAGCTAGAAGGGAGCGAGCACCTAGTCTTTTCTGTATTCAGTACAGGCCAGGCGCTGTGAATAAAGCTGCTTCCTAAGGGGAGAATGCCCAGCAGTAAATGCAGAAAGAGTCATGGAATTAGACAATACCAGCTGTGTAGTGAAGACACAGCCTTATCAGTGGACTTCACAGTTAGTCCGGACACCCCGGTTTTAGGGGAGAAATGGTCTGGAGATTTTGAGGGGATACAGAAGTGGCCTGGTTGGGAATTATACAGTGGAGGTCTTGGTGGAACCCAGCTAAATGTTTTTCCACGATGTCTTTGTTCTATGTCAACAGCCCTCCAAGGTATGCAGGGCCCAGTGAAATCCCCATTTTACAGCTGAGAAAAATGAGTCTCCAAGAGATGGAGAGAACTGCCTCCCACCACACCAGTGCCAGCGAGCGGCAGCGGCAGCTGCGAGCCCCAGGTCTCCCTGCTCTAACCTCTGTCGGCTGTTTTTGGCCACCTGAGCTGGCGGGAGGCTGGTGGTGAGGGCCAGAGTTGCCTGGGGACTGCGGCCCTCTGGGGTGGGGATGCCGAGAGAGGTACCACTTCAGGTTCAAGTTGCTAGTTTTGCAGGAGTATAAAATTACTGCACAAGTCCCAGAGAATAAACAGAGTTAACACCCCATTAAATACAATGGACTTTCTACGTGAGCTTCAGACGTGCCTAGATTGAAACTAGCTGAGCAGGAGCTGGCCCGTGAGTAAAATGTATCACGCACGCTGCCTTAACACTTTCAAAAAAGAAAAATCCAGCACAGGGAGAAGGAAGCGCCAGCAGCAGCTCTGCAGGCTCAGGGCTGAGGATCCGGTAATGAAGTCTTTCTGGAAGGTAAGAAAGGGCTGTGTGCTGTATGCTATTTTTAAACATGCTGGAGCAGCACATGTATTCCTGCCCTGCACACTTTCTCCAGCAGAGGAGGGGCCCCGGGGGAATGCAGCCAGGAATTTAGATGCTATTTATTGTATTTCCTTTTATCAGTCAAATGATTTTCCTATTTCCCATATAGATAAAGATCTTCTGCTTACAGCTCCAGCTTGTTGACCTTGTCAGGACTGCTGTGCAGTCTGGAAATTGGTCCCAGAGAGAGAAGGGCATTGTTAGGGGGTTTGTTTGTCGGGTTGGGTTTTTCTTCTCCCAGCAGGGAGGAGATCGGTTTACAAAAAAAAAAAAAACAAACAAAAAAAAACAAATAAGTAAAATAAATAAATAAATTAAAAACCTTCCGAAAAACCCAAAACTGATTGTTTTGTGCCTTTTTGCAAAACTGCAAGTTTGTCCAAGCAGTTTGGTTCACCAGCCTCCCTACAACCCTCCCCCCCACCCACCCCCCCCACCAATGCGTCCACCTCATCTTTCACCAACCCTCTCTCTCTGTCTCTCTCTCCCCGCTGCAGCAGCAAACCCGACCCTGGACCCCCAGCCTGGGACCCACTGCCGTGTTGCTGCCTTGGCAGGAGGTGAGCAGAGGAGGCGGCAGCTCGGTCTCAGCTTGCAAACTGAGCCCGTCTCTCTTGGCTGTGCCAGCTCCGGAGGCCCCTCAGAGATGCCAGTATGCCTGAGTGGGAGCAGTTGCAACTTCCCCTGGGCTGGAAGCCTTGGGAGCCAGCAAGGCCTCGGGAAGCTGCATTCTTGGGCAAGGGCGTGGCCAGAGGACTGCTGATCGGCGGCGGGAGGTCTCTTCTTGGGCAAGCTGCCCTCATTGTCTCGCCTCGCCTGGGCCTGCTGGCCAGGTTCACCGGCAGGAGCAGCACCACTGTTCCTCACCTTCTCCGGAACAGGACCAGCGGATGCTGTAGGAGGCTGGGGTTTCATTATAAATCCTCTTCATTTCTGGCTCGCTTACAACCACAAAACATAAAGAGAGCCAGCTAGACGGAGGGAAGCCAGCCCCTTACAGATTCAACGTTTGAATAGGCAGGAGCTTCAGGCCCTCTTCACACCAGCGCGGGTCAGCTGTGGATTTTAACAGAGCTGCAGGCTTTCTCGAGCCCCCAGGTCCCTCCCCATTGTCATGGTGCTTCCTGGCCGGGACAGCAGAGGGCGCTGGCTCTCCCGACAGCTTACTGTCTCAGGCGGCGCTCCCACACATCTGGAAATGGGCTCTTCCACTCTTACGAAATGTTGGACAAGGATCTGTCCGTGTGAGATGTGCTGGCACCGAGTGAGCAAGCAAGCATACACATCAAGAATTCCACTTTCTCATTAGTTCAGTTTCTCCCTCAAGAGCACTGGTGGAATGTGGGGAATTTGCCTTGCCAGAGCAGCCTGCACATTGGAGTCTTGGGCTGGGTTCAGCCTGGGTGGAATGCTTGGAGGGACCACCTCTGGTCTGAAGCCTTTGCCCTTCCCTCCCACGTGGAGGGGGGAAAAGAAAACAGAAGAGCAGGACCTCCCAGATCTTTCCCCCAGGGGAAGAAAGCTAAGAATGTTTGGCCTTGCCCCTGTGGGCCTCCTGAGGAGAGCAAATGCCCACATTTCCAGGTCCTTGAGAAACAAGATCTAATTCTAAGAAAGCATTCCCAAATTACAAGCGATTAGAAATGCCAATGACATATGCAAACAATGCAGCTGGGAGAGGAGAGACTGCCCGGAGGAAGGCAGAGCTGGAGCCAGGGAAGGGACCTGGTTGCTATTCCCAGAATGCTCCCTAGACTTCTACAAGCCGCATGCATTTAAATGTCCACATTTTCCCCGCAGAAGCCAGCAATCTGTACTTCTCTTGGCCAAACAACACATCAGTCTAATATGGTGTGGGAGAAACGCGTTACATTCTTTTATGAACAGAATGTTAACATCACCTAGAATCAATATTTATATCCAAGAACACAAGGAACCGGCTTGTTTTGTGCTGCGGCAGGTTTAAGAAAGGGACATCCGGGGGTTGCTGGAAGTTCCCCTTGCTCCTACCCAGAAAGGCATGGTCCATGGCTCTGGCATCCAAAGGGTTTCCACCTCGAGACCCTGCAATCCTGGGATTGCGAGAGGAAGCCAGAAGCAGCAAGTGGGGCAGGACTTCACAGTGAGGTCCAGGATGGGAGACAATATCCTGTGACAGTTTGGGGGAAGGAGGTTCAGACTTGTATCCTGGCACTTTTCCTATTGCATATCAAAGTGAGAGCAGACACAGCTTAACCTAAATCTTAACACGAGAGACTTCTGGGGGGTTGGAAAGCAAGGGACGGGGTGAGATGACACTTTCTCTTTCACACTGGTGAGGTTTTTTTGGCCAGGCAATTACCTTCATCTGAGCCAGCCATTGTGACAGTGAAGGAAGCCAAGTCTCCTCCCCTCAGAATGCTGTGTATTCCTCCAGAGGTTTTTGGGAAACTCCATCAAGCTCCTTAGGCTGTTTTGTTCCTTAATGCTGTTTTTATTTTACTGCCTTTAGAAGCCTCTGGGCCTGCAGCCTGGAGTCAGTGCCTTGCTCCTTCTTACATGATTTCACTTTTGCCTGCACCAGAGCATCTAAAATTGTGAACGTCTTCTTCATCTCTTGGACTGAATTGGGGCCTCATTTTGCAGAGCAAGCAGGCCCCACTTGGTTCCCAAATGAGATGCTGAAGGTTACCCCTTTCAACAGTAGCACTTGTCTCTCATTAAATGCCTGGAGCTCATTACGGTATTACCTGCAGAAAAGTCTCCACGGCTTTAATAGACATGATCTTTAGAAAAGATCCTTTGGCTTATGTATAAGACCAAGACATGATTAATCTTGGCCCCATTTAGCTGGGGTCAGATCTTCAGTCTACAGTGAATCCTCTTCTCGGCATAATCACAATTTACAATTTTCTAAAATTTACAGCCCTTTCCCCTGTGTCGTTAGCATGTTTAGTTGTTGCAATTCACTTGATTGGTCCTGTTATTTTCATCCAGTTCTGAGAAACAATCAGTAAATATACCAATCATACTTGCTATAAACTCAGCCGTGATATACAGACAATATTTCACTGTAAGCCACGTGGATGTTTAGCATCTTTACAGATGCAAAGCTCCCCCTGCAGAAATCCCATGCAAGAAACCTGTACTAGTTAAATGCTCTGAACACCTTTAGAGATACTGCCTGATTTAAGCCAACCAGAAAGTGGCACGTGGGTCCAGATGCTGTTCTGGTGTCATGGGCAGAACAGAAGAATAGTCAAAGTTGATAGGAGGGTCAAGGATCAAAGAGTGAAATCTTTAGTCAGGATGGTGGGACTTTTTGCCTGTAGAGCAGTGCCAGAATCTGAGAGGAAGGGGCTGACACTAGGGCCTCCTTATGCGTCTTTAGTAAATGTCACCTCAAGTCCAGACCTATCTTTTAAGCTTTAGAATTGTCAATATAAATACTTATTTAACACCTACCCTCCTGCATCTGAACTGGACGTGGCCGCAAAGACCTCTGATTTGTGGACACTCCTGCCTGTTCCAGTCTGCTTCTCCCCCAGGCTTTCCATCCCAAGAAATGGCGCCCCTATGGATCTGTTTGAGATTCCTGCACAGCTGCTCTCTCTCCTCCCTCTTTCCCACCTCTAGCTGTCACTCATCTTGTCCATTCTACTGCCCACTGAGCTTCATGGCATCCTCTCCTCCCATCCCTTCTTTCTTCAAGTCCCATCTTGAGGGTCACTTCCTAGAGAGGCTTTCCCTGACCCCACAGTCTAAAACAGGTCCCTACTCCCTGCCAGCACACTGTCGAGAACCACCACTCTCTTCCTGCGTTTGATCCCCGCAGTTAATATCCTATGGACTCAGCTTTTCTTATTCATGTTTCCTCCACTAGACTGTAAGCTTCACAAAAGCAAGAACCATTCTGTTCTGTTGAGCCTGCCACGGAGGGTAATAAATATAGGCTGAACTACTTAATGAAATTATACTGCAATCTGGGCAGCTGCTGAGAGGGGGTATGATGCTACTTTAAAGGTTTATGCCTTCCTGATGAACCTGTCTGGCCAGACCCCATGTTACTCCCAAATTCCTCTTTGAGGAGTCCCTCACTGAGGGTTGGGAGAAACCGAGTCAAATTCCCAAATGTCTCTCTAATCTGCTTCTTCACCATTTCTACTACAGACTCTTCTTACTTTTGGCCTGAGTGTTTTAACAGTTTCCTAATCAGCCTCTCTCCTTACTGCTTTGAAATCAGAAGTCCAGCAAGGACTAAGAACTGCAAACATGAACAGGGGGAAATGCTTCTTGACTTTCATAAACGTCTAACTGAAATTGTGGACTTTGATTTTAAATGTGGGCAACAAACCCCAGCAGGACCTGTGAGTTTGCCCCCAACAGAATCACATATGTTTTTATATCACATTACAGCTGTTGCAGATATTGAAATACAATTTCTGGCCATTAGTGTTTTGAAGTTACGGTAGTTATTAGAGCTGCTGCTAGATTATGTTATTTAATCCTTTATTAAGAAATACAAATATTCTGGGGTGCTTGGGTTGAGCGTCTGGCTTCAGCTCAGATCTTACAGCTCATGAGTTCGAGCCCTGCATCTGGCTCACTGCTGTCAGTGCAGAGCCTGCTTCAGATCCTGTTTCCCCACACCTCTGCTTCTACCCCACTCATACTCTCTCTCTCTCTCAAAAATAAATAAACATTAAAAAAAGAAATACAAATATTCCTATGTAACTCATTTTTAATATTCTGACAGCTAGATTTCAATATAGTTAATTTCCTTAGTAATCCTATGTATTTCAGCTTCTGCACTTAAAAACATTATTTTGAGAAGCATTCACAGCCTTCACAAGATTGCCAAAAGGGTTTGTGGCAGGGTCACCTGGGTGCTTCAGTTGGTTAAGTGTCTGACTTCGGCTCAGGTCATGATCTCACGGTTTGTGGGCTTCAGCCCCAGGTTAGGCTTTACACGAACAGCTAGGAGCCTGGAGCCTGTTTCAGATTCTTTGTTTCCCCCTGTCTCTCTGCCCCTCCCTAGCCTGTGCTCTCTCTTTCTCAAAAATTAATAAACTTAAAAAACTTTCCATTTTTATTTATTTTTTAAATCAATACCCTGGATTTGTGTTCCAAGAATTACTTGAGTACAGCAAAAATGCCCTCATAGCTCCAGTTCTATTTTTAGCTTTTTTTAAAGAACTACAGATGACCCTTGAACAATGCCAGGGGTTAGAGGCACCCTCCCCACGCCCCCCCCGCGCCGCCCCGACCCGCTGCCCCTGTGCAGTTGAAAATCCACTGTGACTTCCCAAAAACTTTACTGATAGCCTACTATTAGCCTACTGGAAGCCTTACCAATAACACAAATAGTCAATTAGCACATTTTGTATGTTATATGTAATATACACTATACTGTTATAATCAAGTAAGCCAGAGAAAAGAAAATGTTAAGAAAATCATAAGGAAGAGAAAATACATTTACTGTACTGTACTGTATTTATTGAAAAAAATCCACACAGTTCAAACCTATGTTGTTCAAGGGTCAATTGTACTTTCTATTTATTTATTTATCTATTTATTTATTTATGATGTTTATTTGAGAGAAATAACACGAGTGGGGGAGGGGCAGAGAGAGGGGGGCACAGAGGATCTGAAGCACAGAGCCCAATGTGGGGCTCAAACTCACAGAAACCGTGAGATCATGACCTGAGCTAAAGTTGGACGCTTAACCAACTGAGCCACCCAGGTGGCTCTCTATTTTTTTAAAGTTTATTTATTTATTGATTGATTGATTGGTTTAGAGAAAGAGAGAGAGAACACTCAGGGGAGGGGCAGAGAGAGAGGGAGAGAGAATCTCAAGCAGTCTCCGCACTGCCCGTGCAGAGCCCCGTGTGGGGCTTGAACTCACAAACTATGAGATCATGACCTGAGCTGAAATCAAGAGTCAGATGCTTAACCAGCGGAGCCACCCATGTGCCCCTCAACTGTACTTTCTTTAAGGCCTACCTCAAAATGTTATCTTGGTAAAGTTTTTTGTCCTCTTCCAAGCACAACCATTGAATCCTTCCTTTGTATATTCCAGAACAGTTTGCTTACAGCCATCTGATAATTTCTCAGATCCTCTTGTAGTTAGCTTGGTGTTTACTCTTTGTTATATTGTGAAGTTCTTGAGGAGACAAAAGTCCTCAACTTTATAGCCAAAACACATAGTATATACTTGGAAAATGTTCAAATGAATGACTATACTTAAAATATTTGTTTTCCCCTGGGGCGCCTTGGTGGTTCAGTCGGTTAAACGTCTGATTTCGGCTCAGGTCATTATCTCACGGTCCGTGAGTTCGAGCCCCATGTTGGGCTCTGTGCTGACAGCTCAGAGCCTGGAGTCTGCTTCAGATTCTGTGTCTCCCACTTTCTGCTCCTCCCCCGCTCGTGCTCTCTTTCTCTCTCTCTCCTTCAAAAATAAATAAAAACATTAAAAAATATATATTTGTTTTCCCAAGGATGAGTAAAATCCGTAAGGACCACACCAGTTTGTCCTTAAAAACAAGAACTTCTTTTGATAAATTAAGTCCAGTTAAAAAATCCAGCAGCCCCAAGAACAATAGATTATCATCTTACATTCCACTGCCTGGACCCAGCTGCCTTTAGTTAATTTCTATCCTTGAAGATAGCAAAGCACCCCCGGCAGGAACCCATTTGCTGAGTCCATAAACCTTTTGGCTGTATCACTGATGTCTTCTCACATTACCCCTCTTTGAATGATGCCAAATATGTATCGGCCAAGTCTCTTTCAAGCAGACGCTTTCCATTACTTGCCCCAGGATTTTCTAACCATCAGGTTATGGTATGATTTTTATATCCTAGAACATTCAGCTACTTTACGCCAAACTTTAACAAATGCAAATGCAAGGTTTGAAAAATTCTTTTCCTAAGGAGCTTGAAGAATTAAAAAGGAGACCATTCCTTAATTTCATAGTTCAACAGCTCGAGTGGATCTTCGTGTGTGCGTGTGCACTGAGGCTGGAAGGAATGTTAGCAAACACTGATCTGAAGTTAGAATCTCAAGGAACCACAGACTTTTAAGAGCTGAAAGGAAATTTTTAATGGATAGCAGAGAGATGTAAGTGTCTTGCACAGGGTCTAATCTGCTGGTTGACTCTCAGATTTAGCAGGTCCTACACAGAACTTTTGCTTTCTCCTCCATGATGTTCAATCCTTATGTCTTAGGCAATGGCACTTCTATTCACTACCCAGTTGCTCAAGCCAAAAAAATCTAGGCAGTTATTCTTTTTTTTTTTTTTTAAAGTTTGCGTATATATTCTGAGAGAAAGAGATTGCATGTGGGCAGGGGAGGGGCAGAAAGAGGGAGAGAGAGTCCTAAGCAAACTCCGCGCTATCAGTGCAGAGCCTGACTTGGAGCTCGAACTCAGGAACTGTGAGACCATTACCTGAGCCGAAATTAAGAGTCAGACGCTTAACTCACTGAGCCATCCAGGTGCCCCCATCTGCTCTCTTCTGCTCTCTAGGCCAAGCTATTGTCACTTCTCCCCTGGATTCCTGTGCCAATCTTCTGATTGGTCTGATTCTTCTCTTGCCTCCCCAGTTCTGTACACAGCAGCCAGAATGATGCTTGAACAATATAAATCAGGTCTGTCACTTACTTGTGTAGAGCTCTCTTCACACTACACTTAGAATACAATTTAAACTCTTTAGCACACCTTACAAGGCTCTAACATGATCTCATTATTGCCTACTGGGCAACTTCAAAGCCACTCCACCTCTCATTTACTCCGTTTCAGCCTTATGGGTTTCTTCCTTGAAATCCTAGAGCTCATCCCTGACTCAGGACTTTGGCCTTTCTATTCCCTAAATCCTTACAGGGCTGGCTGTTTGGAATCAACCTGGTCTGTCCTGAAACTTTCTTTTTTCACAGAATCCTTTCCTCTATCTTTGTAGCATTTCACCTCGTCTTGGCAACTAGCTGAGGGGAGTCTGTTAGGTTATTTGTTTATAGTCTCTTTCCCCCCAGCAGGATATAAACTCCATGGGGACAGGGACCTAGGATATCTCCTGACACAAGAAAGACATTCAACAAACGGATGATTCGGTCTAGTTCTCGTTCTCAGCCCCACCATGCTATGCTGCTTCTCCTTAAATACCTCTAAGACAGTCTGGCTACAGAGGAAAGTGGGGTCAGAACTATCTGGGTATGAATCTTTTGTCTCTTCCCAGGTGTACAACTGTGCAAACTGCTTATCATCTTTGAGTCTTAATTTGCTTACCTGCAAAGTGGGTACAGTAGTCCTGCTCTATAAGGTTGTGGGAAGAATTCAATGACATAATTTATACAAAAAGCAGAGCAGAGTGTTTGGTCTATGGTATGTTCAGTTGTTCTCATTTCCCTGGAGTCTTTCACAAAATATTATAGTTAACATGTAGGTGTTTATTCTGTGATAGGTACTAAGAGTTTTACATGGATTAATAATTTAACCCGTATAAAATCTACACAAAAGAAACTATAAATATCCCTGTGTAACAGATGAGAAAACTGACTAGTTTAAGCAACTTGCCTAAAGTTACACAGTAGAAAACTGCAAAGCTCAGGAAACGAGAACGCAGCAATTCTGTCCAATTTCAGACGCAGTGAAACTGTCATGGACTGTCTTTATTTTGACCCCTCGGAAAGAAACATATTTTACATTCTAACCTAGCACATGTGTATAAACTAAAAGGGGGAAAAAGTTTCACAAAATAGTATTTACCTTACTATATGTAGTGCATTCTGACAGTTTCTCTTCATTTTATTAAAAAAAAAAAAAAAGCTTTTAACCAACTTGATTTAATGGCCTATTAAGTTGAAAGCACACTTTCAAAACCATTCATCGAAGTTACGATTAATCCAACTACTCTTATTTTCAGCTATCTCAAACTCTACTAGAAAAACTCTGATGGTTATCAGTTGGACTTTTATATTTCATTTATGTTTCAGATAAAGGCTTTATTAGTGAAGATGCTGATCCCTCAAGACTCAGATCTATTCCCCATTGCCAACCCTCTTGCTATCACAGAAAAACCATCTCATCAGGTGAGATCAAGCAATTCTTTTACTCTCCAAAAATTATTTACCTCTATTAAAGCTCTTAATACAAGGTGCCCCATTAGAATTATTTATGCACAGTTTCTCCCTGTGGACACACATTCCCATAAAAACCAAACTGAAATGGTTTCTGGATGAGGGGATGACTGGACAGGAACATTTCACCTGCTCCAACTCTCAATCTTTATCCCTTTATGAGCTGCCATGTGAGCTAGTGTTTATTTCTACAGATACTGTGAAGCATATTTCTTAAGTGCAGGCTATGTGTCAAAAGGCAAATAAATGAAACAAAGAAAAAGCCCTTGACTTGGAACTCTCAGTTGCAAGGCAGGAAATTCTTTCAGAGGGCAGGAAGTAGCTGTGAGCTCTTCCGCCAAGTAATGCTTCAATTTCCCCTCCTTTAGGAAAAGATTATCCTGGTGTTGTTTTAATCCAGCAGATGCTGCAGTTAGAGAAAGGGAACAAACAACTGGGGGAAATATTACCACCTGTTTATGTTGACTTTTACCAAAGAGGACTCGCTGCCAGCTGTGGAAGGCTAAGGGAGAAAGAAGCTAAGGTGGGAATAGGAAAGGCTAACTCAGACTGTAGTTAGTTTTCAGGTTTTTGGCTGTGTAGTGGGGGGAAAAAAGTCCCTAGGAAGTATATATGGCCATTCTCAGATGGCCAAGAGGCAAAGGCAATGTAATGTATCTTGCTAATAGAGCAGGGCTGGCTTTAGAGTTTTAGAACATGCATGGAATAACACCTGCTAGTTGCTTACTCTGTATTCATTTTCTTCAAGTGACTAAAACTCATGTGTCATCGGGAGAAGTACTGTCCAAGGAAAGATGACATTTCTTGGCCTCCTTTGTAGTTCGATGCTGTCATGTGACTGAGTTCTGGAAATGTTGAGTGTGATTTCCAGGAAGACTCTTTAAAGGGTGCTGACTCAGCTGGGTTTGCCCACTTTGCCCTTGCCCTCTTCTCTTCTTCATGCTGCCAGGAATTTCAAATGATGGCTGATTGCCAAGTGGCTGTTTTGGACCACAAGGTGACCCTGAGAAAGGAACCATGTTGTGGTGTGGACAGGAGCCATCATCATGGTCTGGGACTGTCAACCTTTGGAATACTTTTCCATGAGAGAGACACATTTCTTGTTCAAGTTTCTGCTTATGTGAGCTTAAGTGCACGGTCAAGCCCAATCCTAACTGAGTTACCTCAAGAATTCTTGGCACTCATGTAACAAAATCTTCCTGTCCTCCAAAGCATGGACAATTCTGTTCCCTAATTCCGTCTTTCTAACAACAGTGTAAGAGAGCTGTGAGGCATGTGTTCTGTCAGAAGAGGAAACTCGGGCTGGGAAAAAGCAAGTCCTACCCAATACGACACAACTGGCTACTTGGAAGAGTAGCAGGCTTTGAAAACCAGGTTACCTCATCCTTAGGATTTTGAAAGCATGGTGGAAATGGGTGACAGATTTCCTTTAAAAATGATTTTGATTGGTTGAGGAGTGGTTATTTTTAAAAGCAAGCATCTAAGGATAACTCCTCTCTTCTGTCAAAAGGGAGAACATCAGACTTCTTTCAAGTTGCCTCCAGAATACTACTGCTACATTAACATGAATTACAACTCACTGTATTGTTATACATACATTAAAAGAGTTGAACTCTAAGACACATTTTGAATAAGCAATTAGTAAAATGAACGTATTAATGCTTTAAAAGCATAACAGTCTTGATGATTAACGTAGAGTTGACACAGTCTTTAAGATGAAAAGGCGGAGGTAGGTCTTTTTTTCATCACAATGCAGGGAAAACGGAATGAGGTGGTGGATTCCACGTAGAAAAGTTTTAATGAGGCAAGTGTCAAGCAAGCATATCAACTTCTTCAAAAACAAAGAAAATCTAAAAGTTTAATTACAAAAACACTTGTACAGAAAACTTGGCATTTTAACAGTTCCAAACACATGTACACAATTTTTTTTTCTAAAATTTAATGTTGTCAGAAATAAAACACTTTGTCTTAACTTTCCTCAGCTGCTCCTTGGGTTTTAATTAAAGAAAAAAAGAAATGTGTAACACTGAATAGGCCACAACTAATTTCTTGAGAAGAACATGTAAGTGTGCAGGAATAGCTACTGGTTTATTGGGAAACATGAATTAGGTACCGCGTTAGTCTGTAACCTCATTCACCCCCTCCTGGGGGGGGGGGGTGGTACCACAGACCTGCTTTACAGAGTCTGACAGTTTTGTGGCAGCTGAATCCCAGCCACCAAAGTCAGGTGTGTAGATACCGAGACAGCCGGGATTTCAAAAGCAGGTTGTGTATTTTGTGACAATGGTTTTAGACTGTAGTTCTCTCCCAAGATCTGGGACATTCCTGAATATGCAAAGGTTTCAAATCAATGTCAGATGTCCTATCTACAGTCGGGAGAATGATGATCTTTGAACCAATCTTTGGACCAAGGTGCAGTCTTTCCGGTCAACAGCACTGCTAACAAAGGTGCACAAAACTGACACAAAGGAGAAAGAGACAAGTATCAGGAGGAAAGAAGAAAGGAGACAAAGTGTCTGGCAGAAGGCAGGCGCAAACTTCCAGAACTGGCTTGGCTGTCCTTCTGCCACACACACGGTGTTCTAGCTTGGACTGAGCAGGCGAGGAGTCTGAGAGAAGTGACAGGAACAGCAGGCGAGGGCAGAAAAACAGGAAAATACAGAAAAGCAAGCTAGGTTTATAGCAACAAGGAATGATGGGCTCTTATTCTAGGAAGTTGTCAAGTGGTTGTATGTAGGCTTCAGTGCACGGAAATTTGATGTGTGCTCACATAACATTTTGCAAAAAGGTTGCTTTTGTTGTTATTTTCTTTCCTTTGGGCTAATAAAGAAATCAGGTAAGGAGATGCTGAGAAGACAGGATGGGGCAGCAACACGACAGGGGGTTTCTGGCTTGCACCCTGGCTTATGAGCAGATTGTGAGGGGGACACATTTCCACCTGCTTCAGTGGCACGGTGCCTAGACAATGGGCTCAGCATGCCCCACTTTGGTTCCAAAGATCTCAGCTGCAACTGTCAGCCTTGTGCTCTAGAGCATCAAAACAAAACAAAACAAAACCAAACCCTGAGGTGAGAATCAGAAACCTCTCTCCCCTTGTGGTGTTAAAAAAATCACTTACTGAGAGGGGAAAAGGAAGGGAAGCCCGTCCTTTTGACATAGATTTTGCAGTTGTGGCTACAGAGGAAAGACAAATTCCTCTGTGCCCTTGTTTGTCAGCTCAAGAGACTATTTTGAACATTTCCACCTATCCCCACCGGAGCATCAGTACACCTAAAGCAGACAGGGATTCCCTCAGTTTTCCTTCATGATAGACTTTGGGTTTTTGTTTTTGTTTTTTTTTTCCTTTTCTCCAATCCCAAATCAGAAACGACTTTCCCCATTCTCTCCTGTTTACCAGTGACCTTTTCCTCAGCGAAAATGCTCCACAAGACACTGCCAACAGATGGGAACAGAAGAGCCTTGCTGGGGCTGGGACACCGTGTATGTGCAGGAGCAATGCTTAGAAAACAGCAGGCAGTACCAAGGAGGAAGGAAAGAGCATTCTCCTTCAGGGCAGCAATCACAAAGCCTCGATGAGGGCTGGCACCCACTGAGTGCCATGTGGGGTAAGAAACACAGCCTGCTCTACAGGACACTGTCAACAAGAAGCTCCTTTCTGTGGAGTCACAGCAGGACAATGATGGGAGAAGCCTGGGCCTGTCCAATGAGAGAAACTCTCCTTCAGAGCCAGCTGAGCAACAAAGCCCAGAGGTCAGAAAATGGAGATGTATAACTTGGTGGGGGTGAAGGAAATAAAAAATAACCCCCAAAGGCATTACAAAAAAAAAGTGACAGCTAGGTAAGAAAACTGGAGCCACAGATAAAAGGGTCCCATCTGAAGGGGAACAATGAGAAGGTTTCCTTTCTGCTACAGAAGATGTCAGTGTCAGGGTTGCCCGGTCAGCAGAATATCCGCAGACCCACTTGATCAGAAATGCAGATGACAGGAAACTGAAGACTTGGGAGAGCGGCTGTACGCTTTCAAAGCTGCACAAGGCCGGTGCCACACGAAGAGTGCATCCATGTTCCTCTGGCTGCTCCCTCACATGGCTTCCCGGGGTGAAGGCATTTAGCTCCTAACTGACAGTTCTTCCCCAAGCAGAGCAATCTGTGCCCCCTCTCTGCCTCCGCTCAGTTCAAATTTCCATGGATGGCTTCTCATTCCTCACAAGTAAAACCACTCACAGAACACCACGGAGCTCTAAGACCTGTAGAACCGGGGGGGAGAAAACAATGAAGATACCGAAAAGGTGAGCACTGATCAGAAAGGGTTAGAGCTATGGGTTAGAAAAAAACAAATACTCTCTTCTATTTTGGGGAGGGCTATGGCGAGGAGCAGGGTGCGGGTAAACAAGAGTGCATGAAGCTGCAAGCAGACAACCTCCCTGAGATGTCTGAGATCACATTTCAATGAAGAACATGGTTCAGTTCCAGTTCAGCAACAGTGGGGAGGTAGGAAAATCGTCAGCTGAACACAGAAAAGCAACTATCGGGGCCAAATCTGATGATGGAAAATTAGTACTCCATTTTAGACCAAAGAATGTATAATCAATCAAAACCAATTTTCTTCGAGTATAAATCTAAAAACTTTGGCATATATATAGAAATGTATTGTGTGCACAGGATCAATAAATTTTCTTACATTGCTAAAAATGCAATCGCGTAAGAAAGGGCTTTTTTTCCTTCAATTCCTCAAAGAGCCAAACATTTTTCATTTGGTTAAACTGAAATTAAGCAACATATGGATTTTGACAGCTTATGTAACATGGTCACCTCGCAATGTGAAACTGCCCCCATGGTTTCCTCCCAGCCCTACTTTTTTTCTAGGTTAGATACAGAGAAAGGTGACAACTAGGGCAAGTCTTCCACTATATGTCCATAAAAATAATTTTTAAATGGGCTGACCAAATTTTTATAACATTTAATCACTGGATTGTAAGTTTTTCTATTTACCTCCTATTTATCTTAACACTTGTATTCCAAGGTTTTTGGTGCCTTCCCCTTATACCTGCCCCCACCTCCTTATAGCAATGTTTTAGAAACCCCACTGAACTAGAATTTGGGTATACGTGTTCTAGTCCTGGATTCTGCACTCTTCTACTTAGGTATTTTCAGGCAAGAAATTTCACCTCTCTGTGACTCAGTTTCTTCCTATGTAAAATGTTGGGATTTCTAAAGGTCCCTCCCAGCTCTAATATGCTCTTCTAAAACTGTAGAACACTGGCTTCCCTTCACTCACTGGCTCCTAACAGTGGATGAAACCTTTGCCAAGCTCATGTCAGAGTAATTAATTGCACCACGAATGCTGGGGACATCAGGCCTAGCTGTCTGTACATATCTGTATAATGAGGCCAAGCTAGTATTAATCACAGTCTGTATAATTGTTTCATTTGACAGTTTTGAGGGGTGTGGGGAACTATCTACTCTTAGTTATGTTTGCATGGCTGGATTGTAAGAATCTGTAGTAATAAAATGGTTCGTATTTCAGGTACATTCTAGGTTTTCAAAGATACCTCAGAGAACGGATACTACAGTTTATATCCTCAGGATGGGTAAGGCTTTACGAAAGTCTTCTCACTGGCAAGATGCTCAAAATAGAAAACCACTTTTGGCTCAAAACTTGCAATAAATGCCCTATACCTACGTGAGGAGACACCATATTATCAATCACTGTGTTCTTTCACAGTCTTCCACACTGTTTGTCCCGGCTCTCTCTTTTCAAGCCTACAAGAGTGCTAATTGAAAACACTGTGTGAAAATGAGAAGGATGATGAGCTCCAGAAAATCCCAGGCCTAGATTTACAAGCTGTTCCCTTCGCAAACAGCAGCAGTAATGCCACTTCTTTATTCTGTAGGGAGTCCAGTCGTCTCTTAGAAGTATGGTCGGTTCCATCTGGCTACACACTAGACGGTAATCCAGGACGGTAATCCTTTCCCCATCAGGGCACAGGAGAGGCTAACATATCATGCATTGTCTCACACAGTTACCATCCAATGGCATGGCCGAGGTGGATAGAGACTACTGCTTTTGTCTCTGCTAGCAGATGTTGCCTCATTAGACAAAGAATCATGGGTTTTATTAATTATTTATTCTTATACATTTTGCTCAAGGCCCAAACCATGCTACAATATGAACGTGTGTATGAGTGTGCTCACGTACCTGCAGGACAAATAAATAACGATTCAAAACCATGACTGGCCAGTGTAAGAAGCCTATTCTGCTGTCCCCTCTTGTTTTTGGATCCATATATAGCCTCCTCATCCTATGGTGCTAGGATTTCCACAGTTTCTACGTTTGCAGGAAT
The DNA here is from genome assembly GCF_023721935.1 of Panthera uncia. Classification (NCBI taxonomy): domain Eukaryota; kingdom Metazoa; phylum Chordata; class Mammalia; order Carnivora; family Felidae; genus Panthera; species Panthera uncia. The sequence goes on from NW_026057582.1 coordinate 114,114,513, forward strand.
GGGCCTGCAGACCAAAGGGTTGTCAATTCTGTGGGATGGCACACTACAGGGCACCCTAGCTCTAGGAATTTAAGTGAACACCTACGAGTTCTATTTAAGAAATGACAGCTGATGACTGTCCATTCATACCAAAAAGTTTATATGGACAGACTTTCTGGAAATGTATTTTTTTTTTTTTCCTTCTCTAAGAGGAACTACTACTAGTCATTTGTTGAATATATTTTTAAAGGGCTTATTTTCTCTCTCCTCTCTTTTTTGCTTATTGAGAGTTTAGTTTTTAAATCTACTTAAAGTCTTTTTATTTTCTTATTTAAGTAATCTCAACACCCAACGTGGGGCTGGAACTCACAATTCTGAGATCAAGATTCAAGTGCTCTTCTAACTGAGCCAGCCAGGCGCCCCCCTGCCCCACCCCTGCCTTTAAACTCTAAATCTGCTTAGGAGCACCTGGGTGGCTCAGTCAGTTAAGCGTCCGACTTCGGCTCAGGTCATGATCTCACAGTTCGTGAGTTCAAGCCCTGTGTTGGGCTCTGTGCTGACAGCTCAGAGCCTGGAGCCTGCTTCAGATTCTGTGTCTCCCCCTCTCTCTCTGCCCCTCCCCTGCTCACACTCTGTTTTTCTCTCTCTCTCAAAAATAAATAAACATTAAAAGAAAAAATTTAAACTCTAAATCTGTTTAAACAGGGCAATAGCTGTTTCACTGTAGAGATAGTTCATATAACATTTAACATACAAATAGTTACTCTGATATTGAGTAGTGAATAAAAAGCTTCTTATTCATGTAGATTTTATATACATACAATGTCTCAGTGATTGCTGTTGTAGGTTATCATTAGTATTTTCCAGGGAAAAGGAAGTTTAACAATTAAGTGATATTTATTTTGTTTTAAGTGCTGTTTGGGGGGGTGATTTCCTCTAAGCTTCCCATTCTCTCTTCAGAACACTTTGGGAAACTGACACCGGAGAATACAGCTAATAACTGACAAAGCTGGAATGGAGGTTCAACCACAAAAAATCATGCTCTTTCCATTAACCACGCTGAGGCATGCATGAGAAAAAACTCTTTTCTAACATTATTTATTACATTGAGTAATCATATAACAGTGATTTTAATCAAGTCTCCAATTCATTTATTTGATGTAATGCCAGGGTTTTAGTAGTACTGAGAAAGTCTACTGCCTTATTTTTGATAACGTGTTGGCACATACATATCGCATCAGTGAGCACTCACCATTCCCTAACGATCAAGCCTGTTCACAACTTCTCGAACTGTAGCTATGAAGTTTTCATTGTCTTGGGGATTAGCTAAAATAATACTGTGCAGTCTGTTCATATATGAGTCAATGGTGTCCACTGTAGGTGTCTCTCCACTTCCTGAAGTGAGATAAGAAGAGAAAGTAGGAAAATCCTCCCTATTCAGTTCAACCATAACACAGTTAAGTGACTCCAAGTTAAGGCAACTATGACTCTAATGTCGTCCACTCCACAGACCAGGTTTTCATTTCAGATGAGACTTTTAGACCTCAAAGAAATGAAATTAATCCACAGAGATTGAATAAAAAGATGGGCTATATAATTGCTATACAGTATAAAGGAATAGCTGCATATAACAAAATGTTAGAGACTCCCTGCTTTCTGCTGCAATTATCCTTAACATGAAGGAGTATATAAAATATACTAGTGTTTGTTTTTCTCTTCCTTCCCATTAAAACAGAATTACAAAGCAAACAAACATATATAAGAAAAATGCCCTACTCAGGATTTACTACTCAGTTTTCCATTATTCTGAATATCAAGTTAAGCTTAACAGAAAGGAAAGTAAATTATATAAAATGTAATTGGAGAAAAATTTAAATGACCCGAGAGTCTAAAATTATGGATGATCGTAGCCAATATGGAGATACTATTACGTGACCCCCCAGAAAACGCTGAGGGAGGAAAACCCTTATTTTACTGATTTTCCTCTTGGTGGGGAGACTTCAGCCTTACCCCACTACTACCAACACAAATAGCAGCTGCTCCCTTGCCCCCACCACCAAAGTGCTCGGGGAAGTGTGACCATTACCAGGCAAGGGCATGCTGGCAAAGCTGCTGGTCAACACCTGCCGCAGGGTCTCCAGGTGCTGCTGTAAGACCGTGTTGCGGCTCCGCTCCTGGATCACATCCACCTCCAGCTTCTCCACTGCTGTGCGCATGCTCTCCACGTGCTTTTGCAGGGCTGCATTCCTCTCCTCAAACTCCATGTTGGATTTGCGAAGCTGGCGGAGCTCTGCCTCCCGGGCTGAGGACACACCCCCCCCGCGCAGAACACAAGTAGCACTAGGAGTCTCGGAGGATTCCCAAAGACTCTTACAAGGAAGTTCTGCTTAGCTGTCTCTAATTAGCTACCCCACCTCATTTCCCTAGTCTCATTATAGCCTTCCAGATAGCAATTTCAGCAATAAAATGCCTGGGTCCCCAGAGCTATTTTAATTCTTAAAGCTGGTCATATTCCTACTTAAAATTGCAAGGAACAGTTGCAATTCTTGGTATTTCAATGTTTGTTTTGTTTTTTAAAACTATGCAATGAGAAGCCTGAAGGGCTTCGCAAGGGGATCCTGGGAGACTGATGCAAGCACAGCTGTGGGTCTCCATCTTTCCTGCAATGGGGTCAGCTTTGCTCTTACTCATTTTATATTCTGGATGCCCATATAAGCTTTTATTATACAAAGGGTTTTGGGCTAAGAGTCTGAAAGCAACTGAATTAGTGATGCATATTTATTTCCTTTGATCCAGAAACTAAAGTAGCTTTAACAAAACTGGTCTAGCTTTCATTCACTGGTTTGTGAGTAGCTACTTTTGCTAGAGAGTGAAAAAAAAGTAGCTTTCTTCTTCCAGACTAGCCCTAGGGTGGAGAATATCACTACCATTGCTTTTGAGCAATGAATCCCTCCTGAGAATGAAATCCCCTGTGACAAATCTGAGGAATACAAAATGATACTTTAGTAATTACCTTTGCTGTGGTTCAGGAATTCCTCTGTAAATATAGGAATGTCAAAAACAGACCGTTCCTTTACTTCTGTTTCTTTCTGTAAATCAAGAGTAACAAAACAGTTCTTTTTTCCCCCTTCTCTTCTTGAAGTATAGTTGACACACAATGTTACATTAATGTTAGGTGTACAATGTAGTGATTCCATAAGTCTATACATTATGCTGTGCTCAGCACAAGTGTAGTTACCATCTGTCACCATACAATGCCATTACAAAACCACTGCTATACCTTTTATCCCAGTGACTTACTTTTTCTAGAACTGGAAGACTACCTCCCACTCCCCTTCACCCATTTTGACCATCCTAACATCCCTCCCCTCTGGCAATCATCAGTTTGTTCTCTGTACTTATGGGCCAGTTACTGCTTTTTGTTTGTCTATTTATTCACTTGTGTTGTTTTGTTTTGTTTTGAGAGGGAGAGAGGGAAAGAGGGGGAGAGGGGGAGAGAGAGAGAAAGAAAGAGAGAGAGAGAGAGAGACAGACTGAGAGAGAGAAAGAGGAAGGAATCTTAAGCTGGCTCCACGCTGAGTGTGAAGCCCTACATGGGGCTTGATTTCACGACCATGAGATCATGACCTGAGCCGAAATCAAGAGTCAGACGCTTAACCAATTGAGCCATCCAGATGCTCCCATTTTTTGTGTCTTTTTTTCCTATTACACATGTAAATGAAATCATGTGGTATTTGTCTTTCTTTGACTTGTTTTACTTAGCATAATACCCTCTAGGCCTAACCATGGCAAAATTGCATTATTATTTTATGGCTAAGTAATATTCCACTGTGTGTTACGTGTGTGTGTGTGTGTGTGTGTGTGTGTGTGTGTGTGTTTAAATAGGTAAGGCCTGAAGGCCATGTCTTCCTTAAAGAAACAGTAGGGTGAGCAAGGATCAGTCCAAGTGAAGGTGTGAGGGAAATTCCACCTTTTCATTGGAATCACCTTTCATAGAGCTCAAGCAGGTTAAATATTTAGTTCTCTCAGGTGTACAATTGCTGTGCAATGAGAAATCTTAAAAAAACCTACATAAGTTTCTCTAATGGAGAATTTGGAAGCCATTTCTGAGTTCTGTGCTTTGAATAGTCAACAGTATACAAGTATTGAGGTAGGAACAGAGAATGGGAATTTCCACATGTTTTTTCAGTTGCTTCTGTTGGTTATCCATGTAAAATGCTCTGAGATAGGGCTGTCTGTTCTAAGTTTGCCAAATGGACAATAAGAACTTTCAGCAGAGATCTGCCAGTCATGAGCAATAATAATGGCATCCTATTAGTACCACCACTTTACTTATTTATAGGCGCAGCCTATAGTTGGGGATCTTTTACACTTTCTTCAAACACAGGAAAGACAAAAACAAAAACAAAATCAAGAAGTCAGAAATAACTAGCCTCTAAAACTGAGAAAATCCAGGATTATGTGTGATAGAAGAGAATAACAAAGCCTAAAATTAACTTGCCAATTTGGTGAATTTAAAAATAAAGTTTAAAAATAAAGGTCTCACAAAACTACTGCAAAATATATTCCACAGTGACCCTTAAGAATAAAGCCAATTTCAAGGTGCCTTGGCTGGAATTTCTACAATGAATTTGAAGTTGAAAGGATTAGGAATATAGATTATAAGTGTATTGGCACAATGTTTAAAATCTTACATAAAAAAAAAATCTTACATAAGATGGTAAAGACAACAGTGGGAAATGAGTACTGAAGAATTGCTAGTGAGATCTGAAGATTCCAAAATCTTTATAACATAAAGAACGGTAAAAAAAAAACAACAACAAAAAAACAAAACATTCCTACAAAAACATGTTTAAAGCCAGAGATAGAATGCATCTTTCCTAACTCTTGCCACTAGCCTTTTATTATCTTTGAACACAAATATGATTGGTGCCCAGTAAAAAGCTAAGCAGTTAACAGTCTGTGAGGGAATTCTGACAACCAAGCTTCCATTTTCACTTTGGCATCTGCCTTGTAAGGGGGCTGGGTTGTATGAACAGCCTGCCAATGGCAGCTGATCAAGAGAGACATCTAAGATGTTAAGTCTGAAAAACTATGTATTTACCTAAAGAAACTTTCCGAGCACTTAATTTTTACCTTTATCTCTTAAAGAAGGCAAGCAAACTTTCCCATATCAATTTAAAAATAAACAACAAAATTATCAGTGAAAGCCCCAATTTCAACATGCAAAGCTATACCTTGGGCCAGTTCTTGGTGGTTTCTAGGAGAACTAATGCATGGGCAAGAAGAGTTGGTGCCAGAAAGGATCCTAGACATATTTCATAGTGGCTTTCTCAGGACTCTGCTGGCTTACCTATGCTCTAACTCTGTTGCTGGGTTGCTATAGGAAAATAGAAAACTTATGACATACAATTTGAACATGAACAAGGTGTAACAGATACAAGTCCACAAATGACTTCGTATAGTCTTATGACTTTATCATGCTACCTTGCTCAGTCTCCTACTTAACTTTACAGGTTCATATGAGATCAGTCACCTAGTCATAGGTCTAAGTACCTGCTAGTTAGGTAGGGAGGGATGCTCGCCCCCAATTCTGTGGTACCAAGAGCTCTCTCCAAGGCCTTGAGTCTCCTCAGACAGGTAATTCTCCTCTTTGCCAGAGTGGCCCAAACCAAGCTAAATACATAAGGGCAGAGAATAGTACCGTGTAGGTACATTAACACACTGCCCGTTGGTACAGAGTCTTAGAGTGCAAAAGAAGAAACACGAAAGCAATTAAATGAAACTGCTCAGTCTCTGAAAGGCAACAGCAATTCTACTTAACGGAAGAGTGGTAATAAAAACCATCAGCACTCTTCCATTACTGAGTACATTACTCGGCATGGAGAGGATCCTCCTGGGGGCTCTGATATACTTAAGCTGTTCCAAGGATCGCTCAAGGGATTAAAATCATAAGGATTTCATTACCTCTTCATTGAAAGGGTCTAATTTGTTCAGGCTGAGTGTCATTTTGTCATTTCTCATAAATTAAGGGAGAAACAAAATTATTGTTTCTATCTTAGTCCTCACATGAGATGTAGACGCTTTCTTGAGAGTAACACTAGTTGACTCCTGTGTCTAGAAGGCTGGCTTTTGGTCTAAGAGGAGCAAAAATGCCCTTCACTTAGGTTTTTTATTCTATATATTGAGTGGAGGGTAAAAGAACAGGGGCCCTTTCGAACTGAATCTATTTTGCTGTGATCTAGGTTCAAGGCCAGAATTTCATAGAACGTGACATGCTTTGCTCAAGGTCCCTTTACCTCAGGGAACACTCTTACTGCTGTGTACCAGTCCCAGTGCCCCAGTGCTGTACAGGACACTCAAGTGGCTTTTAGGTCAGATTTCTTTAGCTCTGACAGGAACTTGCCAGTACCTGCCATGGTAACAATGTCTTAGGAATCCAAGTTCCACTTAGGAATATAATAGGTTTCTTTATACAAACAAAATAATTTCTGTCTTAATTAGCGACAGATTTGGTGACCAACCGGCCCATTTTCACTTTCAACACTAGTTTGTTCCATTTAGTGTGGCCATGTGCAGCCAAGAATGCCAAAATCGGATACAGAAGCCTGCATCTCACTCGTACTTCTGCCTGTAATTCAGTAAGTGATTCTGGGGAAGTTCTTTCTTGTCTCAGGCAAGTCACTTTTCTTGCCTGCAAAATGGGTGGGGGTGGGGTCAGTTGAGAGAGTTTCTGAGGTCTTAGTCTTTTTGAAGTGAAGAATATTTTTGAAGAATATTCTACTACATTTGTCATTTTACTCCTAATGGGATAAGTAAAGGGAAATAAGCATGTATTTAAAAGCTATGATGTTTTAGGCACTTTGCTAGATACTTGCTCTTTTATTAACTTACTCATAACTCTGCTCAAGTCATTTTACCCTCTTCAAGGTGCCCCTCACAAAACCTGAGGAATCTTTAAAGCCTGATTCGGTTCATCCTTTCCATGGGGAATTCTGTGGCTGCTTTTCACTCCTAGTGCTTTCTTATTTTTCTGAACTACTATACTAAGAAGTTATACATAAGGAAATCATTATGTAACTATGTTTAAAAACTGTCAAACTATTTCTTTATTTCAATTGTTTTGAAATTACCAAGTTTAAGAAAGATATGATTCAATGTAAAATAAAATCTGATAAAGTGAGGGACATTAATTGGGTCAATAACCTTGCTAAGAGAGCTTTATCCTGATGTGGACATGCCAATAGACAGATTTACAGAGCCCACTGTATGCACATTTGAGAAACTACTGCTGGCTGTCCATCTACTCTCCTCTTGTTTTCCTTTGATTTAACATGTATCTAATCCTAAAATAGGGAAATCACACAGAGATTTATCCCTTTTTCATAAATCGAATCCATACCATGCTAAATCATGTAAATAAAAATAAAAAGCTTCATTTAATAAATAAAAAGCCTCATTTAATAAAAAGCTTCATTTCTCAAATCATCAGCAGGAGTTTCTGTGACTGAGTAAATCTACTAAATCTTTCCTGACTAAAACTATAAACTTTACGGAGGACAAAAATGCCACATATAATTTGGCCAGCAAAATTCATAGTGATGAAAGGAATTAATCGGTTGTTGACTAGAAAGTGTGAGATCTAATGTTTTAGATTATTGCCCAAATTCTCTTTTGCAACCACTAAGGATAGAGAAGTTATAAAGGATGCTTAATAAGGGAAAAAGGAATTATGGAAATCTCATGATATGGGTAGGTGGGCACACAAACAAAGAGAGAAATAAGTAATTATATAAGTATCTGGCAAAATGAAAAGCTTGCAACACTATTCAATTAGGCTTTTAAATATAAAGTATACATACAGTTTCTCAAGTAAAAAATATCATACTATTTCACCCTAATTAGAGCACGGAGATGTCAGGAGATGTCATATGTCTATATTTTCATAGGATTTATTTGAAGAATAAAATGCTAGTATTTATTATGCTTCTTACTTTCTAATTCATGGATGGCAATAAGTCTATTTGATGGGGTGCCTGGGTGGCTCAGTTGGTTAAGCGACCGACTTCGGCTCAGGTCACGATCTCATGGTTAGTGAGTTTGAGCCCTGCATCAGGCTCTTTGCTGACAGCTCGAGCCTGGAGCCTGTTTCAGATTCTGTGTCTCCCTCTCTCTGCCCCTTCCTCACTGTCTCTCTGTCTCTCTCTCTCCCTCTCTTTCTCTTAAAAATAAACACTAAAATAAAATTTAAAAAAGCATTAAAAATAACTTAAAAATAATCTATTTGACTTGTTAATCTAAATGTTTTCTCTATGTTTTGAAGGTCACCAATGCCAAATTAGGTATGAGAACTACAGACCCAAGAGAAGTAAGTAAGTTATTATTTTGAAAAAATTATTTCTTAAAAAGCCAAAAGCACGCAAGATTACAACAGAAAATTCTTTTTTTGTAAATTTCTGCTGTTATTTAAACAGATGGGTTTTGTATAAAAATTAGTATTTCTGGAAGACCTCCCAATGCACGGACATCACGCTAGGTCGTAATGGGGTGGGTACAAGATGGAAACTAGACCATGGGTGCCTTTGAAAAGATTATAATCCAGGATGTGAAGAACAGAAGCACTTGAATAATCTCAACACCTTAGCTAGAGCAGCTGACTGCAGATGAGAAACAGAGAGAGCTGTGAGGGTTAAAGGAAGCTAGAGACACAGGAAAAGCTTGAAAGAGGAAATGGAACTTGAAACCGGGTTTGATGGATGGCTAGAATTTCGCGAGGCAGAATGGGGTGATGGGGAGGGGTAATGGGAAACTGAGTGACAGACAGAAGTATTTTCATGCAAGAAAGAATATGAGCACAAGCATGAGGCAGAAAGGGATGGGGGCACGTGGAGGACAATGAGTAGTAAAGGCTTTTTAACTAAGTATGTAAGATATACATGGGAAACATGGGAGTTAAGGTATTTGGAAAGGGAAGGTGGGACTTGATTACAGAAGACTCAGATTGCTGAGGTGAATGGAATTTGATAAGCGATGAAAAGTCACTGAGTATTGTAAAGCATGGAATTACCAAAATATTTTATTTTCTTATAACCATATGTGAACCTTGGGCTACCTATATAACGCTCTCTTTGCCAAGACACATAGCCAAGACACATGGGCCTAAAATCCTATATAGGAACATAGGCCCAAATCCTATGGATGACAGGCTAAACCAAATGGAGGGGAAAAAGCCAGTAAACAAATAAGTGCCTGTGAGCTAGGAACCAAGATACTGTCACTGGTGCTCCACTGACACTGTGGCTGAATAGTTCATTTTAACTAAATGTTGAATTCCCTAAAAAACAACTTTCTGAGAGTCAGAGTGAGATATCTGATGATGAAAAACTATCATTAAGTTATGATTTTCAGCTGGTCTTCATTTCTATACCTCACTCCAAATTCCAGCCATCTTTAGCATTTCAAGGCAATAAAATTCTTGGACCACAAGGACTGGAGTTAGAGGCTGTAGTTCAAGGACAGACTCATGATAGGTGTCCGCCATATAGTAAGAATCCTTGAGCAAAAGCAACTCACCCGATATGAATTATGTGATAGGAAATAATATGCCATTCATTAAGAAAAAAAAAAAAGAAAAAAAAGAAAGGTCCAAAAGCATGACAAACAGCAACATTATTATAAATAGATATATGATACGTAGACAGAAAGCTAATTACCTCATGATCATGAGTGGCCTGTCGGGCTGCATCTAAAATATGAAAGAATAAGAGAACATTAGTTTCAAGAACAAAACAAAACAATAACAAAACCCAAGCAACCGAACTGTGCTGCGCTACAGTTAGTTAGTTAGACACAAGAGAAACAGCAGATGCAGTTCTGACCTTTGAGGAGAACAGAGTGGGAGAGTGGACAGGAGACACACACCATAGGCTGTTTATACAACATTAAAATTTAGCAGGCAAGATGCCCAAATGTGGAGAAGATGCAATGGCTAAGGAATGACAGACTAGTGGGAGGTGGGGCTTCTCTGGCAATGTCTCCTGAAGAAAGGGGACTTGAAGGGTGTGATGAAGAATTTTAACAGAGAACAAGAATCCATGAAGACTGGGATCTTGTCTGTCATGTTCACTGTTGCATCCTTAATGCCTAGGTGAAAGCCTGGTATAATAAAGCCTGGTAGACAATATATGAAAGCTCAACATGTAGTGTTTGAGTACACGAATACATGAATGGATGAATGAATGAAAAGGATGAGCACTGAAGGGTGGGAGAAATGGTGCACGAAGGCTTAGTGGTGTCAAAGAAAGGCAGGTATGTAGTTTAGCAGACAGACTTGTTTAGAGGCAGAGAAATGCCTAAACCCGGAATTAGGAAAAAAAGCATAGGCAACTAAGAGGGGTCTTGGAACACAAATCAAATTATTGACACTGGATATGGAAATGCAACTGAGATTTTTAAATGAGAGTGATATGATTTTAATAAAATTCCAAGGTATGTTTGTGAATGTGGCACAATAGAGAAATGATGGAAACTTACCTTTTACATTTATCACGCTAACAATAGGCTTTGTGACGCTCTGTCATGCACAACAAACTACAAAAACATCTCATTCTGGTTCTGATACCTTGCCTATGAGATTTGCCTTTCTGACGGTCCTGGGTTTTCCTACTGAAGACCTTGTAGGCCTCAGTCTTCTGATACTGCTCCAGTTCCTTCATGTAACGCTCCTTATCTCTGTCTGCTTCATCAAGGTAGCGCTAGGAAAGAAATGTGGAATTATTTTCAAGAAACACATCTGGGTAAAATATTAGTGAACTCATTGAAGAAAACAGAGGACAATTGGAATATGGGAAGAAAGTATATGAGGGATAAGCTCTAAGGGAGACTAAAGAAATCATATGGATAGAAAAAAATATAATCCTTCAATTATAAAAGAAATAGGTGATTCTAATTCTTTACACTATTACATTTTCTAACTTAATGAAGACAAGTTCTATTGAGATCATTCTCATAAAATATTCATATGAAGACATTACAGTTATTCCTCTAACCCCATAGACAGACCTATACATGGCCACTAGAGTCCTCAAGAGGACTGAACACCACATAGGCATATTTAGTCTTCCCAAGAGAAAGGATGGAATATTACTTTGTTTCTCTATCCCCAACCCATTCTGAGAGAATGATCTCATACATCAATTGGCCTTTTAAGAGCCAGAAGAGTAGAGCACAAAAGCCGGGAGACACAAAGAACATAAAAAGGAATGACCTCATCCTATGGACCTAAAATGGACTACTATGACAGAGCCTATATCTGCACTCTTTATGCTATTAATTATTTAAATAAAGCCATTGATCCAACAGGATAATTTTGTTTAGTGCCTTGTCCTTTTCATTCAGCAATTAGGTTTAAGAAATAATGTATAAAAATAGTGCTTTTAAATGGACACAAACTAGAGTCAGATATTACATTAAAAACCTTGTCTTGCACAAGAATCAGATGTAGAAGACACCCGACTGGTCAAACATGGGACAATTTAAGTACCCCAATACTGAAGTACAGTAATAAAATTATAAACCTTTGGGGAAAAAAATTAGTATGCTCATACCAATGATAAATAACAAACAGCAGGGAGGAAAAGGGTTCTTGCTTAAGTTAGAATGCTGAAAGCTGAGCAGTAAATGTGAAGGGAGTGCTAGAGTTGGAAAATTATCATTTTGCAACCCTCACGGTAAAGATTAGACCAAGCAAGTCATCAGTGGATGCTAAATCTAGGGGGGACGTCGATATGGAATGGACTCTGTATGTTGTTAAAATGTCTCTCCACAGATTGCTTATTAATTGTAAAAGAGAATAAAAAAACTTTATCGAGAGAGCAAAATTAACATTACCAGTAAGGAATAAAAGGACATTGTGTGCCTGCACATGTGATACCCGGAGAAGGACACAATACCACCTATGCAGTATTCTAAGAATGCATAACTCAATGTCATCACAAGGAAACATTAGACAAGTACAAAATGAGCAATGTTCATTAGAAGTAAACAAAAAGGAGGTGGAGAAAGAGGGAGGGATTGCATTCTTAAAAAATATCAATGTCATGAAAGACAAAGAAAGACTGTGGACATATCCCAGATTAAAGGAATCCAGAGTTCTGACTGTGAAACACAAAACCCTGCCCTGGACTGGAATCTGAACTGGAGGAGGAAAATGTCACAGAGGAAGGATATTAGGTCAACTGACAAAATTGGAATATAGACAGTAAATTAGATAAAAGTATTGTGTTAATATAAAATTATACAGTTGATAATGAAACTATGTGTGAGAAAACATATCTACTTTTAGGAAATGCACACTGAAATATTTAGGGGTGAAGGGCAATGAGGTATATAACTTACTCTCAAATGATTTTGAAAAAAGGTGTGCGTGTGTGTGTGAGAGAGAAAGCACACAAGCATGAGTGTGCGTGCACGTGGGTATGTCAGTGAGAGAGAGTGAGCATGCACATGCACACACAAGCAAGTGAGCGTGAGTGCTTAGTATGTGTAGCTTGCTCAGAAGAGTGTAAGTGCATATGCAAATGGACAGACGGGGTAAAACGTGTTAACTACGGGTGAATTTGGGTAAAGGGTATTTAGCCATTCTTTGTACTATCCTGTGTTTATAACTTTCTGTACATTGAAATTTTTTCAAAACAAAAAGTTAAAAACGGGCAACTAGGTGGCTCAGTCTGTTAAGTGTCTGACTTCGGCTAAGGTCACAATCTCATGGTTGGTGAGTTTGAGCCCTGCTTTGGGCTCTGCTGTCAGTGCAGAGCTTGCTTTGGATCCTCTGTACCCCCCTCTCTCTGCCCCTCTCCCCTTTCAAAAATAAATAAACAGTAAAAAGAAAAAAAGTTAAAAACAAACACGAAAACCTTTGCCCTACCTAATAGTGGTTATCTCTGGAGAAAATTAATGTTACTTTTGCTTTTTCCTGTACACACTTCTGCATCATCTTAAAAACATGTTAAACAAAGAGCATGTATTAATTATGAAATTAAGAAATTAAAAACAAAAGAGTAAACAATGAAGTATGGAGTATGTACGGCTCATGATCCCTTTATACATTAGGGATAAAATAATGGACAATATGCACTGGTTTCTACTTGCTGGCTACCACAGAGAGCTTCAAGTTGCAACTTAATATAATCTCCTTGAAATTTTCTGAATTCAGTTAATTCCCCAGAGTATTTTTCAATTTGGTTTTTGTTTGTTTGGAATCCTTTGTAAAGAGTATGAGACATAAAAGAAATATAGCTATCTTTCAGATGCTGAGAATGCTGGGAACTTTTAACCCCAAGCCACTCCCACAACCTACCATCATTCTGCTTTTGTGGCATTTCAACCAATTTGTGGCTATCTTGTCCTTAATTCCTCTCAACCCTCTCTAACAAATGGATTTGTTTCAGTTTGGCAACAGTGTTAGTTTTTGCTTAGAGAGGAATTCAAATAGTTCTTGCTTTATTTTTCATAGTGGGTTAAATTTGCCAGAACTCGTTAAAAAAATTTAAACAAAAATCTTATGTGAACAGCAGAATTTTATCAAATGACCTTTTCTTATTGAACTCCTGACTTTTCATTTGACTCGGTAGAATAAATTATATCAACAGATTTCTTAATTTCTCAATATTGAATCACTTTTTATAAAATTCTTATATGAACTCTCAGCATATAAATCAAATAAAAGTAGAGCTGCTTTGGTTTAGGGGGGCTGCTAGGGGCCCTCCTGCTTGTACCCCTGAAGCAGATCCTGAAACAGTACAAAAACCACTGTGCTAGAGAAAAGAGTTATGATGAATCCTACTGTTCTGTTCTTCTACGCCCCATGACAAAATTGAAGAATCAACCACCCATCCTCTTTGCTTTTCTGATGGAAGCTATTTTTGAGGCATAATCAAAACCAAGCAGAGGATCAGGAATAGGAACAATTACCTGTTTTTCCTCAGGGGGCAGTTTACTCCATTCATTGCCTAACATCCTTGTGATTTCTGGAAATGGGACTTCTGGTCTTTTTGCTCGAAGCTGTTCTCGACGCTCGTTCATGAATCGAACATATCCTGTAAGGGGGGATTTGGGTGCGTTGCTGTCTCGAAGAGGTTTCTTCCTCTTTCTTCCTTTGGACCAACCTCCTCGTTTACTTCTTTGCTGTAAGACAAAACAAAAAAACCAAAAACCAAATTACAAAATCCACCCAAATAACACAACAATAAAACAAACGAACAAAACAGGATAAGAGTTGCATTTTCCTACTATTAGGAGCCTAGATATTCAAAGCTCTCCAAATCTGTCATAGGTACAAACGACTACAATGCAGTCTTCAAGAAGGAACTCTAGATGGTTCATCTGCACATCCTTTCATGTACCACACTACAGACTGTTACATTAAGGGGCTAATCCTAACTGATGAGAAGAAGGGGCACCATGATCATGTACACTTTGGCCTTCATATGCACTTAACAAGTCCTAACTCCTGACAGGGGAATTTCCTAAATGAGAAATGCAGCACATACATAGCACTGTGCCAGGGACACTGTCATGGTAGATCAGAACAAGATGTCACAAACACTGGGCAAAGAGACAAGTTGTAGTACAGGGCTTAAAAATCATTCGTGAAGGATGTTTTTCATTGATACCATTCAAAGACCAGTTCACTTCCCACAGTAGACAACATATAGATTTCTAAATTAATATCGAAATTTCATCAAGTATAACATATCCAAAATGAATACTTAGTTTTTTGCCTTGATGACTTGTTCCTTAAGATGTTTATTTTATAAAGTCAGAGGTCTTTATATGTTATGAGTTACATCAAAAAATGAAATCACCTCAAAAAAGTTTAAAGAAAGGACTGAGGTACTACTGATGTTTTACCACAGCCCTTTCTCTTTGTCTTTCTTTTTTTAAAGTTTATTTATTTATTTATTTTGAGAGAGAGAGAGAGAGAGAGAGAGAGAGCGCGCACATGAACAGGGGAGGGGCAGAGAGACTGACCAAGCCATCCAAGCACCCCCCATCTCTTTGTCTTTTAATGAGATGAAAGCTCCCTCACACTTTTGCTTCATAATTTTACAAATACACACAGCCTATCACTTAATAAACTTTTATGGATACAAGAATTCTTCTTTCAAAGAGAAAGATAAATGAAATGGGACAAAAACATTAAAATATTAATTATAGTACTGTAGTCCTCCAAATTAATATGAATTATTCACCACTGGGCAAATGGTGTATTTGCTATCAGCCTTTTTCCCCCCTGATTTTGTCTTGTAAACTTAGTAACATTAAAGCTACTAAGGATTTTAAGATGTTTAAGAAGCTTCAAGCATTCATTATAATCTTAAAGGATGCCAACATGAAAAGAATCAGCTCTTTTAAAGTAAGAAAAAAGATGATGGGGCACTGGAAAGGCTCAGTTGATTGAGCATCCGGCTCTTCATCTTGGCTCAGGTCATGATCTTGGCTCAGGTCATGGTTTGTGGGATTGAGCCCTGCGTTGGGCTCTGTACTGGCATCATGGAGCCTGTTTGCGATTCTCTCCCTCTCTCTCTGACCCTCCCCTGCTTGCACTTACTCGCAAATTAAATAAATAAACTTTAAAAACAAATAAATAAAACAAGAAAAAAGATGAAATTCATGGTGGTATTCTTGTATGACTAAAAGAGAGTGCCTAACGTGGACAATGTAATCAATCAATTGTGAGGAACACTGAAAGTCCAACAAGGGCATGACTGCCCCAGGCCCATATGGAACCTTGTGTGAATTAGAGAAGGATGCCCTCTATGGGAGGGTGAATGGCTTGGTAAGTGGTGTGGATCCTCTGAGAATGTATGATTCCATGCTATAGGGCTTGGTGTGCATAAAATGTGTGGCCTTGAACAAGGGCATGTAGACTTCTCGTTAATTACTTATTTAAATCATTCATTCATTCAGTAAGCATTTGTTGAGCATCTAGTATGATGTAGGTATAAATTTATTAAGCAGGGGGAAAAAGAGTCTACTTGTCTCTGTGTCATTAAAACCATTAATATGGTTTTATGTGAAACCATTAATATGGTTCTACGAAGAAAATTCTGCAGAATGTAGGGGGGCCAGAGGATGAATGCTTCGATCAATTCCTTTGCTGACTGCTTCTTTAGAAACTTCAGAGACTGGTAACAGGAAGAAATGCTTCTTCAGCTTACCTCATCTTCATGCCTCTGTTCAGTGCCTTCTGCTGTATTTGAAGCCTCATTCTGAAGCAACTGACCTTGGGAGAGATCCTCCACAAATTCTGGATTGTTGGTGGATGATGTGGCTCCACTACTATATGGAACCTCTGGGTGGGTTAACCTTAAGAGTAACAGGCAGATGTGTTCAGTTATCAATAGCATCAAAGATTCCTATTTACCAAGGTTCAAGACAAATTGCCCTGTCAACAAAAGCAGAAGCCAGGTTTAATTACCCCACCTCATTTGTGTAAATGTAAATAAGGTCTCCAGAACAGTTATAGAGTATTTAAAAAACTAGTTTCAGTGCTTGATTGAACCAGGTCATTTTCATGGAGAAGACTTCTATTAAAAATAACTAGGGGCAACTGGGTGGCTCAGTTGGTTAAGCGTCCAGCTCTTAGTTTCAGCTTAGGTCATGATTTCAAGGTTTGTGAGTTCAAGCCCCACATTGGGATCTGCGCTCATGGCGTGGAGCCTGCTTGGGATTCTCTCTTCCCCTCTCTCTGCCCCTCCCCTGCTCACTTGCTCTCTGTCTCTCAAAAATACATAAACTTAAAAAAAAAACAAACAAACTATAATCTTTTCTCAAAAAATGACCTCTCCCCTCAACATTGACATTTTAGTTCTGAGCATGCAACAGAGTCTCACTTTTATATGCTACTTTTCATGCATCTTATCTCCAGTGTAAAGGGAAAATATTGTTAATGGAAAAGGAGAATAGGAATGGGAGTTGTAGAGGCAGGGTGCCCCGTCACAGAAGGGCGTAAGAAGTATCTCCTATGGTACATTCCATAGGTTATTCCTTCTTGGACTCAAGTGTTTATTGACAACCAGATCATCTAATGATATTATTAAGTTCAGTAAGTTCAGGTATAAATGTTAAGAAATAAAACACATTATTTCTTTTCTGTTTCCAGCATTCTATTCCAGACGAGTTGGCAAACCAGATCTCAACCTTCTGAAAAGTGGACATAATAAGGTAGATGACTGGATTCACTCACTATTCTGGAAGAATATATACTTCATAGGGTTATAGGCAAATAATTACAATGCAATGTAAGTACTAAAATAGAGGTATGTAAAAAGTGTATGGTATGATGAATTTCATACATATGTAGAGGATGTTAAGAAAGATTTTACAGGGGTCTTGAAAGATAAATAGGTACTCGCCAGGTAAACATCATTACAGGCAGAAAGAAAAGAGTATAACAGGAGTAAGGGCAACCTTTCAGGAGGCTACTGCTATAGACTAAGTGACAGACAGGCAGGCAGGATGGAGAAGAGGGGAATGATAGCTAAGAGATATTTCAGGGATAGAGTGAACTTAATGACTGAGTCAAAGGTAATTCTATGGGTGATTATGCACTATTAGCCAACGTCAACTGGAAAGTGTGTGGGGGATGGGTGGGGTGGGTGTAAGACAGAAGATAAAACGGTAAGTCTGAAACACTCATGGCATAATTAAGTGAAGCTATCCCACAGACAACTGGAAACATGCATTGAGAGAACAGAAGTGAAGAAAATCAGAAAAATGGGAAGTGCTGGATATTCTCCAGAAAGAGAGAAGAAAGTCAGGACAGAACTCTGTTGGAAAAGATCATTTGAAGAGCAAGCATTAGAAGAAGTAGGAAAGACTAAGCAGGGCATTAAGAGATTTAGGAGAGAATACTGTCAAAGAGGCCAAGGCAGAAAGACTTTTTAGAAGTGGGTATGAACCAAGTAAAAAGATGCAGATGTCGAATAAGATAGGCTGAAAAGTATCTGCTAAATTCGAAGACCTAAAGGTTGTTGGCAATTTTAGGGAGCATAGTTTTAGTAGAATTAGGGGAATAATATCCAGATTCCAGTGGGCTGAGAAATGAATGAAAGCAGATGCACAGTGTCCTGGAAATGAAAGAAATTACACTTTTCTGACCCTTTCTAGAAAATATAATAGATGATTTTAAGCAGGAGTTTCCTACATTTTTGAGGTCTTTGAGGTCCTTTGAAAAAGACTAAGAGAAATTATGAACTCAATGCCAGTCATGTTCTCTGAAAAGAGGCACCATCAGAGACCCAGTTTGATCCTGGTAGCTTTATTTTCCAGATGTTTCAATCACTTTGGATGGCTTTGGCAACTTGTTTTTTCACTCACTGTCATTCTTGTTCCAACAGTGCCATCAACTTTTAAGTTACTAATTCTTGTACATTCTTATTTCAGTAAAATATGAAAGTTAGGTTTGGGAAAATGTATCAATCCTATGAATCCCTGACTGAAATGAACAGAAATCAGAGGGGAGTGGTCACAGGCATCAAATGTCTCGGAGATGACAAGTTGGACACAGTTTGGAAAAAAACAAAAAAACAAAACAAAACAAAACAAGGTTTTTGGTTCCTATAAATGAATTGGCACGCTCTTAGTTAAAGCCAACAACCCTTCCATTTGTGCCATGGACCCCACAGCATTTAGCCTACTCAAAGACAGGTTTTTAGCAATTCTGCCCTCTCCTGCATTACCAATTCTTCCTTGTCCACTGGATCAGCCTAGTCAGCAAGCAAATGTGACATTTTTTACTCTTACCTTGTTACCTTAAAACAAAATGAAACAAAACAAAAACCACTTTCTGGATCCCACTTCATTTTTCTCTTTTCCATTACAGAATTATTCATAGAGACCATCCCCAACTTAAGACAGCTTGATTTATGATTTTTCAACTTGATGATGGTGGGAACGTGAGATAGATTCAGTAGACACCACACTTGGACTTTTGTATTTGGATCTTTTCTTGAGCTTAGTGATACGCTGCGTGGTCCTCTCTCACAATGCTGGGCAGCTGCAGTGAGCCTCAGCTCCTGGTCAGCCTCGCAATCACCAGAGTAAATAACTGATACCGTTATGACCATTCTGTATCCATACAAGTGTTGTTTTCACTTTCAGTATAATATTCAACAAATTACAGATATTCAACACTTTAGGCTTTGTGCTGGATGATTTTGCCTAACCGTAGGCTAATGTAAGCGTTCTGAGCACGCTGAAGGTAGGCTAGGCTAAGCTATGATGTTCGGTAGGTTAGGTGCATTAAGTGCATTTCTGACCAATGGTATTTTCAATTTACTATGGGTTTATCTGGAGGTAACCCCATGGTAAGCTGAGGAAGATCTGTACTCTGAAAAGAATTGTTTATATCTATTGGCTTCAATTTCTCTTCTTTCATTCTCTCTTAAACGTAACCCAAAGGACATGTGTACTTACAACTCTTATAAAAGTCACCAATGCCCTCCATGCTAAATTCCGCATCCTTTCTCAGCCTTCATCTCACCCGATTTTCCAAAAGTTTTTAACACAGTTGATCTCTTCCTCTTGAAATACCTTTTTTTAACTTGTTTTCCAGGACATGGCACTCCTCTGGTTTTTCTGCTACCTTTTTAGCTATTCCCTTTAGTGTTCTTTGTTGACTTTTCCTCTTCTGCCTGGCTTAAATGCTAGTGTATCCCAGAGCTCAGGCATTAGATCTCTTCTCTTTTCTATCTACATAGTGCTCATTTCTTCAGTGATCTCAGCCAGTCTCTGGCTTTAAATATCAGGTATATGCCGATGATTCCCGTGTTTCTTTTTCTAGTCTAGACCTCCCCTAACCCCTAAGTCCTATATCAAGCTGTCTATTTGACATTTCTGCTTGGATATCTAGCAAGCATCTCAAATTTAAAATCTCCTGCTTAGTTTTCCCCATCTAAGTCATCCCTTCGGTCACTTAGGCCAACAGTTTGGAGTTGTCCTTGATTGCTTTTTTCTCCCTTCTCACATCTCATCTGGTTTTTCAAGCAAATCTTAACTTGGTTTATCTTCAAAATATACGTCAAATTCTACATGGCACCAAACCCCATTCCCATTATCCCTGAAACCCTCTCCAATGAGGCCTCACCCCTACTACTCCAACAAAAATACTCTTGTCACTAGTGATGTTGTTTAACTCATCATCTCTCACTTGAATTATTTCAGGAGCTTAACTCGTCTCCTTGCTTCAGCCCCTGCTCCCTTCACTCTATTCTCAATATAACAGCCACAGGGATCCTATTAAAAAATAAATATCAGATCATTCTGCTCAAAATCCTCCAATGCTTTCTCACCTCTCTCAGAGTGCCAGTTAAAAGTGCTTACTCTGACCTGTAAGATCGTACATGGTCTAGTCCTTGCTACTCAAAAGTATGGCCCTCATACCAGCAGCACTGACATTGCCTGGGAACATACTACCATGTAAAATCTCTAGCCCTCACTCAGACTTTCTGACTCAGAAAGCACCGATGTAGTCCTCTACTACCTTCCCCTTGGTATATATACTCTGCTCCAGCTACACTGGCTTCCTGGGTACTTCTAAAAGGTAAAAACATTTCTAACCCAGGGTTTTTGCACTTCCTTTTCCTTCTGCCTAGAATAATCTTCCCCAGATAACTGCATGCTAGCTACCTTGCTTCCTTCAGGTCTTTATTCAATTCACTTTGAAAGCATTTCTGGGCCATCTTATCTAAGACTGCACCCCAAAGCCTTCCCAACCCTCTTCCCTGCTTTGTTAATCCATAGTTTTTAACAACATAGTATGTATTTTACTTAATTATCCTGTTTACTCCCTGATGTCCCCAGTAGAATTTAAGCTCTACGGGGATTGGTATTTTTGTCTGCTTTGTTCATTGCTTAGTATCCAGTGCCTAGAACAGTGTCTGGCACATAGGAGACACTCAGAAAATTTTTCTTGAATGAATTGGATTTAACAACTAGGCAACTTTTAGAAAAGTCTTGGAGAACAGCTTTATCTGAATAGTAACGTCAGAAGGCAGATAGTAACGAAGAAATATACGTCAGGTAAGAAAACAGAATAATTACAAAGTCTAGTCCATTTTTCAAGAGCTCTAAAGAATATTAAAATAATTCATCGCAGGGATTAGCTAGCACTTCAATCAGTGAATGTATTTCTTCCGTGGCAAATAACTTCTAAATAGAAAAGATAAAAATTCAAGTGGAACAGAGATTTTCGAGGGAAGAGGGACTATTGCTATTAGTGCTTTTCTATATTCCTTTATACATCTGCCCAAAAAATACCAAAGAAAGGAGATGGGGGGGAAGAAAGGAAGAGAAGTCAGTCAAGTCAGAGCTCCTAGGCATCTTGAATAAAGAGCCATATTAAAAAAATCTGATCTTAAAAAAAAAAAAAAATCAGACCTCTAGGGGAAAAATTATTTTCATATCTGTGGCAATTCAAACAGAAAATGAACTTGATTTTTAGAGCTAGCCCTGTGGCAGGTTATTTACTTAATGGTAGCTATGTAATTCTCTTAACCAGGAGGAACTGATGTTTCCTAGATCCACATATTGCTGTGCCAGTTCACAGGCACGAGAACACGGCAAATGACAGCTGAATGCAGATCACAAAGCAGCTTACAATGGCTCTCACTCTCTCTTTTGTGAAGCCTAGCAAACATAACTTCTGGTTTTATGATATAAAACAGTCTCTTTAGCACCTCATCCATTATCAGAAGCTTTGTTTTAAAGCTTGGTGGAGGCCCAGTGTCCCAGAGCAGCTGCTTACCCAGTTGTGGCCAGATCATTACTCTCCTTGGAGCCATCTTCCTCTGCAAAAAGGGGTGGCAGGGTAGAGCTGGTCATCAAGGTTTCCATCTCTCTGAAAGGAAGAGACAATAAGAAAATAATTATAATGGCTTAATTACTTCCAGTTGAAGTTCCATTAATATAAGCCAGCCTTCCTTAAATTTATCACATCAGCAGCAGAATAGAAATGGACCTAAATGTTTATTTTCTTGATTTGGACATAAATCAATTTAAACACTGGTTAATGGGTTCTTACTGACCGACTAGACTAAAAAGCATTAGATTTTAATAAATGGGACAGAGTTTGGAAATTCCTTTTTGTTCATTAAGAATACCTTCAAAAATATTCTTCATTTACTGTAAAAACTGTTGAGCAGAGTAAGTCAGAAGCACAGAGTAACAGCAACCCTGAACAAGTTATTCAACTTCTATGAGATATTATTTCACCATCTTAGACACATACAAGATTGCTGACTTGACCCACAGGGTTATTGTGAAGGATTAAACTGAAAGAGCTTCATAAACAGAGAAAGGCTAAGATGGTAAGTGCTTTGAGTATTATTACATAAAGCAAGGTATTGTTATTACAGCATTACTGGGTCTCAGTCCCAGATGAATCATCCTTAGATTAAGTGGTAACAAACTGAGCCCTCCAAAAGGAAATAATGCAAAGGAAGTGGAGGCTGGAAGGCATACTGATGTGGAGCAGAGGTAAAGAAACCTCACTTCCAGGTCAGAAATATGTTCCACATCACCATGACGACCAACGGAAATAGCATGCACCTGGGTACAGGAAACAACTAAGCTTAATTGAAGAAAACAAAATAAATTACAAGAACTTGAAGGTTATCAGACTGAAAGGATAAAAGGACAAAGTGACAAAGAGAGTAATTTCACTTAGCATCTCACTACAATGGTGGTATCACCCCATAGAGCCAAAAGCAGTAGCCTTCCATTCATCGTGAAAGTGATATTCAAACAAAACATTCAACAGTGACCCCAAACAGTAACCACTTAAGGGGAAATGCAAACCACTCAAGAAAGAGAGTGCTTCAATCAAGCGGGGAGAATTGAGAAGCAAATTATGAGAATTCACTTAGGAGCTCCCTCAGCAGTTATTTCAGGGGCTGCTGCTGAGGAGACCTAGTGACACTGCAATTAAGAGGAAAGCAGGGCAGCCCAAGCAGAGCTAGGATTCATCCCACTGAGGTGGAAACCAGAGGAAGATGCAGACGACACTGACACCAAATTCTAAATGTTCAATAGAATAATTTACTTCAAAAATGGTGACACTGATGGCTTATTTCTTATTCTTATTTTCTTGTTTTTGCTTCTAAATTTTTATTTAGCAGACCGGTTTCATAAATAGCTTAATGTGAAAAAATGCATCTCTGTATGACTAATACCCATTGCAGTGGGTAGAGCATGGAAAGCAGAGAGAGAAACTTCAGACTCAATCAGGAGTTTATTCCATGTGCCAGGAAGCTTGCTAACCCTTCTCAATTCCTTCAAGACAAGGGGATTTACAAGGGGCTCTGACAAATACTGCAACATTCCATTCTAGATGTTTTCTAGAATAATCCTGACATAGGTGTATTTACATTTTAATTTGATTTTAATTCACATTATGCACAGACCAGATTAGAGCCTGGGCTTTAAGGGCTGCTAACATCACCTTACACTGATATTCATCTTACCAAAAAAAACCCCTAATCAATTAAATGCCATACAGTCTAACTGTAAACCACAGGAAAACATTCAAATAGGTATTCACTCCCAAACCTTAAAAGGACCCATTTAGCTGGCTTCTTATTAAAGTCTCCCTAAAAGTAAATGGCCTTTCAATAACTTTAAGATTCAGCATTTGAAGTTCCTGGCATCTCTTACTGAACCTCAAAGGTGATATATTATCTGGCGGGGGGTGGGGGGGGGTGGGGGTGGTGGCGCCAAATGAACTCTTTTCATTCTCTGTGCCAACATGACCGTCTTCAAGTGTTTCCCAGTTCTCTTCAGTCATTGTTGAGGTATTGGGAGCAAGATTGGGAGGCAGCTGGACAACACAACCTTAGCAACATATAAACAGATCATATAAACAAAGGAAGTTGAGAGAACACAAATGTCTTGCTTCTTTTTCTTAAGTTTGTTTTACTGAACCCATATGGCTTCAGATATATTTTCTCTAGTGTTACTGAGTAGTCAGGTCCCTAAGAAATGAGTAATAAAGTGGGTGGAAGGTTAAGGGGCCAAGATCAACAAAAGAAGGAAATGAGGAAAAAGTCCAGGAAAATCCAAAAGCCTCTAAACTAGTCCAATAAGTTGGAAAAGAAAATGATTCCCAAGAATATGGCTGGGATCCTGAAAGGTTCTGCTTTCATATGGTCCATGAGGGGGTGATTCAAACTGAATCACGGCTACTAAGCCATTGATTGCCAAAAAGCCTCTCAGTGTAGCATCTGTGTCTGATAATGTCTCAGTACAGAGGTCAAACTGAACTTTGAAATTCTATGTGAAGCACTTAAGAAATGTAATGAATGCTACTCTGGAAGGGAAAAGAAGAGAAATATGCACAAAGACAAAGCAACATACAAATCTGGTTCTCTGCTGCAGTTTACATAAGTAAGCATATCATGCAGATGTTTCCTGGCAGACAGGTTCTGTACCAAGTGAAGGCTTCTACCAGGAGGCCTCAAAAAAATGGTATTACGTTGAGGCTTATAGTTTAAACCAGGGTCCAGACTGTAGCTTTGGAAATCCAAAAATTCCCTCTAACACTAACCACTCACTGAAAAAAATGGATGCATAAAACATGATGCCAATTTAAGATATTTTAATGACAATTATAAAAATTATAATGATAATTATCTTAAGCACACTAGGTATTTATTGGCCAATCAACACATTTTCTCCCTGTAGTAATATGGGGAGCCAAACTATATTCAGAACATTGCTTTGGTCAATATAGGTGGAGCTTAAGAAATGTTTTTCAACTAAGATTTTCCTAGTAACCCTTCCCAACAAAAGGGATGATTTCAACAATGAGACTACATTACTCCAAATGTGTTGGACAGTGCTGGAAGCCTAATTTATACCTAGATTTTCTGGGGCTGGCTCTTTTCAAGCAACCTTTCCTTACTTTACATATGTTAATCCCACTTCATTAAGTTCTTTCATGGAGATGCACAACATTCCCTCCCATCACATACCTGAGTTGAGAGGTGGGATTCTGCCTTCTTTGTCCACATTAAACCCTTATATAAAACTTTCAGTTCTTTTCAAAATCATGTCATTTGGCTAACCAACCTCAAATTCAAATGTGTCTGACCACTATTTCCTGTCATTTCAGCTTTCTCAATTACTTCTACAACTGACCTCTAACCACACAAACCTCTATTCACTCTTTTTAAAGAAAATATTTATTTAATTTTGAGAGAGAAAGAGCACACGTGAAAGCGGGGAAGTTGCAGAGAGAGAGGAGGATAGAGGATCCAAAGTGGGCTCTGTTCTGACAGCAGAGAGTCTGATGCCGGCCTCGAACTCGTGAACCGTGAGCTCATGAACTGAGCTGAAGTTGGATGCTTGACTGACTGAGCCACCTAGGCTCCCCCTGATAGAGAATTTAAAGTAATGATCATAAAGATACTCACTGGACTTGAGAAAAGAATGGAGAACATCAGTGAGACCCTTAAAATAGAGATAAAAAAGAACCAATTAGAGATGACGAACACAATAAATGAAATTAAAAATTAACTAGATGAAATAAACAGCAGGCTAGAAAGAGCAGAGGAATGAATTAATGATCTGGGAGACAGAGTAATGGAAAGTAACCAAGCTGAGCAGGTGAGAAAAAAAATTATGCAAAATGAGAATAGACTTAGGGAACTCAGTGACTCCATCAAGTATAACAACATTCACATTATAGGGGTCCCAGGAGAAGAGAGAAACAAGGGGCACAAAATTTATTTGAAGAAATAATAGCTGAAAACTTCTGTAAGGAAACAGATATCCAGATCCAGAAGGCAGAGAAATTCCCCCAACAAAAATCAACCCTAGGAAGTCTACACCAAGACACACAGTAATTAAAATGTCAAAAAGTAGTGATTAAAAGAGAATTTTAAAAGCAGCAAGAGAAAAGAAGACTTTTCCTGGGAAATGTTACACACAAGGAAAACCCCATAAGGCTATAAGTGGATTTTTCTGTAGAAACTTTGCAGGCCAGAAGGGAATGGCATGATACATTCAAAGTATTGAAAGGAAAAAATCTGTAGCCAAGAATATACTATTTAGCAAGGTTATCATTCCCAATAGTAGGGAATGATAAAGACTTTCTTAGACAAAAGCTAAAGGATAATGACCACTAAACCAGCCCTACAACAAATGTTAAAGGGGAATCTTTGAGTGGAAAGGAAAGACTATAAGTAAGAGAAATAAAAGTAGGAAATACAAAGGTAGTAAAAATAAGTATATTTGTAGAAGTCAATCAAGGGATTCACAAAAGAAAATAATGTAAAATACGGTATCATACACCTAAAACATGGGGGAGAGAAAGGGGAAAGACTGGGTTCAAACTTAAGTGACCATCAACTTAATATATACTGCTATATGCAGAAGATGTGATATACAAACCTAATGGTAATTATAAATCAAAAACCAGAAATAGATGCACAAAGAATAAAGAGAAAGAAATCCAAATGTATCACTAAAGAAAGCCAGAAAACTGTGATAGAGAGCAAGAGAAGGATCAGAGAAGAAGGAATGGAAATGATATGATACCAATTAAAAGAAAGAGAGAGTAGCTATATTAATTTCAGACAGAGCAGATTTCAGAGCAAAGAAAGTGATCAGGGAGAAAGAGGGGCATTACATAATGCCAGGGGACAATCAAAGAAGACATAATAATCTTTAATATTTATATGTCTAACCACAGAGGGTCAAAACAGGTGAGGCAAAAACTAATAGAAGTGCAAGGAGAAACAGATGAATCCACAATTATAGCTAGAGACTTTAACACGCCTGTAACAGAAATAGATATTTAAGAAGACAGAAAATCATTAAGAACAATGTTGAACTCAACAGCACCATATATCAATTGGATATAATTGATATCTGTAGGACTACTTCATCTAACAACAGCAGATTACATATTTTTCTCAAGCTCACATGGCACATTCACCAAGATATACCAAAACATATCTTAAATTTAAAAGAATAGAATTCATATAATGTTTACTTTCAGACCACGATGAAATTAACCTAGAAATCAGTAACAGAAAGAAGGCTGGAAAATCCTAAAATACTTGGAAATTAAACAACATACTTATAAATAACACGAGTCAAAGAAGAAACCAAGAGAAATTTAAAAATACTTTCAACTAAAAAAAGATGAAATTATAATTTATGGGGGTGCCTGAGTGGCTCAGTCAGTTGAATGTCCAAGTCTTGCTTTCAGCTCAAGTCATAATCTCACAGTTTGTGGAAAAGAGCCCCATGTCAGGTTCTGTGCTGACAGCACGGAGCCTGCTTGGGATTCTCTCTCTCCCTCTCTCTCTGCCCCTCCCCCTGTCATGTTCTTGCTCAAAATAAATACATTAATATTAAAGAAAAAAAAGAAAATACAGTTTATGAAAATTTGTGGGATGCAGCAAAAGCAGTGCTTAAAAGTAAATTTACAGCACTGAATGCATATATTAGAAAACAAGAAAGATTTAAAATCCATAATCTAAGCTTTTACTTTAGGAAACTGGAAAACATAGAGCACATTAAATTCAAAGTAAGCACAAGATAAGATATAATAAAAATTAGAGAAGAAATCAGTAAAATTGAGGGGCGCCTGGGTGGCTCAGTTGGTTGAATGTCCAACTTTTGATCTCGGCTCAAGTCATGATCTCAAGGTTCATGGGATCAAGCCCTACATTGGGCTCTATGCTGACAGCATGGGGCCTGCTTGGGATTCTCTCTCTTCACCTCCCCTGCTCTTTCTCCTTCTCTCTTAAAAGAAATAAATATACAAACTTTAAAATGTTAAAAAAAAAAAAAGAAATCAGTAAAACTGAAAATAGGAAGTCAATCAAGAAAAATCAGCAAAACCAAAAGGTGGTTCTTTTAAACGGTCAATCAGGGGGCGCCTGGGTGGCTCAGTCGGTTGAGCGTCAGACTTCAGCCCAGGTCATGATCTTGCGGTCCGTGAGTTCGAGCCCCGCGTCGGGCTCTGTGCTGACAGCTCGGAGCCTGGAGCCTGTTTCAGATTCTGTGTCTCCCTCTCTCTCTGACCCTCCCCTGTTCATGCTCTGTCTCTCTCTGTCTCAAAAATAAATAAATATTAAAAAAAAAAATTTTTTTTTTAAATAATAAAAGGTCAATCAGTCAGCCTCTGGCCAGGCTAACTAAGAATAAAAGAGGAATGACACAAATTACTATTGTAAGAAATGAAAGAGGGGACACTACTATAGATCTCATGGACATTAAAAGGATAATAAAGGAATACTATGGACAACTTTGTGGGCATAAAGTGATAACAAAGATGAAATGAACCAATTCTTTGAAAGATACAATCTGCTAAAACTCACAAAGAAACAGACAATCTGATTAGACCTATCTATTAAATAAATTGAATCAATAGTTAATAACTTTCCAAAACAGAAAGCAGACACAGATGGGTTCACTGGTGAATTCTACCAAATATTTAAGGAAGAAATTAACAATCTTTGACAATCTCTTTCAGAGAACAGAAGCAGAAAGAATACTTTCTAATTCATTTTATGTGGCTAGCATCACTTTAATATCCAAACAAAGACATTACACACAGAAAAATATAGACCAATAGCTCTCATGAACATAGATATAAAAATCCTCAACAGAATATTAGCAAAGTGAATCAAACAATGTATAAAAAGAATTATACACCATGACCAAGTGAAATTCATCATAGATATGTAATGCAGGTTCAACATTCAAAAATTAATTAATGTAATCCATTATATCCATAGGATAAAGAAGAATCACATGATCAGATACAGAAAAAGCATTTGATAAAATTTAACACCCATTCATGATACAAATTCTCAGCAAACTAGGAATAGAAGAGACTTCTTCAACTTGATAAAGAACACCTGAAAAACCCTACAGCTAATACCAAAATTCACGGTGAGAAACATAAAGCTTCTCCTCCAAAACCAGGGACGAAGCAAAGATGTCCAGCCCCCACCCCAAAAGCTTTCCAACATTATAGTGGAAGTCCTAGCTAATGCAATAAGTCACGAAAAGCAAATGAAAGATATATAGATTGGGAAGTTAGAAATAACTCTTTGTTCAGAGATGACATGATTGAATATGTAGAAAATCTGAATGAATTGACAAAAACTCCTGAAACTAATAAGCGAGTATAGCAAGGCTGCAGGATACTAGGTTAATATATAGACGTTAACTGCATCATGCAATACAATGCAGTATGTATCAGCAATGAACAAGTAGGATTTGAAATTAAAAACACATTACCATTTATATACGCATTCCCCAAAATGAAGTACTTAGGTAAGATCTATGAGGCCTATATGAGAAAAACCCTAAAACTCTGATGAAAGATGCCAAAGAAGTAATAAATAAGTGGAGAAATATTCTGTGTTAACGAACAGGAAAACTCAATATTGTCAAGATGCCAGTTCTTTTCAGCTTGATATATAGATTCAACTCAATTTCAGTAAAAATCCCAGCAAGTTATTTTGTGGATGTAAAAAAAATGATTCTAAAGTTTATATGGAGAGGCACAAGACCCAAAATAGCCAACTCAATACTGAAGGAGAAGAACAAAGGTGGGAGACCAACAGTACCTAACTTCAAGATTTCCTATTAAGTTACAATAATCAAGATAGTGTGGTACTGGTAAAAGACAAGACAAATAGATCAATGGAATAGAATAGAGAGTCCAGAAATAAACCCATATAAAAATAGTCAACCCATCTCTGACAAAGAAACAAAGGCAATACAATAAAGCAGACTGTCTCTTAACAAATGGTGCTGGAGGGGTGCCTGGGTGGCTCAGTCAGTTAAGTGTCCAACTTTGGCTCAGGTCATGATCTCGCAGTTTGTGGGTTTGAGCCCCACGTTGGATCTGTGCTGACAGCTCAGAGGCTGGAGCCTGCTTTGGATTCTGTCTCCCTCTCTGCCCGCCCCCCACCCCCACCTCTGCTCTCATTCTGTCTCTCTCTCAAAAGTAAATAAACATTAAAAAAAAAAAGAATCTAGACACAGACCTTACACCCTTCACAAAAAGTAACTCAAAATAGATCAGAAATCTAAATGTAAAGCACAGAACTACAACATTCCTACAGGATAACATAGAGAAAATCTAGATGATTTTGGGTATGGCAATGACTTTTTAGACAAAACAACAAAGGCATGATCCATGAAAGAAAGAACTTATAAGCTGGACTTCATTATAATGAAAAACTGTTCCTCTGAAAAGGACAATGTCAAAAGAATGAGGAGACAAGCCACAGATTTGGAGAAAGTATATGCAGAAGACACATTTGATAAAAAAACTTTTACCAAAAATACACAAAGAACTCGTAAATCTTAACAGTAAGAAATAAACAATTCATTTTAAAAATGGGCAAAAGACTTGAACAGACTCCTCATCAAAGAAGATATACAGATGGCAAGTAGGCACACGAAAAGATGTTCAATATCACGTCATTAAGAAACTGAAAATTAAAACGAGATACAACTACATAGCTATTAAAATGATTACAATGGCTATTAAAAATCCAACACAGGGGTACCTGGGTAGCTCAGTCTGTTAAGCATCCAACTTCAGCTCAGGTCATGATCTTGGCGGTTTGTGAGTTAGAGCTGGGCATTGGGTTCTGCACTGACAGCTCAGAGCACGGAGCCTGCTTCAGGTTCTGTGCTGCCCCTCCCTTGTTCGTGTTCTGTCTCTCTCTCAAAAAATAAATGAACATTAAAAAAAAAATTAAAAAAAAATCCAAAACAGTGACAACACCAAATGCTGATGTGGATTTAGAACAGGAACTCTATTCATTGTTGGTGGGAATGAACACAAAATGGGTCAGCCACTATGGAAGACCATTTGGTGTGTCATATTCTTTTTTCTTTCTTTCTTTCTTTTTTTTTTTTTTTTGAGAGAGAGAGAGAGAGAGAGAGAGAGAGATTGATTATGAATAGGGAAGGGGTACAGGGAGAGGGACAGAGAGATTCTTAAGCAGGCTCCATGCCCAGCTCAGAGCCTGACATGGGGCTCGATACCATGAACTGTGAGATCATGACATGAGCTAAAATCAAGAGTCAGCCACTTAACTGAGTCACCCAGATGCCCCAAAACTATTCACTTTCCTTACCAGCAATTGCATTCCTTGGTATTTACTCAAAGGAACTAAAAACCTACGTTCACTAAAAACCTGCACATGAATGTTTATAGCAGTTTTATTCATAACATCAAAATTTGGACACAACCATGATGTCTTTCAGTAGGCAAGCTGATAAACTGTGGCACATCCAGATAATGGACTATTATTCAGTGCTAAAAACAAATGAGTTATCAAGCCATGAAAAGATATGGAGTAAACTTAAATGCATATTACTAAGTGAAAGAAGTCAATCTGAAAAGGCTATATACTCTGATTCCAACCATATGACATCCAGATAAGGCAAAACTGTGCACATAGTAAAAAGGTAAGTGATTGCCAGGATTAGAGGGGAGGCAGGGGTGAACAGGCAGAACACAAAGGATTTTTAGGGCAGTGAACTATTCTGTACAATACTACAACAGTGGATATATATCATATGTTTGTTAAATCCCATAGAAGGTACAACACCAAGGGTGAACCCTAATGTAAACTAGGATTTTGGATGATGATTATGTCAATGTAAGCTCACTGACTGTAACAAATGGACGACTCTGGTTGGGGATGCTGACAATGGAAGAGGTTGTGGCATGTGTGAGGACAAGGAATACATGGGAATTCTTAGTACTTTCTGCTAGATTTTGTTATGAACCTAAAACCACTATAAAATATAAAGTTTATTAATTAAAAATTACCATAAATATTATATATTTAATGTATTATAATTACATAATTTATAAGAAGATAGTCCTATAAACATGTTTAGGAATAAATAAAACTGATTTTGATATGCAAGTACTTTAACCGGAGTTCGTGATAGCACAAAGAGAATTGTCTACCAGCCATGAACATTAAGCTAAGAGCAGTCAGTAGGCTGTAGGCATTAATCAATATGTTTTACAGAGCGAATAAGAACACTGGCTAATCCCATCAGGCAGTTAACTGGGGTTCAGTTAAGTGTAATTCAGCTAAGAACTCTTTCACTGTAGGTTTTGATATGGTAGATGAGAGGGAAAAAGATAATTAAGTACTTACTTTTGGGAGGGGTGAGGTAGTTAGTACGGGGGAGATAATTAGAGTATACATATAAGGCTTAGGGTTACTTCAAGAGAAGGGTATAAGGAGGTGTATGTCTGGCTGGGGGTTAGGCAGGGGTGGGCAGAAACTATGGCTCTCTATTTCTAAAATCTAGAGCATAGGCTCCTATAACTATAAATATTAGTAATTTTTAAAAATGTTGTTAGGGTAGTATAGGAATTAAACAATAAGGAAATGGATTCATTCATCAACAAATATTTATTGAGCATCTAACATTCCAGGCACTTTCTGTGCACTAGGGATACTGTGCAGATCAAAACAGGCAAAAATCCCTGCCCTCACATATCTCACAGTATACTGGGAAAGACAGACAAAAAACAAGATAAAAAAAAAGTAAAATGAATAATGTCATAGTGATAAGTGCTAAGAAAAACACAGAGCCCATAGAGAGGCCAGGAAGAGTTCAAGGGAAGAGGGTGCTTCGAATTTTAAGTAGAGGCCAGTAAAGAGTTTGCTGAGACCTGAAGGAGATGAAGCAGAGAGCTATGCATGTATGTGAGCACAGAGTGGTCCAGGCAGGAGGAACAACTAGTACAATGGAAAGTGACTGAAGGAGGCAAATGTGGTGGATTGACATAGGGACAAAAATAGTAGATGAGATCCAGAGCTGACTGGGTACCAGACTCCAGAGGGATTTGTAAGTCATGGTAAGGACTTGCTTTTTAGTCAGAGAAGCCACTAGAGGGTTTGAGTAAACCTCACGTAGACATGGGGTCTAACATTTTTATAGGATCACTCTGGCTGCTGTTTTGAGAACAGAATGAAGAGTTGAGAGGGTCAAGGGTGGAAGTAAGGAGTTCATTTGGAAATCTACTGCAATAATCCATCTGAAAGATGATGGCTTGGCTCACAGTGGTAGTAGTGGAGGTGGTGAGAAGTGGTTAGATTCTTGACGTATTTTTGGAGGTAGAACCAATTTCTCAGTTCAAAATAACTGAAAAGAAATTAGGAATAAAATCTATAAGTTGTGGCCTGCATATATTTCAACTGCAGACTCGTAACTTGTTTAATGATAAAGGGCGGGCTATACTGACAATACGCTACTTGTAGTTTTTGTGAAGTTAAATATCGTATAGTGTTTTTGGGGGCCACCAAAGAAATAATCCAGCCTCATTTAATGCAAATGCTTGTAGAGTTTATATTTCAACAACAAGCATTTGTTGAGCACCTTTACTGTGTGACCAAGATTGTGCTTAGTGTCAAGTGGTACGTAGAACTGCTTTATAGAATTTTATAGTCTTTTTGTCCTTGGTCTAGAGATACTGTTTTCAAAACAGTGAGAAGTGGGAAGACGAGGCCAGAATTAGAAACAAACATAAATCTTCCTTCTTTATGATTTTTGGAAGTGAAAGTTTTACAAACTTTTGAGTCAGATATTTTCTTTTAAAAATATGGAAGTATTAGATCATCAAAAGAAACTGAGCACTGTTTAGATTTCCTTCTAGACAGTTTGATTACTGTACACGAACTGTTTCCCCTCAATGGAACCTTGATGGAGAATTGTTACCATTAGGACACAAAATGTGTTGTGAAGAGAAAGGAAACCCCAAACATCTCGAAACAATGTTTTGCATTATTGGTGCAAAGCACAGCAGCGACACAGGGAAAATAAACACCTCTTCCAAAGCAAAATTTGTCATTTTACAAGCAGGGTGTTGCCTTTTGAGTTCACAGTCCACCTATCTGGCTTTTTCATGGTGACTGCGGGTCCCAAGTGGCCCTTCCTACACAGACTACCTAACCACTGCTTTTATATTTGTAAACAAGGAGATAACTGCCCAAGTAGGACAACTTCTGGCCTAGCACCGGAACTAAGAGTTAAAGTAACCCAATAAAACTTGGCATTACTCTGTGTAGAGTGCTTTGCCAAACAATTTCCTGGGACACCAGGGTACTATGAAACAGTAAAAAGTGGGTGTGCATGAGGTGGGGGGGGGGGGAGGGTGGGAGGTAGGTGGGGAAGGGGAATGCCATAAAGGGCATACTCCCTCTGGGAGGCCATAGGTATACAAAAAGGCATTTTCAATGATACACAATGTTATAATCTAATTTACATTTAGAAAACCAAAGCAATTAAGTACACAAAGTACAGAAAGTTAATGTTCTTGTTTGGTGAAGCTACATTTGTATATTTTTTCACTTACTTCTGGGTGATTCTCATGGAGGGTATATTAGAATAGAGGAATTTTATGTTTATCAAGAGGGGAAATGAGTTTTCAATGAGTTTGAAATGAGTTTTAAAGCTGAAAAATACTGCTTTTCACAGTTGATTATATGTAACTATGACATGCATTGAAGACACAGTGCTAAATGAGATTTGACAGGAAATTCTTGTCCTTTTATAGTTCATGATGTAGTGGGGGACAGATGGACAAACAGTAAAAAAAAAAAAAAAAAAAAAAGTAAAGGTTGTAGCTGATGTGTATAATGATATTTATTTATTTATTTATTTATTTATTTATTTATTTAAATGTTATGAGAAAAATAGGGAAGAGATACAGATGACAGATGGAGTGAAGAGCTAAGATAACTGTTAATTATCATAATAAATTCACAAATCACATCTGAGATCTGAAGGAAACAGAAAATACCAGCTGAGTGAATGCCTGAGAAGGAACACTAAGAACAGAGTACTCACATGTTTGGAGTCTACTTTCGTTATCAAGGAGGTAGATAGGATTCCTTTCTTGCTCTAAAACAAAATGGTTCAAGCCTAGAATCTGAGGAAGGCAAAATATGAGAAAGCAGAAGAAACAAAGGTCCCTAGTATTTTGACCCAAACAAAAACTTCCTGGTTAACAGTTCTAGGGTAAGGGTCCTTACTGGTTCAAGGAACAGTGCTCCTCTATTTTCTTACATTTTACACTGTTCTCTTCAGCTGAAACCTGCAGCTGTGAAACAACACTGTGAAGAAGAGAAGGAAAGAATGTTCCTTTCTATTACAAGCAATAACTCCCAAATCTTTTACCCTTTCAAAGCCAATGAATACTAGAAGATGGCATGTTTTGAGGAGGAAAATTGAACTGTTTATAAAAACGATAGTGTAATAAAAGGAAAGAGACTCCATCAAAGAAAGCATTCTTCATTTTAATCAACTCACAAAAAATTCTCTTCTTAGGGAGAATTCTTAAAAGAAAAACAGAGCTTTGGGCAGTAGGGAATTTTTCTTCAGCCAAAAGTTGAAGACAAAATACCAAAAACACTTTAGATGCAGGGAGGCCCAGCAGTAATATATTGTCTTCACTACTGTAAACAGTAAAATGAAATTCAGTTGTCCTCACAAAACAAATAAGACACAATTGCAATGTACTTAATATAACAGTTTAAAATGGAGAATATTTAAAACTC
This sequence comes from Panthera uncia, assembly GCF_023721935.1. Taxonomy (NCBI): domain Eukaryota; kingdom Metazoa; phylum Chordata; class Mammalia; order Carnivora; family Felidae; genus Panthera; species Panthera uncia. The sequence continues at coordinate 114,150,122 of NW_026057582.1, forward strand.
AGAATTATATTTATATATTTTGCTTTTATTTTTTAAATTTATTAAAAATTTTTGGGGCGCCTGGGTGGCGCAGTCGGTTAAGCGTCCGACTTCAGCCAGGTCACGATCTCGCGGTCCGTGAGTTCGAGCCCCGCGTCGGGCTCTGAGCCATCAGCCCAGAGCCTGACGCGGGGCTCGAACT
>NW_026057582.1:114150702-114228277 GCF_023721935.1 Panthera uncia
AAAAAAAAAAAAAAAGTTATTGTGGGGATCAGTATTTCTTTATGTGCTCTGCAAACCAAAAAAGAATGTGAAAGCTATTTTGCTAATCATGTTACAAAGTTCTCAACGAAATATTTATGAGAAAGTATTATACAGACTATAATTATATTAGAAGATCAGATACAAAAGAAATAGATTGTAAGGAAACCAAAATACTCAAAGTAATTATGTTAGGGTGGTAGAATTATGAATAATTACTTTCTACTTTGTTTTAACTTTCCAACATCCAGTAATATGGTCATGTTACTTTATTTTCTTTAAGGATTAAAAAAAATATTTTTAATGTTTATTTTATTTTTGAGAGGAGGGAGGGGCAGAGAGAAAGGGGGCAGAGGATGCGAGGCAGGCTCTGTGCTGACAGCAGAGAGCTTGATGCAGGGCTCGACTGTGAGATCATGACCTGAGCAGAAGTTGGCCACACAGGCGCCCTGATGGTTATGTTACTCTAAAAAGAGGAAATGCCATCAAGAATCCTAGGACTTTTTTCTTTTTTTAAGAGACAGAGGGAGAGAGAGAAAGAATCTTAAGCAGGCTCCACGCTCAGTGTTGAGCCCAAGGCAGGGCTCAATTCCACGACCCTGGGATCAGGACCTGAGCCAAAATCAAGTCGGTTGCTTGACTGACTGAGCCACCCAGGCACCCCCAAGATTCACAGGCTTTTTAAACTTAAATTTTAATCTGACACACAATATATGAATACACTTTCTTTTCTAACATTTGACTACACATAAAGCTAAAATTCTCTTTGACCAGATTCTCTCCACCCCCCTCTCCAGAAAAATACACCATTAGAGGAGTTAACAGCTTACTGCTGAAAGGAGTCTTAGAATTTCTAGTGATATATTCATTTTCTCTCTTTCTCAAATCAGAATTAGCCCTACAGGGCAGAGAAGAGTAAATATGTCTAGCAGGAAACGTATGAGGGTATAGTTTATGAACTTTGTGTTTTATATTAAAAAATTCATTTAAATTCTGCATTCAATTTTATGAAACAGTGTTTATCTTAACACATGAATGTTTGAAACTACAGGAGACCAGGGGAAAGCATCTTATACTCTTAAAACAATAATATATTTCCTTATGAGTGCAATACCACATAGCACAGATTAGGTTTGCTTTCCTGAGAGATAATGGACAAATTTTGATACTGAGAAAAAGAAGTGTTGTGACTTCCTATTTCTTCTCTACCATACAGCAATATAATGACAAATCCTGCTATTGTCTAGAAGTGTATGGTTTACTCAATTTATACTCTGTTACTTTTCCAGATAAAATTATATGACAACACACTGCAGTTATCATACAAAAATCTCATTTAATTATGGGAAAACAATCCATGACCATGAGTTTAATATGGCTTGGCATCTCCCTAAAAGGTTTAATTCTGAACATTACATCTGAGGTTGATAAATGTATATTCTTATGTCACTGGTAGAAAAAGTAACAAGCTTTTTATAAATAAGTTATCATTTTACTTCTTGCTAATATATCTTCAGATATACTTCAAACAGAATATATTTACTCCATCTCCAATTCCACTGTCATTTCTTTCCCTTCAGAAATTTGACTCCAAATCTGGTTAGATGAAAAAGCTCATCATTACAGTGTTTTTCCACAGAAGCATCTTCTCTGGAGGCATTTATTCTTATTACAAAGTCTCTTGAAATATCTAATTTGGCTCTGGGTGTTTAGTAACATTAGCATATTTAAAAGAAAAAATTGGTAACTTAAAATCAAGATGTACCAATGTGAACTATGAGAAAATTCTACAACAAATTCACTCACAATTTTAGTGGCGGAACCGAAGGACTTCAAATTTTTGAGAAAGAATTATGTGCTGTATGAACTACTTAGCAGGGCAACCTGAGGCAACAGAAAGAGCTGCAGAGTCAGGGAGTCTGGTTCTGAGTTCAGGCTATGCCACCAACTAGCTGTGTCTTCTGGGACCATTAAACTGATCTGGCCCAAGTTTCTTCATCTGCTAATGAAGGACAAAATCAATTCTAAATTTGTTTAGGTGCCACACCATGACTGAACACCATGAAAGAATACATTAAACTACGTGACAGAACTAAAAACAATTTTATAGGAATATATTAAAAATCCAATATTTATTTCTTTATATAATAAATTTATATAAATATATTTTATAAATATAATTCTATAACTTATAATGTACATAAATTTATAATAATTTACATACATTACAAAATCAAACCATAACCATGGGGGCACCTGGGTGGCCCAGTCAGTTGGGCATCCAACTCTTGATTTCATTTTTTTTTTTAAATTTTTAAACATTTATTCACTTTTGAGAGACAGGGCACAAGCAGGGGTAGGGCAGAGAGAGAGGGAGACACAGAATTCTGAAGCAGGCTTCAGGCTCTGAAATGTCAGCAGAGACCGTTGTGGGGCTCGAACTCACGAGCTGTGAGATCATGACCTGAGCCAAAGTTGGACACTCAACCAACTGAGCCACCCAGGCGCCCCCGACTCTTGATTTCAGCTCAGGTCATGATCCCAGGGTCGTGCAACCGAGTCCCGTGTTGGGTTCTGCACTGGGCATGGAGCCTGCTCAACATCCTCTCTCTCTCTCTCTCTCTCTCTCTCTCTCTCTCTCTCTCTCTCTCTCCCCCCCCCTCCCACCCTCCCCCCCTCCCTCTCCCCTGCTTTCATGCTCTTTCTCTAAAATAAAAAAAAAAAAAAGAAAAATCATAACCATGAACATACATGTACATAAACAAAGTTCTTTAAGCACAGTATGCATTTCTGAATTCTTCTGTTAGTATTTATTTGCTATCTGGAAGTGAGTCATGGTTAATACTGAAGGCTCTTTTATCAGACTGTCTGGATTCAGATCCCATCTTTTATTTTTTAGCTATGGAAATTGGGCAAGTTAGCATCTCTGAACCTGTTCTTTCACCTGTAAATGAGGATAATAATAGTGCCTACTACAGAAGTTATTTGAAGAATTAATCCATGTAAAGCAACTAGTATGGTATCTATCACACGGTAAGAGCCTAATAATGACAGCAGTAATAGTGGCAAGCATTTGTATTGTTTACTAAGTAACAGCACTATTCTAAGGGTTTTACATGTATTATCCCATTTAATCCTCACAACTACCATATGAAGCAGATACTACCATTAGCCTCTGTTTTATAGTGAACAAACTGATTCACACAGAGGATAAGTAATATAACCAAATTAACTGTGACAGTCATTATAGCTATTTACAAATATTTTTAGTTCTCCTTTCAGGAATAGAGTAAGATTACGCCATGGAACTCAGAGAGTCAACTCATATATTTCAATGGAGTTTCTGTCATCATCCTTGCCTAACTGACCAAAAATAGTGTAGCCCTGTTAACCCACTTTGGACAAGTAGCATGAGTGAGGAAAAAAGCCACTGAGATTCCATAGTGGTTTTGTTACCAAAGCAGTAACTAAGTCTATCCTGATAGTAAATTTCAGATTTGGTATCATAATTATCTACTTATTCACAGCTAATGCTGAAAGTTTAAGAATTAGATTATGGGAGGGGCACCTGGGTGGCTCAGTCAGCTGAGTCTGACTCTTAGTTTCAGCTCAGGTCATGATCTCACGGTGTGAGTTCGAGCCCCACATCGGGCTCCATGCTGACAGCGTAGAGCCTGCTTGGGATTCTCTCTCTCTCCCTCTCTCTCTACCCCTCCCCCACTCACTCTCTGTCTCTCTCTCTCAAAAATAAAGAAAACTTTTTAAAAAAAAGAATTAAATTATGGGAGAAAATAAAACAATTCTATGCATTTCTTTTTTTCTTTTTTTTTTTGATGTATGAACCAATGAAAGTTTACCATTATCTAACTTAGTATCAGAATTTAAGAATTATTGGTCAAAATGTCTTCACAATCTTGGGCTAGGCAAAGACTTTTTATTTTTATTTATTTAAAAAATTTTTTTTGTTTAACGTTTATTTATTTTTGAGAGACAGAGAGAGACAGAACATGAGTGGGGGAGGGGCAGAGAGAGAGAGGGAGACACAGAATCTGAAGCAGGCTCCAGGCTCTGAGCTGTCAGCACAGAGCCCGATGTGGGGGTTGAACCCACGAACCCATGACCTGAACCGAAGTCGGACATTTAACCACTTAATCAACTGAGCCACTCAGGCGCCCCTAGGCAAAAATTTTTTAAAGAGGAAGCAAAAGGCACTCACCAGAGAAGAGAAAAATGATAAACTGGAGTTCACCAAAATTAAGAACATCTGTTCAGCAAAGATCATATTAAAAGTAAAAAAGTAAGCCACAGACAGAAATAATATTTGTAACATGTACATCCCCTAAAGACTCATATTCAGAATGTATAAAGAACACCTACAAATCAGTAAGGTGAAGAGAAATGATCCATTTTTTAAAAAAGGGGATACAAAATAAAGCAAGTACTTCATAAAAGAGCCCATCTAAATGATCAATAACTGTAGAAAAAGAAATACTACAGCGTATTCACCAAAATGGCTAAAATAAAAGATTGACAATACACAGTGTTGATAAGCATGAGGAGGAAATGAAATTCTCCTATGTTGCTGGTGGGAATTTAAATGTGCACAATCACTCTGGAAAACTGGCAGTAACTGCTAAAATTAACCTATCCTATGAACCAGCAATTGCATTCCTAGTAATATATTCTAGAGAAAGGAGTACTAATGTTCATCAAAAGACATGTATAAGAATGTGCATAGCCCCATTATTAAAAACAGGCTCAAAATGGAACCAACCCATTTCCATCAACAGTGGCAAGGATACATTACGGTATATTTCCACAACGAGATCGGCACAACATCTGCACAGATTGAACTACTGCTACATGCAACATAAATGAACCTCACAGACAAAAGGATGTCAAAAGAAACCGGACCCAGAGAGTAAATATTCTGTGAATCCATTTATGTGATGTTCAAGTACAGATAAAATTACTCTTTGGGGCACAAATCAGCATAGCGGTTATCTAGGGTAGGGGGAAAGAGGGTACTGACAGGAGAGCCTTCTGAAGTGCTGGAAATATTCACTGGTGCCTGTATATGTACAGATTCATTGACTTGTTCATTTAACATTTGTGCACTTTACTGTTTTAAAGTTAGAAGAAAAAAAGGAAGCGTTTGTTTAGGTAAGAATTCCAGGACTGACAGTTCCCACAAAAATCATCATGTCTAACTACACATCCAAGGTTCAGGTCCCAACCTGAATGCTTCTCTTGAGAATGTCTGAAAGGCTCTGACCATTAGGATTTTCTTCATGATGAACTCTAAATCTATTCCTAAGGAGCTCCTGCCCTTGGGTTCTCATTCTACTCCTTTGGGGAAAAATAGAACAAGTGTTCTTGCTCTCTCTTCTAAATCATATTCCTTCAGTTATCCCAATACTCTCTGATGCCTGCTGAGATTCCTTTCAGCTCTAAAAATTCTAGAATTCTGTATTTTTATTAGTCCATATTTCTTTCATTTGCTTTCTCAGCATCTCTGTTGAACTCTACTCTTTCAACCAAAGTATTCTAAAGTTAAGCTTCAACCTGAGTTGATTACTAGCTTGTAGATCTTTAATCAAAATATGAATTTTAAATGTAGGTCAAAATTTACAGTATATAGCTGGTCACATCTATATGCTTATGAGAGCAGGAAGGAACATCTCTCAATGATTAACACATTAGAATACCACAGTTCCTTATGAAAGATACCTAACTCACTTGGATTTGGAGAATGCCTACCACCAAATGTTTAGGCAGGGACGATGAGAGGTGTATTTCTTAGATAAAAAATAAGTCAAGTCAGGGGTGATTATTTTGGCCAGTACATACCAAATAAGGACGAATATATAGAAAGCACTGGTTATGTCTAAAGCGATGAATCAGAGCGGACTTCATGAACAAACATAAAAGTGTTTCTCTAACCTCAAAGAGCCAATTGAAGCATTCATGGAATTGTGTATTTTAATGTCTCTACATTAAAAGTCTATAAAGTTCAGGAGATAAATATAAAACAAGAATGAGATTTTTTCACACTCAAGATAACGTATGTTCTGGTAGCACTCAGGCATTCTGTTCAAAAAGCCAAACACAGGGCACCTGGGTAGCTCAGCCAGTTGAGCATCTGACCCTTGGTTTCGGCTCAGGTCATGGTCTCACGGTTTGTGGGTTCGAGCCCTGTGTTGGGTTCTGCGCTGACTGTGCAGAGTCTGCTTGGGATTCTCTCTCTCCCCCTCTCTCTCTGCCTTTACCCAGCTTGTGTGTGCACTCTCTCTCTCAAAATATATAAACATTAAAAACCAAAAAAAGGAACTGCATTAAAAAAATTAAAAAGTCAACACTAAAAGTTTGCTTGTATTATCATTTCATATCTGTGACTGCCCTTTTATACAGCTACAATCTCATAGTCTTACCATTTTGTCCTTTATTTCACAGACTAATCAAGACAGATTTAAGATTATCTACAGATAATCTGCAACATGAATTATGCAAAATAAAATATATTCATTTCATGACTCTGGGGAAGTTTTGAGGCAGAATATAAAGTAAGAACAAGAAGGAAAATCCACCAACAGTAATGCTTTATTGTTTTTTAAATGTTTTAATGTTTATTTTTGAGAGAGAGAGAGAGAGAAAGCACATGAGTGGAGGAGGGGCAGAGAAAGAGGGAGACACAGAATCCGAAGCAGGCTCCAGGCACCAAGCTGTCAGCACAGAGCCCGACGCAGGGCTTGAACCCACAAACCCCGAGATCATGACCTGAGCCGAAGTTGACACGCCCAACCGACTGAGCCACCTAGGTGCGCCAATAATGCTTTACTGGAATCTGAGAGAAAAAATCTTGCATGGCTGTGCTCTCCAAGACCAAAGGTGCCATGAAACTGATGTTTTTATGGATCTGGCACAGAAATATGGATGGATTAAATGCCTGAAGACAGTGAAGGTCATCTATCAGACTGAACCAGGGAAATCCTACACACAAGTAAAGATTCTCATCAGCAACAATGAACTGAACGCTTAAGCTGCACACTGCTCAATGATGCACTGATTTACAAAGGAGAAAACTAAATGTGCTAGGATAGCCAAGTGAGTTTAGCATTTGACATCGAACTCTCAGACTTTTCTGAACTCCTCTGGAGGTACTGACTTTTTATTCATCTAACGCTTGGCACTTAAACTCTATTATCAGGGATCTTCCTTTCATGTGCTATAGGCAATTTACACTTAACAGCTATAAAACTGAATCCATCATCTTTTCCCCAAAATCTATTCCAGCCCCCATGTTCTCCATGTCAGTTGAGAGTACTCCACTCTGTCACTAAAGCAAAAAACCTGGAGTCCTTTTCAGCCATTTCCCCTGCTCTTCCCACCACACTGAATCTCTTACCAAGCCCAGCTGATTCTGTCCTCTCTTCTGTGTTCCTGTTATTATGCCCCAGTTAAAGCCTTTAGTTTTCTTGGCCTGAGTACACCAACAGCCTCCTACCTGTCCTTCCTGCCACCAATCTGTCTCCATACAGCTGCCAGTGATCATTCTAGAATACAAGTCTAATCATGCATATCACGCCTTGTTTAAAATTATTCAAGAGGCTACCCACTGTCTTCAAGTGTTTTTTTTTACTATTTTCTTTTTAAATTTCTCTGTAAGTATAAAAGTTATGTTTGTTTTGAGTGTTTAAATTTCAAATTTTTACAATACGAATACATTATTCTATCATTAGAATAAGCAATAACATTTGGCTCTGTAATAGCGAATGATCACCTTAAGCCAGTTTTGAGATCAGGAGAAGGAACCTTGACATGTTTATATGAAATAGAACACAAAAAGTTTAAATTAAAACAACATTAAAAACAACTATATCTTCCCTACACTGAAATCACATCTTTAGTACCCTCTATTTGTACTCACAGGTAATATCTCACAAATTTACCCTCTAGGGTGTAAGATGCATCTGGTAAATACTCAGTAAAAAGTTCAGCCTTGACCTTCTTAGTAAATAAAAGAACAATAAACTATATCAAATAGCTTATGTCCATGAAAGAAACACAATTATGAAAAGATAAAATAAATGAGTATCATAAGATTTAATGCTTCATATATACCTTTAGTTCTATTTATGATGGAGTTTACTCTTAATTTTTGAACTGGGAGATTATTTTCCACAGTATCATACATATTTAAACACATGTTTAGCTCTTCAAATTAACAAGTTACCAGACTAATTTCTAGTCTCTCCCATAACTGTTTATTTATTTATTTATTTATTTATTTATTTTTTTTTTTAAATTTTTTTTTCAACGTTTTTAATTTATTTTTGGGACAGAGAGAGACAGAGCATGAACGGGGGAGGGGCAGAGAGAGAGGGAGACACAGAATCGGAAACAGGCTCCAGGCTCCGAGCCATCAGCCCAGAGCCCGACGCGGGGCTCGAACTCACGGACCGCGAGATCGTGACCTGGCTGAAGTCGGACGCTTAACCGACTGCGCCACCCAGGCGCCCCTATTTATTTTTAAGTTTATTTATTTTTGAGGGAGAGGGAGAGACTGTGCGTAAGCAGGGGAGAGGCAGAGAGAGAATCCCAAGCAGGCTCTGTGCTGTCAGCGCACAGCCCAACACAGGGCTTGAACCCATGAACTGTGAGATCATGACCTGACCTGAAATCAAGAGTTGGATGCTTAACCAACCGAGTCACCTAGGTGCCCCTCTCCCATAACCTTTTAACCACAGTATCTATGTTCTTTCCTGCAATACATTTCTATTACTATCAACTCCAAAATCTCTTGACAGTGAATGCCATTCAATATTATTATACATGCACTGCCAAGTAAGGTAGGAGAAGCTGTTAAACCAACTGAGATCCCATGATGCCAGTTAAATTTCAATCTGCCTTCTAGGCTCCCAAAACATGTCAGCACTATTGTAGTAAAGTAGGTTATAAGTTTTGGGTGATGTGATTTCCTTGAAAGACAAAGAGCAGAATGTAGAGCAGACTATTACAGGTCATAGCAAAGTAAGTTCAGATCTGTAGCTACAATTTATTTTTTTATCATGCATACTTACTAAGTACTGAAACCATTAAACATGAAGCTCAGCTAAGAGTTGAACACACCAGGTTAAACACATGCTTAAGGAACAGTTTGGAAGAAAAAAAAAAAAAGGAAATGATTTAATTAACAATGTAAGTGCTTAGGAGGAAAAAAGCTCTCACAATCATTATACTATACTCAAAAAATGATAAACCACTGAATTTAAATCCACTTAATCTATTTGAAAAACAGCATTTTGAATTTCAAATCTTTGAACTCAAGCCTCCTATCGGATGATATCAACTGTTGACTAACAAGATGGTGTCCTTGATATATAAAAATGGTTGCTTTACTATTGGCTAAGCATTTTCTATTTTTTAATAATAAAGATGCAATTACATCAATTCATCCTTAGTCTTCCACTCCCTTGGAGCAGCAATATTCATCTGTAGGTTAGCACTCTAAGGTAGGATGCAAATAGAGATCAATTCCAATCCTATGCACCAGGATTATTTTATTACATCACAGACATTAAGCTGCACACAAAAATTGAGTTGTAATTTCTAGTGTGATAAAGTTTTACTTATCTTAAAAAACATTAAACTCTTTGCAGAAATGACTACAACTCTAGAAATGGTGACATAGGCATAATAGGGAAGATTGTAAACAATGTATTTACGCTACTCCTTACCAATGATAGTGTTAAACAAATCAGAGAAGACACATAATTAGTGATGCCTGAAAGCTATGAAGATATGGTTGGCCCAAGTCTTTCTTGGTACAATAAATGAATCTGTACACTATCCTCAGTATCATGTATTGCTAGAGAAAGATTTTAATTAAACGCCAGGGAGAAGAAACCTGCCAATTAGAATTTTCCAAGTAGTTTGTTTTGCTAGGAAATAAATGGGTAGCAGCTGACATTGTCTTTCTGGCAAAACAAAGCTGCTCTTTCCCCTTTTTTGAAATAAACATAAAAACCATTATGTTTATCTAATACACTCCCTAAATTGGCAATTAGCTTGAGAAGACTGTTCTTACATATGGCAGAGTTCCCTGTACTTGAAACTCCCCACCCCCTCTATAACCATAATGTACCACATTTATATATTGCTGTAATACTATAGAAAGAAATTCAAATATTCCTCTAATATATTATTATTTCACTAGCTCTAGAGTCACTAATCTACATTTTAAAAACCTGAAGAAAAAGCTGGCAGTAGCAACCAGAGGATTGTGAAATTCAGAAAGTTAATTAGTCATACCTGAGAGCAGACATTTTAAAACTCCTATGAGTCCTTATTTCATTGATATGAAAATAGCTATGAATGTCTGGTAAATGTGCAAATATCAATAAATAGATAAGGTTTAAAAAATTATTTCATTAACAGAAAATTAACAATTAACTCTCTAAAGGGAGAGTAATGATGATGACGATGATGTCAGAAACTTAACTTTTCTAAGCACTCAAAATCTTCATTCCTGTTCTATTCCCCTTTCTCCACCACAGCCCTGAACCTACATAATCAGATGCACAATAAACATTTGGCATGTTTTTTTTCAATTTATGGGAGAATTCTAAGTACGATATTTAGATTTTAGACATAAAGAATGCCTCATTTACAGTACATTAAGAAATATGATAAATCCTTAAAACTGTTCCTCTTGAAATGAAATTTATCTGGCCTAAAATTAGTAGTAAACAGGAATTTTTTTTCATGTTAGTAGCCTGAACACTGCTTCAAATTGTTGGACTTACCATTTTCTACCAAATATACAATTTGGCATCTCATTTTATTGAAATTAGCTTAGAAACCATAAAAATTTTAATTAAAAAGTAAGTCTAAGATGAAGAAAACAAACACAAGCTCTTAAGAAAATAAAGAATATTCTGTAATATCAAATCATGATAGGTCTGTATAGCTTATAAAACATATATGAAGACATAAGTATTATGAAATGTAGTTGTTTTTGCCTTGTGATTAAAAGGCGTGTCATATACTTATTGTGGTGGCATTTTGACATATTTATACGACCAAAGCAGCTAATAATCTTTACACAAACAATATTGTCAATCTCAGCAGTAAGCAAATGCAGTTAGACCACCTTTCCTTTTTAGTGCCCTAAGAATTATAAGAAAAAAAAAAAAGGAATTACAAGAAAAAAAAATTACTTAGTCAAGATTGCCACTGAGAACACTTTACCTCTAGTTTTTAAGAGCTTTAACCTAAGAAATGTGGGCAGGCATAGTCCTCTTTGGGGGCTTAAATAAAATCTGCCCACAACTGACAGTTCAGCTTACCACATAAAATATACATCACCGAGAAGACTGACTTACCATCAAAAATGGTCTCCAGGCAATACAATGATTACGCGGTGCCTTTCTCAGAGAGCAATTCTGAAGAAATAAAGGACTAAACCAAAGGGAACAAGTAACCCCTTCATGCTCCCAGGGTATAGGCACACATATGAAATGGTTCCTGACCTATACTTTACCTAAGGGGGCGTGCTATCTTTTCTCATTTACCATATTTACTAAACACATAACATGGGCATTTATTTAAGATACCAGACTACACCAGGGAACAAAACAATCTCTGTTGCCACAAACGTGATGGTTTGAGGTGAAAGACATCAAACAAATAGACCAATAAATAAAATTTAAAATAAAAAAATTCTATGAAGGAAAACAGCACACTATGAAATAATAGGAGTTGTCATTTAGACAGGGCACTTCTCCAAGGAGGGGGAGTGGAATGTTAAATAGGTACATTCCATGCTGAATAACTAGCTTTATCAGGCCTTGAGGTGAGAAAGAACTTGGTGCTTTGGAGGAAGTGAGAGAAGGCTGCAGAAAATTATAGGAAAGGAAAGCAGTAAAGAGAGAGGCAAAAACTAAATTCTGCAGAGACGTGGGGTTATGTTAAAGCTTTGGGTTTTCTCCAAAGCATAAGAGCAAACCTAGAAAGAATTTTAAGGAAAGACATGATGTATTTATACTTTTGAAAGGATCATTCTAAGTTCTGTGTGAAGAATGGACTAACAGGTAGTAAGAATGGATCTAGAAGGATCCATTGGTGGTGCGCCTGGGTGGCTCAGTTGGTTGAGTGTCCGACTCTTGATTTTGGCTCAGGTCATGATCTCATGGTCGTGGGATCAAGTCCTGCATTGAGCTCTGTGCTGAATGTGGAGCCTGCTTGGGATTCCCTGTCTGCTACCCTCCTCCCCAAATAAATAAATAAATATTAAAAAAAAAAAAAAAAAAGACTAGTTGTAAGCTATTGCAATAGTCTACCACAAAACGATGGTGGCTTGAAATAGGGTGCTGGGAGTGGAGATGTAGCACAGAGGGTGAATTCAAGATCTATTTAGGAAGCAAAATCAATATAATCTAATAGTGGTCTGGATGGGTGTGTGTTTGTGTATGTTCATGCGTGCGCATGTGCATGGTAATGAAAGGTCTTAAGAATGATACAAGATGTTTAATTAGGAAGTTAGTAAATATTTATGGAGTTCAGATTTCTAGACATCAGGAAGACCAAAGATGTAGAAATACAGAAGGAACAAGAGCTTAACACTGAATATGTTCACTGTAAGATGCTGTTGAGATAAATATCAAGTTGGAAGCTGGCTACGAGACCCTAGAGCTCAGAAGTCTGGACTGGAGATAGGAATTTAGGAATTTTCAGCACATATGGTAGCTGGTATTTTAAGTCAAGAATGTAAGAGATATCCTGGGGAGAGATGGTAGAATAAGAGTATTGAGTCCTGAGGAACTCCTTAATTAGAAGATGAACAGAGGAGTTTGCTAAGGTGTTCCAGAAGACATGAACAGAGGCAGTCAGAAAACGAGGAGTGAATGGGTCAGAGTACTTGAAGAAAAAAAGATAAACCCAAATGTTGCTGAGAGGTAACATGAGAATGTGAAAAATGTCTGTTTTTTTGGCAACATGGAAGTTACTAGTGATCTGGCAAGAACCCTTTTGATGGAGTGGTAGGTGTAAATAGTGTGTGGGGTGTCTAGAAAAATAACATAACCTTTAAAATCATTTGGAAGAGGTTAAATAAACTAAATGATACAAATTTTAAGCGCATACCTTGTGAAAAGTATGACTTTCACTTGCCTTGTAACCCCTCCCATTCTCTATCCTCATAAAAGTAACTAGTGTGAGTTCTAACACCATACATGTGTTTTGTTCATTTTTGAACTTAATCCATACACTATATATTAATCTTTGTCTGGCTTCTTTTGTTCAGCAATATGCTTGATAATCATCCATGTTGTTACAAGAATAATTTATTCACTCTTTCTGCTATTAAGGCTATTAATAATGCTACTATGAATACCCTTGTTCATTCTTGCCTTTGGTGAATGTATGTATAGATTTTTGTTGGGTATGCACCAGGCATAGCTAGATTAGAGGATGTATGTATGTTTACTTTTAGAATATACAGCCAAAGTGACTTATAGTTATAATGATTTACATACACGTCTACCAGTAGCAGGAGTTGCAGCTGTTCCACAGCAACAGTACTTGATATTGTCAGTCTTTTAAAATTTTAGCCATTTCATAGGTATGCAGTGGTATCTCACTATGGTTTTGATTTGAATTTATTCAATGATTAACAATTAATGGATGCATATTTGTTTTTGGATAATTTGTGGAGCACCTTTCAAGTATTTTGTCCTTTTTTTTTTAAATTTTTTTTTTTAACGTTTATTCATTTTTGAGTCAGAGAGAGACAGAGCATGAACGGGGGAGGGTCAGAGAGAGGGAGACGCAGAATCTGAAACAGGCTCCAGGCTCTGACCGTCAGCACAGAGCCCGACGCGGGGCTCGAACTCACGGACCGCGAGATCGTGACCTGAGCTGAAGTCGGCCGCTTAACCGACTGAACCACCCAGGCGCCCCTATTTTGTCCTTTTTGAAATTTGATGGTCTTTTTTTCTCCTACTGATTTTAAAGAGTGCCACAAGTCCTTTACTGGATACATGGATTACAAGTCTGTCTTCTCACTGTGACTTGTTTGTTCACTCTTATAATAGTGTCATTTGATGAACAGAATTTCTTAATTTTAATAAAGTCCCATTAATCAATCTTCTCCTTCCTTTTTGGATCTTTACCTATTCCAAGATTGTTAGGATGTTTTCAGTTTTCTCTAAACTTTTAACATTTAGATTTATGATCCAACTGGAATTGATTCTTGTTGCGAGGTAGGAATCAAGATTCATTTTTTTCTCCCCACATGACCCAGCACTATTGATTGAAAAATCCATTCTTTCCCTACTGTACTGCAGTGCATTTGCTGTCATAAATAATCACATATATGGTACAATGTTTCTGGACTCTTTATTTTGTTCCATAGATCCATTTGTCTATCTCTGTGCAAATATGATGCTAATAACTGTAGCCTTATAGTAAACCCTGTCACTTGGTAATGAAAGTCATCTGGCTTTGTTAAGATTGTCTTAACTACTCTTAGTCCTTTTCATGTCCATATGGATTTTAAAATCAATTTGTGGGGTGCCTGGGTGGCTCAGTCAGTTGAGATCTGACTCTTGATATCGGCTCAGGTCATGATCTTGTGGTTCCTGAGTTTGAGACACGTGTCAGGCTCCGTGCTGGCATTGTACAGCCTGCTTGGGATTATCTCTTTCTCCTTCTTTCTGTGCCCCTCCCCGGCTCATGCACGTGCATTCTCTCTCAAACTTAAAAAATGAAATCAATTTATCATTCCCTCTTTCTACCCTATACCTGGCATTTTCTTAGGATTCTACTTAAGCTATAAAACAATTTGGGAAGAAGTTAATCTTCACGGTACTGAGTTTCCCAATGTGACTACAGATTATTAGCTCTTAATTTCTGTCAAAGTCTCTGTCAAAAGGTCTTGCAAGACTTAAGTTTGATTTTTTTTGATTCAACTGTAAATGGTACTGTTTTTATAAATTTCATTTTCTAAATTTTTGTTGCTTGTATATAAATTTTGTATTTTGACCTTGCATCAAGTAGCCTTGCTAAATTCATTTATTAATTCTAATAATTTGTAGATTCTTTTGGACTTTCTACATTCCCAAGTAATACAAATGTATTACTTGGTTCATGAAAGACGGGCATGTAAATATCTTCTCTCAAAATGTCATGGTTGGGTTTTGGCATCATGGCTTTGCTGATTTCAGAAAACAAGTTGGATTCTATTTTGAGTAGGACTGGAGTTATCTGTTCTTTAAACATTTATCAGATTTCACCAGTAAAGTCACCTAGGTATGGTTTTCTTTGCAAACAAAATTTAAAGAATGGACTCAACATTTTTAACAGACAGTATTCATATATTCCATTTCTTCATGTCCCAATTTTGGTAAAGTATGTTTACCATTTCACCTAAAATTTAACTCTGCTTGCGTAAAGTTGTTTATAATATCTCTTACCATTTTAACATCTGTAAAATTTGTAGAGAAATGTCTTCTTTTTCATTCCTAATATTGTGTTCTCTTTTTTTCTTGATCAGTATTGATAAAGGTCTGTGCATCTTACTTATTTTTTAAAGAACTTGGCTTTGTTGATATTTCCTATTGTGCATTTGCTTTCTATTTCATTAATTTCTACATTTCATAATTTTTTTCCTATTTACTTTGGGTTTAATTTGCTGTTCTTTTCCCATTTTCTTGAGATGGATATTTAAATCACTGATTTTTGACTTTTTCTTTTCTAATACATGCATTTATAGCTACAAATTTCCTATCAAATATAGCTTTAGAAGATTCAAATATATTTAGATATACTATATTTTCATTATCATTCTGTTGCAAATATGTTCTAATTCCATAGTGCTTTCTTTTTGATTCAAAGGGTTATTTGGAAATGTATTTTGTGGGGAGTTTACTAGCTACTTTTCTATAATCTATTTCTTACTTAATTCTACTGTGGTTAGATAACATATTCTGGATTGAATTTGTTGAGGCTTTCTCTATGGCTCATCATATGATCTATTTTGGCAAAAGATGTGCATGAACTTGAAAAAAAAATTTTTAAATTTTTTAGCTGTATTATACTAGACACGTACAAACTTACAGCCCTTACATTTTGCTGATAGAATGACCCTTTTAGGGTGTGTGGCTGGCTATCGGTGAAGCCTCTTGATCTTGGGGTTATGGGTTTGAGCCCCGTGTCGAGGTTAGATTACTGAAAAAAATCTTAAAAAAATGACCCCTTTATAATTATGAAATATTCTTATTTCTAGTCGTTCTTGTATTCAGGTCTACTGTATATTGCTATCAATATATATTATATATTATACCATGTATATTTTGTTTGGTGTTTATATGACGTATGTTTTCCATTCTTTTACTTCCAGTCATTCTGGGTCTTTACATTTATGGTGTGTCTTTCATAAGCAGTACATGGTTGGATTAAAAACAAATCAATCTGACAATGATTGTGTTTTAATTATTTTTTTAATAAAATTTGGTTTCTACCTATTATGTTATTGTTTCTGTCTCATCTGTTATATGTTCTTTTTCTCTTCTTTCCTTCTTTTGGATTAATCTAGTAACTTTTTATTCTGTTTTTCTCTTAGGTATACATTCATTTAGTGTTCTTTTATTGGTTATACAAGAGAAGCATCATTGACTTATTTTAGTCTAATAAAACATTAGTAACTCTACTTCCCAGACAATGCTGGGACCTTAGTATATTTCATTTCCATTTACACTGATCCCACCTTTTGTGTTACAATTATCATACATTTTAAATTTATATATAGTTAAAACCCCGAAAGACATTATTGTTTTATATAGTCAATATTAATGTGGCTGTATCCATCAGTGACAGTCTACATGTAATAAGTTGTTTCAGTTATTTTTCTGGAAATCTCTTTATGTCTCATTTACTTTGGAACAACATTTTCATTGGGAATAGAATTTTAGATTGATAAACAATTATTTTTTTAAGCACTTTAAAGATTTCATTCCTCTGTTTTTTTGACCTCCATTATTTCTGTTAAGAAGTCAGATGACAGTTTTATCATTGTTCCTTTGAATATGAAGGGTCGTTAATTCTCTGGATACTTTCAGCAGTTTTACTACAAAGTGCCCAAGTCTGGTACTCCTTGCATGTATTCTGCTTGGGATTTATTGCACTTTTGAAACCCGTGTCTTGATGTCTTTTCATCAGTTTTGGAAAATTCTCAGTCATTATGTCAAAAGTTTAGCAAGCTACTCCATGGTATCGCTGCCTTGGTGTCCATTTTGTTTGGCCCAGCAGCCGGGGGGGCGGGGGGGCTTAAACTGACATTCCCCCCTCATGAAACACATGCCTTAGACAGTAGCCTGTAGTGTCACACATAAATGTAAGTTCCTCGTATGACTTCCCTAACAGCCCTTATAATAACAAGGCCTCCCAGGGCTTTTCTCTTATGTGCCTCCTAGGTAAGATCCCCTTGGGGCTTACCAAAATTCTTTTCAGTCAAGCCTTAGCCTGGGAAGTCCAAAACACTTCACCCATGGAATCTCATAAAAGCAGATGTCCCAGGTCCTGTGGCTCTCTCTATCTGCACCCTCCCTTGATCTTCCCATGTGGTCCCTCAAGGGATCTATCTTAGCATCTATTTTTTTAAATCTACTAGTCATGTCTGTGCCTGATAATCTGGATTACTTCTTTAACTGTTATCATTGCATTTTCTCTCAATCCTACTATTTTCATATGCCTGATAATTTTTGCTCCCAAAGGTATATCTTGTATATGAAAAATTATGGAAGCTTTGGATGATATTACTTCCTTCAGAGAGAAATCATCCTCTCCTCTGGAGAGGAGCAACAGGATAGATCATTTTATTTCCATCTGAAACTGAACTGATTTGAAGTTAGGTGGCAATTTTTGTAGGGCTCCCTCTCTACCTCTAGTTCGCCAACACTTAAGGGTGTATGTAGTCCTTTAGGGAATCCTACTTGAGAGTCTGGGATGTTTATAGGTTCTTTCCTCCTTGGAGGGACCACAATTTTAACTTTTGTTTCTTAACATTATGAGATGGACAAAAATTTCACTCTGCTTTTCAGGGGTTTTGTGCTTAGCTTCTTAGCCTTTGACTCTGCGCAGCAAATACCTTGAGGGAAAAATAAATTTAAAAAATCATTTCTTAGTGCCTAACCTTCTCTTCTAGGATTCTGGCCCTTCAGTCCTGGCCTCCCAGGGATCCCTAAACCCCAATTTTTGTGTACCTAGCCCTACACTTGTTCCTCTACTTCTAGCAGAATCCTCTGCTAAGTTTCATAATTTCTTCTCTTGTACTATGAATTAAGCAAATTCCTACAGGGAAAAAATGAAGCATAGAACATATGCTTTGCAGTTCCCTGGGCTCCATAATTTTGGTTTCTTAAGTCCTGGCTATCTTAGTATGTCTCTGATGCTTTTTTTCTTTTTCTTTTTTGATATTTGCCTTTTCATGTTGTTCTCACCAAAAGCATTAGTCTGTAGCAACCTACTCCTTCAAAGCCAGAAGTGGAAGTCATAGCAAGGTTCTCAACCAAAACTCTACTGTCTACCAGCTGTGACTTTAGCAAGTTACTTAACCTAGATATTTAAACATTCTGAGTTTCGATTTTCTTTTATCTAAAATGAAAATACTACCTTATAAAGTTGTTATAAGGATGTGAAGATTAAATGAAGCATATCTGTAAAAAGTCTAGTAACAAAAACACTTAATGGGGGCTTACTATGTGACAGGCACTTTATGTGGATTTAATGTAGATACGGTTATTATCTCCCATTTCCTTTTCAAGGTCACATAGTAGTAAGTGATGGAGCTGGAATTTGACTCTAGAGCACTTTTCTTACTAACTACTCAACACTACTTCCATAATATTGCCTTAGTACTGTGCCTGACACCAGTAAATGTTCAATAAATGTCAGTTATTATACAGGAAAAACAAATGCTTCAGAAATATATACAGATCACATAAATTTTCTACTGTTTTCTTCTACTTATTTTTTCCTTTTTTGAAAAAAAACTTACGACAAAAAATTCTTAAAACATTTTTCTATGTATTTTAAAAGAAGCTATTGTGAAAAATGTCTAAGAGCCTACTGAACAGATAGATAATAATTTGCTCAACCATTTCTTTATTGTTGGATAGTTAGAAGGTTTCCATTTTTTTAGACAGATATCAGTATTATTGACTTTTGTGCCTTTAACTATTTTCCTTATTTGAAGTATTTTCTCAGAATAAAGTCCTATCAGTGCGATTACTGGCTCAAGACTATGAACACTTTATTACTGCTTATAAAACAGCTATATTGTTTCCCCAAAGAGTTGTGGTAATTGTGATAACCACCAGCAACAAAAATGAAAGGTCTGTGTTAAGAGAATAGGAATTAAAGTGATGGTGTACAGGAATGCAAGAAGTGTGGAGATGGGAAAGAGAATAAAGATACACATTTTGAGGCTAAGAAAGAAAAAAGTAGAGTATCTGGATATTATTTCTTGTGAAGAAGGGGTATTAGTTTCACTTAAAGGAGTAGGGATGGAAAAAGGACTGGGCTGTTTTGAAAATTCCAATGCTTGAATACAAATACACAAACATATACATCATAATTTTTTGTGAATAATGTTACTGTGTAAGTTTTCAAAAGATATGTTTCTCACCCTCATCAATGTAACACCGGATACAGATAAATATTATTTAGGTGTAATTTACAGATAGATTGATACACCAGGGTTTAACTTGATCTTCAGTATCCCTTATTCTAACCTAATATTCTAATATTTAGTAATCTGGTGTGCGGATCTCTATTATTATTGTTTGAAGATATACAGAGAAATGATCTCTCTTAAGGATAATAAATTATAAAGAAAAATTATACATATAAACTACAAAATGACCACACACGTTATTGTTGTCCCTTACCTCAGTCAATTTATATACTGAAAAAATTATTTTCCCAGTAAAATGTGCTGGGAAGCAGGAGGTGTATATTCTGGCACCAACTGTGTCATTTGCTTGGTGCATAATTTTGGGCCTTAACTGCCTTTGGACTATGTTTTATCTTACTAAAAGCCAGTACCGGAACATGGCATCTCTTGTTTAATTTTCCTAATCTTAAATTAGTTTAGTGAATATACTATACTTGAATAAAAATGAAAGAATCTCTCTTCTTTTGCTAACACCTACCATGATTTGAATACCGTATTAACCTTGTTACCAGGTTAGACTTGAAGTTATTATTTTTTTAGTGATTATTTATTTTTGAGAGACAGAAAGAGACAGAGCATAAGTGGGGGAGTGCAGAGAGAGAGGGAGACACAGAATCCGAAGCAGGCTCCAGGCTCTGGCTGTCAGCACAGAGCCCGATGCAGGGCTCAAACCACAAACTGAGATCAAGACCTGAGTCGAAGTTGGACACTTAAGTGACGGAGCCACCCAGGTGCCTTGAAATTATTATTTTAAAAGTTACTTTGTGGGACTCTCTTAGGGCCATTTGTCTGCTCCTTCTACTGTCAGATGAATCTCACTGTGTATACTCCAAGGCAGTTGCTTTCCTACCAGTGCCTTCATCCTCTTTTCCTCCCTTGTAGATTTTGGGACAGTATGTACCTGACTATTAGGAAAAAACAGAAAGGGCCCTGAAAATGTGGCTTACAGAGTGTCCTTCCTTTCTTTGTCTATGCATGATAGCCCCCCCAAGAAAAAAAATGAAACGAATGAAAAACTTCTCTGTTAACTGCTTCATTATGAGCAGAAGTAGGTGCCTGACTATCCAAATTCCACTTCAGATTTCTCTTCCAGCTTCTGTTAGCCCCTAGAAAATTTTAGTAGTGATACTGAGGGGTCATGGAGTATGAGAATGATAACTCACCTGAGAGGCATTCAAATCATGTCTCTATCACATATTAGTTAAGTGATTGTGGGCAAGTGACCTGAGGTCTCTAAGCCTCAATTTTCTCATATGTAAAATGAAGTTAACTAATACCTACAATACCAAATTATTAGAATCAAGTTAATCAAATGGTACTTGGAATTATGGCTAACTGTGGTTTGAAATGTGAGTATCATTTAGAAAATACGGTAGTTTCTAGGCTGATTCAAATTAGAGCTGGTTTCATTTCTAGGGTCCTAAAAAATCCCTATCTTTTAAAAAAGCCATTTTAGATGGGGGGAGCAAATATAAAGGCTTTGAATTCTTTCATGCTTCAAAAGATGCCAATTCCATGGTATAGAAAATGGTATATTAAAAAAGCAAGAGCCAAAATAAAGACTAATTTTACATCTATTCAATTAGCCAAAAACTTGCTGTGAATTTATGGCAAAAACAAACATTGCTGGTGACATCAAAAATTAGTATGGCCTTTTAGAGAAATAATATAACTATTGTATCGAGAACTATAAAATGCCCATACTCTTAAAACGAATAAACCTACTCGTAAGACTTTATCCTAAGACAATAATTCAAATAAGGAAAATAGCTATCGTTTTACTTAATAGTGCCTGGCACATAAAAGGTACTCAAACGTTTCTTCAAATGGATACCTTTATTTGCATTGACCTCTCCAGTCACTGCCTTTGGTTCCTTCTCATTTAAGATTTTCTATTCTTATCACCTCAGGAGAGTGTTAGAATCAAATTCTAATATCTTTGCTTAGTCTCTGTTCTGCAACTTTCCCCATTAACTTCACTGTTGATTGCTAGCAGACCCCCTTGCCTTCTGATACTTTCACCTTCTAAACTCAGATGACCTTCACACAGAAACCAAGTTGACTATTTAATACATTCCTGACCAAATCAAAAAGAAATCTGAAGATTCCTTCAAAATCCTAGGATGTCTTTTTGTTTTGTCAACACCTTTCTAGACTAATTGACTCATTGCCTGCTTCATTAAGACAGAAGACAGCCAGAAACCTTCATACCCATTCTTACCCGATCCTCAACACATCTCTAGTCCTGTACCTATCTACTGTAGGCTCTAAGGAAAAATCCAAATTCTTCAAGTTTAAACACCTCCTTCTTTCTTAAAGATATAATTCACATATCTTTCGTGTATAATTAAATGGTTTTTAAAATGCTGTTATATAAGGTATTCTAGTATCAAGGTTGTACAGCCATCACCTTATGTAATTCCAGAACATTTTCATTACTCACAAAAGCAACTCCATACCCATATGCAGTTACTCCCCATCCCCACCTCCAGCCTCTGGCATCTCTAATATACTTTCTGTCTCTGGGGATATCGCATACAAATGCAATCATACGTTATGTGGCTTTCTGTGTCTGGCTATTT
This sequence comes from Panthera uncia, assembly GCF_023721935.1. Taxonomy (NCBI): domain Eukaryota; kingdom Metazoa; phylum Chordata; class Mammalia; order Carnivora; family Felidae; genus Panthera; species Panthera uncia. Next base: position 114,173,035 of record NW_026057582.1, read on the forward strand.
GAGTGTAACATTTTCAAGGTTCATCCATGTTATAGCATGTATCACTACCTCATTCCTTTTTATTGATGAATGATATTTCATTGTATGGCTATACTGTACTCATTCAACAATTGGTGAACATTCGAGTTTATTTCTATTGTCTTTTTGGCTCTCATGAATAATGCTGCTATGAACATTTGCATAAAAGTTTTTGTGTGAATACATTTTAATTCTCTTGGGTATGCAAACTATGAGTGGAAACGCAAGTTAAGTACCTCTTGATATACAAATCTATTGTTTCCAAGTTCAGATAGCTTGGGTTATCTCTCACAATGCAAACAACTCCATACTGACCACTCCATTTTCACTCAATCACCTTAAGTCTTCAGAGTCTACACATATTAACTGCAACTTATTTCTTTCCAATTAAGTTGAGGGCAGGGGTCAATTCTCACGGTTCTGATCATATACTAGACATTTAATATATGCTCATTGATACACTGACACCCTAAGATCCTCACAAATGTGAGAATGATGACTTACTCATTCCTTCATCTGGCAAATATTTGAGTTGTATGCTCGTCACTGTGCTTAATGTGTAAATTGTGGATAAAAGTTAATCAGTTTCATCATACCCCAAATGCCAATTCGACTCCACAAATATTCACTGAATACTTATGATGTGAATGGCATTGTGCCAGATATTTCAGCAGACATAGATAGGAATAAGATATAGTCTGCAGCCTTTTATGGCAGTACATAAACTCTACATACAAAAATAGCAACGACAAAAACAAACAGCAGCAGCAGCAGCACTGGATATTAAATGCCATCAGGAAAGTACAAAAGGCTCTGGAGGGTCAATGGGCAGAGTACATATGCTTGGGAGAGTGGAGTGAGAAGGACCGACATCAGAAAATACTTCTTGAAGTTGAAGGTGGTAGGGCTTCCAAGACGATGGCATTTTGATAGATAGGAATTCCTAGGAAAAGAGAAAGTGTTTCAGGCAGAAGATAGCAAGAACAAAGATTGAAAGGCTAAGTACAGTACAGAATTTTTTTCAGAGACCAATCCTGTTAGGAATGTGTAGATGGGTAATGAGAGAAGGCTCTTGAATGTTAGGCTTAGCATTTAAATAGGTTTAGAAGAATCATTTGAAAGTCCTTCTGTAATGATTCAAATTACTTTGGTGATTCCTTAATCTTTTCTCAAAACTTTTCTAGTATGTGTATTTTCTAAAGTGATCATGGAAATTAGAGATTTCTCCTTCCTACAAGGAATAAAAAATAAAATCTTTTTTTTTTTTTTAATGTTTTTATTTATTTTTGCGACAGAGAGAGACAGAACATGAGCAGGCGAGGGCCAGAGAGAGAGGGAGACACAGAATCGGAAGCAGGCTCCAGGCTCTGAGCTGTCAGCACAGAGCCCGATGCGGGGCTCGAACCCACAGACTTTGAGATCATGACCTGAGCCGAAGTCGGACGCTTAACCGACGAGCCACCCAGGCGCCCCAATAAAAAATAAAATCTTGATAGCTAACTAAGCAGGCTGATAGGAGAAGGCTTAATTTCAATAATTCTAGCACTGTATCTCCATACTTTTTGGGGACATGTAAGGCTTAAAACACACATGCAGGCAAATCCTAACGGTCAAAATAGCAGAAGCAAGACTAGGAATAAAATAATTGTATTCATTAAGCTCCTGACACCAGGCACTGTGCTTGGTGATTTACACAGAATATCTCTGATCCACCAAACAACCCTATTTAGGTTTATGGCAACTGAGGCTCAGAGAGATCAAGTAAAATGCTCAAGGTAACAACCTCAGTTAGTAAAAGGTGGACACCAGTTTTGAAACCAGACCTCTCTGTTACCCTATTTTCTCTATTGCTCATTTTTGTGTTTACTATATAAAGGAGGACAGAATGGCAAGTTCATGATGTATGTATCAATGAACAGGACTACATATTTAACAGAGGAGCTTTAATGGTCTGGAGGAAAATTAGGCTGAAATATTCAAAACTGGTTTTAGAATGGCTTAATGATCAAGATCAAGAGAGATGAAATTTAGGGCTGCTTCTTGAAGGAATATGGACAATGATTATATGATCAATCCTATTTAGGAATGCCAAGGGAGCAATATTCCACTTTTCATTTGGAGACAGTAAACTCCAAGAGAATATGGATATTTGTCCATACTCACTGATACAGCACAAGTCCCTAGAACAGGGTCTATCCCACAATAAGCACTCAGTTAACTATTGCTGGCATAATGAAAAATCATGCAAGGGGTATTCTCATTTGAATACACTCGAAGGTCTTGAAATAGAGATAAAGACAGCAGAGTAGTAAGTTTAAAAACGATTCAAGTTGATAGGATATTCTCTTTACTACTCAACTCCATGTCAGAAACAAACTACCAAAAACAACAAACGTACAACAAAACAACAGTTGTCAAACATTAGCATGATTTTTTAAAGAAAGGTGGTCAAAAGAACTAAAAGACACTTTCGTACTTTATATAGCATCTAGTACTCTGTGAACAATCAAATTTCAGTGAGGTGGAATCCAGAATTTTGACCTATTATTTTAATATTTCAAACTTTTGGGAGCAGTACATCCAGTTACTGTTTTTGGAAAAGAAAAGGGTTATCTAACTAATCTGAATACCCTAAAGGCATCAACAATTTTTTTTTTTTAATGTTTATTTTTGACAGAGACAGAGACAGAATACGAGTGGGTTAGGGGCAGAGAGAGGGAGACACAGAATCTGAAGTAGGCTCCAGGCTCTGAGCTGTCAGCACAGAGCCCGACGCAGGGCTCAAACTCACGGGCCACGTGATCGTGACCTGAGCGAGGTCGGTTGCTTAACCCACTAAGCCACCCAGGTGCCCCGATTTTTCTTATTTCTATATTACTACAATTCTTCCATGGGATAGCATAAAGACCAATTAAAAAAAAACCCTCTGCTTCCTAGTTTCCAAAGGCAACACTGCCTTTGTATCTCAATCAATATTTTAACTACATTTCCTCTATCTTTTTCATTCAGTTCCACAATCTTTGCTTACTTCAAGAATTCCTAATACTACAGTTTAATAGTTAATTTATCAGAGTGGTCATATCATATTTTCTTTTATATTACATTAATATGGACGATAGTGAACACTTTCTAATCAATTAATTAATACTTGCTTGAGGCAGTCTACATGTTCCTAACTTTCAATTAATAATAAGAGACATTATCATGTCTTGCCTTTTCAATTATTGCAGAAATTTTGTCTTTCAAAAGGTTACTCACTGATTTTAGGGCCTTAGTGTTTTTGTTTTTGTTTTTATGTCTACAGAAGGTTAAAACATATTTTCCTTACTGTAATCTTTAGTTGAAAACACATTTTCTATTAAACTCTAAATGAAATAGCTTTTTAAAAGAACTATAATTAAAACAGCTGCAAATTCTGAGGATAGATTAGGTAACAAATCCCAAAGGAAAAAGTACACAGGCCTTACTCTTTCAAAATGTCTTTAAAAAGACATTACAGTTCACTTGATGTTCTAAAATTACTAAAGTTGAGATTTCATAAGCTCCAAAAAGTTTGATTCCTTCAGTACACGCACACACAGTGGTACCTGAAAGGAGCAGCCAAGGAATCAAAATTGTGTTTATTACCACTTTAAAATCTAGCTGAGTACCATGATCCTTGCACCATGGTTTAAAACCACAAAGAGCAGATACCAGTTTTTAATTGGTGCTGACATTAATTAAATTATAAAGGGGAAAAATGTACTAAAGCACAACTTTCACAAATGCTATATGTTAAGTTACATGTAAGAATTTTTAAGGCTGAGGAACTTGTTTTCAGGTACAGAGTAAAATCTGTAGCCTAAAATAAACAGGCCTAAGAATTTAAGATAACAATGGTTATCAGTCGAGGTAATACCAAGTATTTCAGTACTTCAGTACAATACTTCCACGTTTGTAAGGCGAAAATGCCTCATAATTTATGTAAACCATTGAGTCCTGTAATGAACCACCTCCTTATAAGAGCAGCTACAGAGTTCCTGTGGCATGTCAAGGCAGAGAACACCACTATACCTCACTCAGTCAAGGTTGGACTTGAGTAGGGGAGCAGAGGTGGGCAATTCATTAATCACACAAGAAAGTCTGTCTTGTACAACTGAGAAATTTTAACAAGGGTCTTCAAATACTTTGATGAAGGCATTTAAAAAAATTTGGGGGAAGGAAATTTTCCATCTTACACATGGAAACAAAACTCAAATTCTGACTGGAGGCTGGTGATTAGCACAACTTTGTGGAACAACATAACTTTTCACGTAAAACACAATCCCAAGGCTTTAAGATACCGTCTATGCAAATGGCACCAAGTATCACCTTTTCAAGCCTTCACCGGCACTAGAAGGGAGTTGGACACCCCCAATCCATCACCCTACCCCCACAGGAAATGGGTTATGTTTTCCCCCTCCCCCAGGACGGTCTTCCTCCCCTCCCCCAGCCGGAAGTGAAGCGCCCCCATTCAGACGGCCTCAAACCGAGACGAACCAGTAACAACAGCAAAAGAGAGATGATCTTCAAGGGGTGAAGGGTACCTCCACTGTGGCCACCCCGAAGCTCGCCTTGCTTACTGACCTGCTGACGATAGGGGTGGGCAGGGGCCTGGGGCCTAAAGAAAGTCCCTTGCACAGAGGACAATTCCCTGAGCCCCTCTCAATCGCCTTCACTCTTCTCACTCCGACGTCTCACAGCATGAAAAAAATTCCTCCGCAGTACTTTATTTTGATATCGTCTCTTTCCCTTTAATCGCTTAACCATCTTCCCATAGGCAACTTTTGCTATCGCAGTAGCATTTAAAATTGTTCCGGTGAGTAGGAAAATGGAATATTATTCCCCATTCCTTCAGAATAATGAAGGGATTATTTTGTTCAAATGCGGCGAAGGATTACGTGATTACGCAAGGTGAGATTTATTTTCGCGGAGACTTCTGGGATATGTAGTTTTTTTTTTAATTGCTAAGGCCTGCAGAAAGTATTGGGACTTAAATCGGTAATTGCTATATACTGGAGTCCTTGAAAATACACATTATGTATTCGAGGGCAGGCTGACCAGGGAACTTCGGCACCACAAGGGCCAGTACTTCGTTGCCCTTTTCCTCTGGAACTTAATGGAACCAAAATTTCCCTTCGCTTTCGGTGCAAGGTCCTGGTCGTCCCGCCTTCTTCCTTTGGCCACGCCCTCCTCAGCCAGTCAGGCGCCCTCATAGGCTCATCTTCTGGAGGTAGGCACGCGAGAGGAGGGGCCTCACCGTGACTCCTCCCGCGGGGCCGAGGCGAGACTGGGGAGAATGCCGAGTACCGAGGGCTCGTGCGCGCGCGCGTGCTCGCTCGTCAAGGAGAGTGTGCGCGCGGAGGGGCGGCGCGCGGGGCTGGGAGGAGGCGGGCAGGCTGGTGGGCTGGGCGGGCGGCCGGGAGCGCGCGGCCGACTCGGCGGCGGCGAGTAGTTAGTTACTTGTTAGTCAGTGTCAGTTGCTCGGTGGCGGCGGCCCTGGTCACCAGGAAGGGGACGGGACGGCCGGCAATGGTGGTCACCACAGCGGCATGTGCTCCTTTCAGGTAACGGGGGCAGGGCTGCCCGCGTCCCCTCTGTTCCCTTCTCTCGCGCCGATTTGTGGGACCACGGTCGTCCTGGGGTGAGGGCGCTGACCTGGGAGAATGGAGGGGGGGCGGCGCAGGGTCGAGAAGCGCCGCCGCGGGGGCCCAGGCGGTGGGTGCGTCCGCCAGGCGCGGGATCTCCGGTCACCCCCGCGCCCCGCCGCCCCCGGGCCCTCTGGCGCCCCCCGCTCCCGCCCCCGCCCTCTCCCGCGGCGGCTGGGGCCCCGGTAGCTCGGCGCCCCCCAGAGGAGGGAAACTTGGGACCTGGAGACGAGGGACGCCCCCGGGCGCGGCTGGGAGGCTGCTGGAGAAAGTGAAGCCTGTAGAGAGCTGGATGCAGTGGGGCAGGAAGGGCTTCTCGTTCTTCAGTCTACACGGTCATCCCGCTCCCAACCCAGGAGGATCCGGCGCAGGCTCGCCAACCGCGCCAGGACGAAACCCCACGGCTCTTTCCTATTCAACTTGGCCCTGCGGCTTGTGAGCCCGCTAACGTGCGGGTTTGCTCGGTTGTTTGGGGATTTTCAGTGGTTCGGTTGGTCAATTTGTTTCTCCTTTGCCCTTTGACTCATCCGTTCTTGCTACTTTCCTTACCTCCCGCGTTGAGGACTAGCGGTCTGAACCCCCTTCCCTCCCCCGCCCCGTCTCCTGCACCATCCGTCTGAGAATTTAATTTTTTTTCTTCCTTTGACAACCTTAAAGACTGCTGAGAGCGACAGGAAAGAGGAGCTTTCCCACCTTTAAATGTTACTTTTTGCAATCCGGTTTGTTTGTTTGTTTGTTTGTTTGTTTTCAATATCCAAGTTTAAGAATTTGAGAGCTTTGGAATGGAGTTATTAGAAGGCTGGCGTTGAGGGGATAGTAACGAGTTAAAAGAAAACTATGATTTCATCTTTATTGGCTTTGCTATAGAAAAGCTAATACATTTTTCTTCTGCTTCTGTTAAATATGGTAAGGTTCTATGTTGAATTAAATATTTGGAGACTTACATAAAAGGCTATTTTTAGGTCATTGGATGATGTATGTCAACAGCTTTTCACCTGAATTGGGTTTGCCTTGAGGATTCTGTTTTGGGCCTGCGTACTGATTTTTGTTCAGCTACAGCTTTTTAATTTTTTCCCCCTGATAAATGAAATGATGTAGAAATGTGTGTAGTGGGAGAACCCATATTGCTCTCCGCAGTGTGGAAGTGAAAAACGTGAATTATGCACAGGGGTAAAACTTTCCATGAGCAATCTTGGATACTTGCTTCATGATGGCTTCTGTAATTTCACAGCATTTCTAGATAGCTCAATTCACTGGCTGCCTTAATTACTTTCTGAAGTGCCTGGCACTTCTTCCCTTTGGTGACTCGTTTAGTAAACTATAATGGCTGATATGGTACATTTTCTTGGCTTCAAAGATGGGAGTTACAGCTTCAGCCCAGAGATTAATAGTTAACAATGGAAGCAGAATTCATACCATTGCTAGTGAGTTTTGGCTATGACCAACTCACAAACTATGTGAAAAAACAAACATCTTTCCATAGCTGTCAGGGGGGAAATATTTTATCATGTCTTTATTTTGGAGACTTCAAGTTGATTATATTATGTGGGAAAAAATGTCAAATTATTTTCTTTAAGGCTTTGTGATGTGTGATGTTCCTTTCCATCTTCTACCCCCCATTTAGGGGCTGATATTTATGTTTGGCTGGGTTCCAGGATGGGAAGAAAATAGTTTGGTGAAAGGAAAAGATATGATTGCTTTCAACTGTTATGACACGAGTATTCATTTTACCCAGGGATAGTACAGAGAAACTTCCTCACTAATGTTTGTACCCCATTAACATTCTGTCAGAATTTGTTTTTAAAAGCCTATCCTGAGGCCCATAAAGAAATAATGCCACTTCATAACTGTTTCTGACAATCACATTAAAAAATGTTCCTGGAATGCATTATATGTGTACTCATATAAACATTTATCTTTGTACATTTATGGTAATGTAAATATTTAAGTCTGAGGGCTTAAAAACTTTTATTTGCTTATTTGCATACATGTTTTTCAACATCTAGCAGTGCCAACCATATTTGCCAAATAAGCATCAGCCATAAATTCATGCTTTGGCACATTTCATATAATAACTCTTCTAAATTGCTCCATGGTGAAGCATCATGAGATTAGCATTTGCTTCATGAGAGAGATTTGTTGTTGTTTTTAACTGTAATGATGTGCTGTTTAAGTGGAACAGGTGCTGGGCTCTCGCTGTTTGTGTTGAAACCTGCCAAATCATACTCTTTTGTTAGATGGGCTGTTTAAGTAATTTAGGAACCAAACTGTGGCCCCTGGCATGCAAAGTGTGAGTTCAAGGTTCCATATCACTGCTGCGAATCCCTATTTTCACTGTAAGAGGCAGATATGTGTGATGAGCTTTACTTTCTCATTGCTGTTCTCTCTTTAATTCCTACTCCTCGCCACCACCCCAGTCCTTTCATTACTAGAGCTCCTTTGAAAGTCTAGGCTCCTTCACTGCTGGTTTGTTTTCATTGAAGAACTAGAAATTCTAAGAACTTTGAGGCCAAGAATAGATAGTTCGTATTTATTTGACAAATATTTCGATTGCCTTTTAAGTGTTAGGCATGGTGGACCCTGAGAATATGTAGAATGATATTCCTTTTTGCAAGCAGGGTACAGTTTAGGAGGAGAAGATCGTGGATAACTGATAATTAACAATGTGATGTGATATATGACACAGGAGTAAGTAGATTCCAATATGGATGGAAGCAACAGGAGGGGTAGTTGACTAAGATTTGGGGTTTTGGGGAGGGGCAGTCCTGAAATGCATCCCTGTGGATTCCCTGAGCTAATCTTCAAAAATAGGACTTAACTAGGTTCAGAGAAAGGACAGAAAAGAGGGAAAGGACAGTTTGGACTAGCACTGTCCTATAAAAATATAATAGGAGCCACAAATATGTCATATGTATTTTTGAATTTTCTAGTAGCTGCATTAAAAAAAATAAAATGTTATTTACTTTTAACAATACACTGTAATAATAATACAATATTAATAATATGTTATTTAGTTTGATATAGCTAGAATATTATCATTTGAACACATGATCAGTATTTTGAAAGTATTATTGAAATATTTGACATCTCCCTTTTCATACTAAGTCTTTGGAATCTGGTATGTATTTTACATTTATTTATTTACTTTAAAGTTTACTTATTTATTTTGAGAGAGAGAAAAAGCACAAGGGGAGGGGCAGAGAGAGAGAGAGAGAGAGAGAGAATCCCAAGGAGGCTTTGCACTATCAGTGCAGAGCCTGACATGGGGCTTGATCCCAAGAACCATGAGATCAGACCTGAGTCAAAGTCAGACGTTTAACTGTCTGAGTCACCTAGGCACCCCTGTATTTTACATTTAAAGCACATCTTAAGTTTAGACTAGTCACATTCAAGTACTCAGTAGCCACAGGAAGACAGTACAGTTTTAGAACAAGGGCCAGTAAAGTGGTAAGAAGCCAAAATACTGAATGCCTTATGAACCATGTTAAGAAGCTTTAACTGTATCCTGAAGGCTGTGAGGATTTAGTGGGGAAAAAATGTTGTGATGGAATCAGGTTTGTGTTTTAGACCTATCATGTTGTCAATGAAGTGAATGCTGGATTAGAGAAGGGCAAAACTGGAAGTAAGGTCAGTTAGGAAGCCAGCCACTCTTGTTGAGAAAGGATGAGGGATATAAAGCAAGGAGTGGGTATATGAGAGATTTAGGAAATATTATATTATCAGCAGTTCAGGGTACATAATCAGATTATGGAGTTGAGCAAGGTTGAAGATTTAGGATGATTCCCACATTTATGTGGTGAGCTACTGAATGGGGCAGGCAACTGAAGAGAAAGAAGCCAACCGTCTGTGCCAGACTGACCAAAGATGAAAAAAGGAAGCTATGAGAGATTTGTCACAGAAGCTGAGGGAGGAGAATATTTCAAGGACTAGAAGTGGTCAACACTGTATCCTGCCATGAAAAGGCCAAAAAAGGTAAGGGCTGAATAAAATCTCTGAGACTTGATGATTGTCATTTGTAACTAAAGTAAGTGCAGGTAGCTACATTGTAATGCGTTTAGGGGGTTGAAGAGTGAATGACAGATGCTTAGCTAATTAAGCATTAATTAGCTAATTAAGGGCTAATACAGTGTTTTCAACACAGAACTGAAAGGAGAGTATAGGTGGAGGGAGATGGAAGGGATTTAGAGAAGTTTATTCCCCTTCCCTTTTTAAATTGAGAGGATCTTGGGGAGCCTGGGTGGCTCAGTCGGTTGGGTGTCCCACTTCGGCTCCTGTCATGATCTCACTGTCTCTTGAGTTTGAGCCCCCCATTGGGCTCTCTGCTGACAGCTCAGAGCCTGGAGCCTGCTTCAGATTCTGTGTCTCCTTCTCTCTCTGCCCCTCCCTCCACTCGCACTCTGTCTCTCTCTCAAAAATAAAATAAAAATATAATTTTTTTTTTTAAATTGAGAGACTCTTGTGCACATTTCTGTGGAATGGAAAAGAACTACAGTTGGGGAGAAAGGGTGGGTGGGGAGGGGGAGAGAGATGATTGATTAGGCCAAGGATTTGGAAGCAATAGCAGGGGATGGGATCCAAGGCATAGGTAGAGAAATTGGCTTTGGGTAGGAGATGATTTTCCTTTCCCCAGTGAGCCAAAAGGAAGGAGGTAAAGTTTGTAACTGACAAGGGCAGGAAGGAGAATGAGTTGATGACATGTATCACTTTTGAGTACCTGCTAAGAGTGAAGGAGAATGTGGTAGAATAGGAGTTCTTACAAAGTGTGTGTGAGTTAAAAAAAAAAAAAAAAAAGGTATGTGATTTTATAACAGCTTCCAAGGGAATGTGAGGGCTCTGGGGAGGAGGAGCAAGAGAGAGGGGCGTACACACAGATACACACATGACTAAGAAAGTGAAGAAGCGTTGTTAGGCATCATTGGAGGGCCCGTTTGAAATTGTACACCTTGGATTTGTAGAGGCAACAGTTTGCATGGTTGTTTGATTGTTTTCTCCAGCATGATCACTCTGGGTATAGCTGAAGGAAACCATTTAATACTCCCAAGAACTCGTAAGGTTCCTACTGTTAATCTTGATTATAAGATGAACGGCTAGAGTTCAAAGCCTGGTAGTTCAGTACTGGAGCCCAGGCTGTTATTGCTTTGCAGATGCCTGCTTGGGAGAGATTCCTAAAGGACAAGGAAATTAGAGATATTGAGGATTGTTACTAAATCAAGGAACTGTGGAGTCCAGGCTGGATCATCAACAGGAAGCCTGGAAGGGGTGATTCAATTAGGAGAAAACAAAGGGCGTGAACAGCTAGGTAGATGTCATTGTGAAGCTAAAGAGCTAGTGAGGAGGAAGCGATAATATTAGCTTTTATTTATGGAGTACCTTCTATATGCTAGACACTTTAATACTTTATTTCTAATTCTAACACTTACTGTACAATGTGTTACTAATCTTACAGTCTTCCCTTTGTCATTCTCTGTGACATGAAGAAACAGGATTAGAGAGGTTAAATAATCTGTCCAGAAACATACACTATCAAGTGATGAAACCATGATGCAAAGCCCATTCTTTTTTCTCCAAATCATATCCTCCACTTACTCCCCCTCCTTTGTTTTCTTCTTTTAGAATTTTTATTTTTTAAGTAAGCTCTAGGCCTAGTGGGGGGCTTGAGCTCACAACCCCCAGATCAAGAGTTGCATGTTCCACCCACTGAACCAGCCAGTTGCCCCCAAATCATATTATTCTCAAGTAAGGAGATAAGACAGAAGATGCAGTAGTGGTGAAAAGTGGTGCAAAGACACTGGGATATTTAATTTAGGATTTCAGAGCTGATCATTCATTTAACAAATGTTTGTTGACCATTTAGTACACGTGCCAGGCATTATTCTAGGTGCACAGGTTACAATAGTGAACCAAACACACAGAATTCTTGCCTTCATGGATCTTACATTCTAGAGAGTGTGAGACAGACATTAAAATAAGTAAGTGAGAGTATCAGAAGGTGATAGATAAGTGCTGTGGAGAAAAAGCAGGCAAGAGGGACAGGAATGCCATAGGGTATGTTCACTTTTTAAAATTTATTTATTAATTTAAAAAAATATTTATTTTTGAGAGAGAGGGAGACACAGTGCGAGCAGGGGAGGGACAGAGAGAGGGAGACACAGAATTTGAAGCAGCTATCTGCACAGAGCCCAACATGGGACTTGAACTCATCAGCTGTGACATCATGACCTGAGCCAAAGTTGGACGTTCAACCGACTGAACTACCCAGGCACCCCAGGTATGTGCACTTTTGAAAAGGATGTCTGAGAAAGACTTGGTGAAAAGTGAGCAAAAACTTGAAAGAAGTAAGGGGCATACTAGGTGGAAGAAACATTTTGCATTGGCCCCGAAGCAGAGGTGTGCTTGTTGTATTCTCTGAGCTCTTGGAGGCCAGTGGGCCTGGACTGGAGTGAATAGAAGAGAAGAAGGTGGTGAGGTCACAGAGATGACTGGGTCCGAATTTCATAGAACCTGTAGGCCTTTGTAAGCACTTGGATGTTTACTTTGTGAGATGGAAACTATTACAGGATTTTGAGCAAAGGAATGGCATGATTGGATTTATGCTTTAAATGCTTCACTCTGAGCCACTGTGTTGAAAGTAGTCTGAGGTACAGAGTAAAGCCAAGAGGACCAGTTAGGAGGCTTTCCAAAATATGAAGTTGGGAGATAGTGCTGTCTTGGACCTGGGAATTGATGAGAAGCGATTGGATCTGTGAGAGTTACAGAACAGTTGCAGAGATAGTACATAGAGTTTCCTTAAACTGGTGTTTCTCTACATCTGCACTATTGACATTTTGGACTAGATAATCCTTTGTTGCTGGGTTTTGCCCTGTGCAGTAGTATGTTATGTAGCATCCCTGGCCTTTATCCACTAGATGCTACTACCATCCCCCCAGCAGTAACAATCAAAAGATGTTTCCAAGGGTGCCTGGGTGGCTTAGTCAGTTAAGCGTCCGACTTCAACTCAGGTTGTGACCTCGCGGTTTGGGAGTTTGAGCCCCATGTCAGGCTCTGTGCTGATGGCTAAGAGCCTGAACCCTGCTTTGGATTCTGTGTCTCCCTCTCTCTGCCCTGCCCCTGCTCACACTCGGGCTCTCTCTTCTCAAAGGTAAACAAACATTAAAAAAAAAAAAAAAAAGTTTCCAGACATTGCCCAATGGTTCTTATGGGGCAAAATTGCTTCTATTAAGAACTACTTCCAAATACCCTTCACCCTGTTTCCCCTAATATTAACATCTTACATAACCATTTATCAAGCTGAGAAATTAACAGTCCTACAATGCTCAACCGAACTCCTAATTTTACTTGTATTTTACCAGTTTTTCCACTAATAACCTTTTTCCATTCCATATGCAAACCAGGATACTACAATGCTTTTGATTGTCAAGTCTCCTTTATCTCTTCTAATGTATGATAGTTTCTTGGTCTTTTCTTTTATGACCTTATACTTTTAAAGAGTACTAGTTAGGTATTTTGTAGACCGTTCCTCCATTTGGATTTGTCTGATGTTTTCTCATTTAAATGGGGTTATGGATTTTGGGGGTAAGAATACCATAAAAGTGAAGGGCCCTTTTGGGGCACCTGGGTGGCTCAGTCGGTTAAGCATCTGACTCTTGATTTGGCCCAGGTCATGATCTCACAGTTCGTGAGATTGAGCCCTGAGTCAGGCTCCATGTGCTGACTGCACGGAGCCTGCTTAGGAAATTCTTTCTCCCTCTCTCTCTCTGCCCCCTCTCCAGCTCATGCACATGTGTGCACACACGTGTGCTCTCTCCCTTTTTCTCTCTCTCAAAATAAATAAACATTGAAAAAAAGTGAAGTGCTCTTAGGAGATGCATGATACCAATGTGACATCACTGATGACTATTTTGTTAAGGTGTTTTCTGGCAAATTTCTCCCCTGGAAAGTTATTTTTCCCTTTCTGTACTCTGTTCATTAGAAGCAAGTTGCTAAGACCAGCCCACACTCAAGGGGAGGGGAATGAAACTCCCACTTCCTAGAGGAGGAGAATCAAAGAATTTATGGACATATATTAAAACCACTACAGTAATTGGTAAATATTTTGGGGTGGATACTTAGAGGCTTTGCCAGTATCCTGTTTCTGCTCACTAATTTTAGCATTCATCTGTAGATTATGCCTGCAGTAATTATGGCTATGGTGTTCTAAAAGTGCTTCTTTATTTCTCTTATTTTTTCTGTATTTATTAACTGGAATTCTTTTGTAAGGAAGGCTTATTCCTTCTCTATTTTTCTTTTTTTTTTTTTTTTTTTAATTTTTTTTTTCAACGTTTTTTTTTTATTTATTTTTGGGACAGAGAGAGACAGAGCATGAACAGGGGAGGGGCAGAGAGAGGGAGACAAAGAATCGGAAACAGGCTCCAGGCTCCAAGCCATCAGCCCAGAGCCTGACGCGGGGCTCGAACTCACAGACCGCGAGATCGTGACCTGGCTGAAGTCGGACGCTTAACCGACTGCGCCACCCAGGCGCCCCCCTTCTCTATTTTTCTATCTACCTATTTAATCATTGATATCAGTTTCAATTCATGGACATTTATTTTATTGTTAGGGTTATAGTGCAGTGCTAACGTTATTTATTTTATTGCCCAAATTATTCTAGCTTTGGCCATTGAGATCTCTTTTAGGTTGACTCTGTGTCCTTTGACATTCTTCTATCCTTTGTGTGTGTACACGTACATGTCTTTATTCTCTAGTACTACTAGATGCTTCAGGCTTGTTGTGTATTTTTCCTGCAGCATCCCTAGACTCATTTTTTTAAGAAGCTGTGGTTCCTTTTATCAGAGAGTGGTATTTGGAGGCCAAGATCTGGATGGTAGGTGTGCTTGTTGTTATTGGAATGTCACTGCTTCTAGTCACGCTCAGCGGACAGCGAGCTAGGAAATATGTGTACGTATACTAATCTGCATCCACACATATCTATATTTATTTCTGTATATAAAAATAGGCAGGCATTTTATACTTATGTGACTCCGATTGGATATGTTTTGATCCAACTATATTTGCTGATGGATTGGATGTGGAATGTGAAAAGAGAGTTGTCAAGGATGACTCCATGGTTTTTGGCTTGAGAAAGGGAAGGATGGAGATGTCATTAGCAGAGATGTGAAGACTGTGGGCAGAGCAGATTTCTGGGGAGAGTTCAGGAATTCTTTTCCAGACTGCCTAGGTTTTTGAGATGTCTAATAGACATACTAATAGAGATGTCAAGTCAGCAGTTGAACAAATGAATCTGAAGTTCAGAGGAGAATGGTCCAAGTTGCATACATTTGGGAATTGTCTGTATAGGTGAAATTGCCTGAGGAGTGAGTGTTGATAGAGAAGTTCAAGGACTGACCCCTGGGACCTACTGGTCAGAGAGATGAGGAGGATTAGTTCTGCAAAATGATAAGGATTAGGATGTGGCTATAGGGTAGATTCCATATCCATCAGTAATGAGCACTTATTCAATATGTATTATTTTCAAGGCACCGAACTGTTTTGGGGTTAACCTTGCTCCCTTCTTCCGTAAATTTACAATCTAGGATGAGACAAATTTCAGACTTAAAAAGACTAGCAGTGGAAGACAAATACTGGATGATAGTATAGATACAACATCCTAGAGAAGCTTGTTAGACGACATGGGCATAAGAGCCAAACTCATGTACGCCAGCTCCATGTAGACATTAATGTAATAAGCGCGTGCCGGTCAGGAAACTCATCAGGGCGTCATGCACACAACTAGTAATTACCAACAAGCAGAAGCTCCTCCATGTGTTGACCTTGGTTTCTTAGGTTCTTCTGCTCTTGGTTCCCTGCCATTATAAGGTTTTGGGTTGGTAATTGGTGCCTATAGTTGTTGGCTATCAATGAAGCCACTCAGTGAACTGGTTAGGGTTTCTGCTGCACTTTACTTTTTAACTTTTGGCTTTCTGTTGCCTTTTCAAAATCAGTGGGGTTCAACTCAGGCCTGCTTAAAATAAAGTGTTTCCGTGTAAAATCAAGCAGCAATGGCCACCTTACCTTCTTCTATGAACATGCTTAATTTTTGACTGCTGCTTTCTATGATGGCCTTAGACATTCCCATTTATCATTTGGTTATTAAGGTCATACCCAAAATACATTTATAGAACTTTAAAAGTAATTTAAACTTATAACCTGCTAAACTGAGGTTTTTAGTAAAATATTTTAATTTCATCTCCTTTGTACTAAAAATGGATAGGCTTTCATTGCCTGCTGATGAGGTAGTATAGAATGAGACAGATTAATCATACCTATTGAGTAATTATTTCTCAGTCACTCTGAAGGAATTGTAAGAAAAAATGGATTTATCTACTTTATAGAATAAGGGGCAGAGAATTGCAGGATTCTATTCTCATTTATTCCACCGAATTGATTGGCACCTAAGGCAGAGTCTCTTTCCACTCAGCATATAAGTATGCTTAAGTTTCTCACAACTAATAGATACAACACACTGATATATATAAATGCATAACAACTTTGCCAATTTGGTGTCTTATTAGCATGGTACCTAGTGCATAATGGATACTCAAATGATTGTTGGGTGAAGGAAGTACGTATGATACTTGCAGGCATGAGGTAAGACATGAAGAGTTACTTAGCTTGTTCAAGAAGACTTAGGATACTAAAAACTTTGGTTTGTCTAAGTCACAATTAGGGCAAGGTAAAATAAATCTGTATGGTAACATCTTTGTTTTAGACTAAGACAAATAATACTACTCTGTAAAAGCATGATCACTGCTTTTTAAGTAGCCCGCAATCCTACCCTCTAGCAGTAGAGTTCTAGTTTAGGAGTCAGACTGCTTGAATTTGAATCCTGGCTTAACTACATACTAGATGTTTGATGTTAAGTTTGTTTCTTAACTATTCTTAGGCTTCCTCATTTGTAAAATGAGGACTATTTATACCTACTTGTGAAGTGAAGTAATAGATAGCAAGCATGTAAATGTTTTGATATATAAGTGTTTAATTAATTTTAACTGTTATTCTAAAAATACTGAGAGACTAGTATCTTAAAGTTTTTCCTTTTCTAGCAAATCATGTGCGCTGAGTGATAATTAAAGGAGAAAAAAAAATCCTATGTGAAAAAAGAAAAAAGGCTGATGTGAAGTATATCAATATATTATTCATAGTGATGTATTAGAACTATGAAAAATAGGGTTTCCACTCTTTTGCTATCTCCATTTTTTTCCTCTTAATTTGTTTATCAGATTTTTATGAAATACGTAACTATAAGTTAGAAATGGGCTTTCGAGAACATATTACTTTTTCAGAGTCAGCATTGCATTATGGTCAAGAGCATGGATTCTAGACCCACACTGCCTGGGATTGAATCTCAGCTCTGCCACTTAACTAGCTGTGTGATCTTGGGAAAGTTACTTTACTTCTCTATGCCTTAGTGTTCTTATCTGTAAAATGGGCATAATGATAGTACCAAAGTCAAAGTTGTTTTTGTTTTGTTTTTTAATGTTTATTTATTTTTGAAGGAAGGAGAGACAGAATGTGAGTGGGGGAAGGGCAGAGAGAGAGGGAGACACAGAATCTGAAGCAGGTTTCAGGCTCTGAGCTATCAGCACAGAGCCCGACGTGGGGCTTGAACTCATAAACCACGAGATCATGACCTGAGCTGAAGTTGCTCGAGTAACCAACGGAGCCACCCAGGCACCCCCAAAGGGTTTTTTTAATGAGCTAATACTTACAAAGTGCTTAAAATAATGCCTGGGGCATAGGAAGTATCATGTATTTGTTGAATAAAATAAAGGATGGTAGAAATATTTAAAAATTAATGAAAGATTTTAACTTCAGTGTATTTACAGTTTAATCCACAAGTTTTTCTCTTACTCTCCTACCTCTACCTTCCTGAGTTTCTTTGGTTCCATTGATGAACCAAACAGGAAAACAGGAAACCTGTTTTTCTCATAAATCCTTTATATGACGGAAGTACTTTTCATTGTTTAAAGTTAGCCTAACCCCCTCACCCTCCCAGAATTTGCAAAGTAGATTCAGTTACTTTTGTTACTACAAGGGAAGATGCCACGGTATGCTTCTTCAATATTTTGGAACACTGAGTTGAATATTTCAAATGCTGAGAAACTGCCTTCTTCCCAGGTGTGCAGCAGTTTTTATAGATTTTATTTGGGTATGAAGTAGGAGTAATTGTGGGAGTTTGTGTGAAAGATGATTTAAGGCATTGGAGAAGCAATAAAAAAGTATTTTCCTAATGCCAGTTCTCTCCTTGACTTGGAAATTCTTTTAGCAGCAATGTCCCCAGACTGTTTTTCGGCATTTACCTATCAGAGACTGGCTGTATTTGCAGTGTTAAACCTCATAACAAAATATTGCAGGTAGACTGCCAGATCTTAATTCAACTATTCATCCTGAAGTTAAAAGAGGTGGTTAGTTTCCACATTCAGTAAGGAAGTTAATGTAATGTAAGCAGTTAGTATAATAATGTAAAGAGTGATGAGAAGTCCAGAAGAGAACCTTGTGGTTTGATAACCTCTTTCCTTCTATACAGTGTAAGAACAAGTTTACATTGTTTCTTAATATACTCCTTCCCATACAAATATAACTTATGGAATGATACCTTTAGTGCATATGTAAATTGCACTATCAGTAGCATAGAAATAATTTATAAATACAGTAGTTCCTAATTTAGGGAGTTGAACTTTAATTATTGACTTAGATTTTATTTCACATGAATATGTTTATTAAACATAAGCAAATAAAATTTGAATCCTATTATAGGGGTGTTTGGGTGGCTCAGTGGGTTAAGCCTCCTGCTCTGGATTTTGGCTCAGGTCATGGTCTTGTGGTTTGTGAGACTGAGCGCCACATCAGGCTCCACGCTGATGTCATGGAGCCTGCTTGGGATTCTCTATCTCCATTTCTCTCTGCCTTTCTCTCTCTCTCTCAAAATAAATAAATAAAATTAAAAACAATTTGAATCCTATTATTATAAATGCAACTTGTAGTTCTGTTCTCAGTTTTATACTCTGGAAGTCTAGCAAAAAATCTTGTCATCTAGAGAAGGTTGTATTTTGTATTCTTTTGTAAAAGACAAATACTTTTCAGGGCTTTGTAGCTGCATGAATGTTATCTCTATCTCCTATTGGACTGTGTGGTCTGGGTTTTCATGGACTGGTTGGCTGACCAGGAGACTGAGTCCTGTATAGAATGATTTCCCTCTAATTCTCTTTGTCCTTTTTATCTTTAAATCTTTACTAGCTATCAAACTACACATCGTTAAAAATTACTAGCTTTTATGATAGGGAAAAGTTAACTTTTATTGTAGAAAAAATTGGAAAAATATAGGGTACGTTAAAAGTAGGAAATCTGCTATTCTGCCATCCAGAGATAACCAGTACTAATAATTTGGTGCCTTTTCCCCTATTTTTTTGTGTGCATATGTATTTCATAATGCCTAGTTGACATCATACTGTGGACAGTAGAGATACGCTTTATGTGTCAGTTATAGTCAGTACAGTAAGCTGGTCATACTGTGAGAGGCACGTAGGAGCTGAGACTGGCCGAGGAGACAGGAGATTGTGCTCACTATAGGAGATGCTTTTCTTTTAGAGGAATTGATATTTTTCTCTTTTTCATATTGTTAAACTTAATTTGAATGGCTTACATGCATGTTTGAAGCATCCCTACTTTTTAATTATCTCATATTTTGCTTTTTTTATGATAATATATTATGGACGTTTTCCTGTGCCATCAAAAAACCCTAACTCTTTACCATCCCATGCTCACTTCCTGAGAGATTGAGAACTGGCAATAATACAGGATACGTTAGTTGAATAGGCCCTTGATAGTCTCAAGGAGTGTGTCTCAGATCTCTTGGGCATATCTTAGAATGGTGCTGTTCAAAAGAAATAATGCATGCCACATATGTAATTTCAAATTTTCTAGTAGCCACATTTTTAAGACTACAAAGAAACAGATGGAATTAATTTGAATGATGCATTTTATTTAGTCTAGGTATAATTAAAATATTATCATTGCAACAGGTACTCAATGTAATAACATTATTGAGATGTTTTACAATTTTTTTTTCTTACTAAGTCTTCAAAATCTGGTGTATATTTTCTACTTATAGCACATCTCAATTCAGACTAGCCACATTTTGAGTGCTCAGTAGCATATGTGGCTACTATTATCACAGTCCTAGAGCATATAATTTCTCCCGTAAAATGCAATAAAATAGCACTTTGCAGGTGCTCTGGAGGGGGTTAGGTTAGCATGAGAAGTAAACTACAAAGCCAAGTGGCACTGGGGATGCTGAGCACTTATTTTGGTGTCTTACAAAATTTTAAAACTTTGCCTTAATAAAATGACATATTCCTACATTTGTGGACCTTCATGTCACAGAATAATGTTAAATTTGTAGGCGTGTAAGGATTTACTGGGTATACTTAAGCAGTGGCAATTCTCAGAGTGGCCAATAAGATCAATTCCATATTTCAAGGATTTTGGATAACTAAGAGTTTGTGAGTACACTTTGTAGTTGAAGACCTGAGGACATATTTATCCTTCCTTGTAGAGAGTACTTGTATGAAGTGAGTAACAAACGCATACGCACATGTACATATTACATATGTGTAGATAAATTATGTATGTTATATGCTATGTATACATGCACACACATTTATCGTAATCCTCATAGTCCCCATAATCTTCTGTTTCTTAAGAAACAGTAGCAATTAAAATCATTTTCCTCTTTTTAAAATGAATTTGTGGCATGATAAGAAAGATGTGGCATGATCAGGAAGATACCTAAGGTTAGTGAATATATAATGTATAATAGAAGAGTATAGAACAAGCTTTGCTTTTAATTTAGCTTGTGATCATGTGAAAAAATTCCTTAATATTTCTAATCTTTATTTTGTTCTGTAGGCTGGAGATAATCTTGCCCTGTTTTGTTAATATGATTTTGATTATCAAATAGGATTAATGGAGAATAAAGGAACATGTCTTATTCATCGTTATGTCCCTAGGACTTACTGTAGGGTCTTACACACTAGCACCCAATAAATATTGTCTTCAAAGTCTGAATATATGTAAAGATCTTTCTAAACTGAGAGTGCTATGAGTGGAAGGTATTATGTCTACTTCGTTTGTGCTATTTCTTCTTATTTATTTTTTTTTTTAAGTTTATTTTTCTTGAGAGAGAGAGAGTGCACGAGCGCATGCAGGGGAGGAGCAGAGAGAGAGAATCCCAAGCAGGCTCCACGCTTAGTGCGCAGCTCAATCTTACAACTGTGAGATCATGACCTGAGTCAGTATTAAGAGTCAGGCACTTAACTGACTAAACCACCCAGGTGCCCCTTCTTATTTAATTCTTTGGAATATGATAAGTGTAATAATTAATATTTCCCCATACAACTAATAAATAGGATTGCATATTGTATTTTTATTTTTACTTATTATTTTATTTATCAGATCTTGTCTGTAAATACGTGTATCTCAAAAATATGTTGTAATTAATCTACTTTTAAAAGACATCTAGTACTTAAATATCTTGACCTGTTTAGCTTAAAGAGTTAATAATTTCTTTGTAGTTATTGAGAGATAGACAAGACTATTTCCGCTGTGCTCTATCTTTATAATAAGCTTAAAAATCAGCCAATTTGAGACACAAATGCATGCTTATTGGACACCAAAATTGTTGAGGCAAAGTAGCAATATTTTAATTACAGCAATGTGGTCTAGTAATCAGAAAATGCCCCAAATAAGAATGGCTTTCTTATTTATATAATGATGGGAGAAACTCCATCTTTTTCCTCCAGAAGGGATACAGCACTTCATAAATACTTAGTGTGGAAGTAAAACAAAATTATAATGCAAGAGCAAATAATGTGCACCCAGAACAGTGTTTCAAAGTGATCTTCGTGAAAACATTAGCTTTTTCTAGCATCAGCTATGAGTTTCTGTAACTGCCCACTCACTGAGTCATCTGTAGCAATTGAAAATTTGGATATTTCCCATTTTTAGGGTATATTTTTTGATAAACTGGCTTCCTTTTATCTCTTATGAATGAAGTAAGCAGTCTCATGTAAAATAGTATGTGCATTATGACAGTATGCCTCATTGTTTCCTGGGAGTGAGGAACTTGAGAAACCAGCTGAATATTATCTGTGTGCTAGGACAATAACTAAATAATGCACTCTGAGAGTAGTTGGCAGTTTTTGTTTTCATTATATTTCCCTACTTCTACTTTCACCAACACCTTTGGGAATCTTTAGATATTTAGTGACAGAAGGATAATCAGATCACACTTGACTTTTCTGTTTTTCATTTTCTATACATGACAGTAAATGTTAAAATTGTCAAAATCAAGAAATATAGTACAGGATGCCTGGCTGGCTTGGTTGGAAGAGCATGTGGCTCTTGATCTCAGGGTCATCAGTTTGAACCCCACATTGGGTGTAGAGATTACTTAAATAAACTTAAAAAAAGAAAGAAAGAAATACAGTACATATTAAGGAAAGAGATATGCAGTGACAGTGTAGAGCATATGGCCGAATGAAAACTGAGTGATCTATTGATTGAATGAAATGATGGGTCTCAATTAAAGGCAGGGAAGAGGTAACTTGGGTTTTTTCTTCCCCTGGTTGATCTTTCTCCCTGATGTGTAGGCTAGATACTCATTTTTGAAAAGTGATTCTATTATAAAAAAAAATCCTCTGCTTATTTCTATCCCATTCTGAATTTTCCTGTTTGGTATTTGCTCAGACACAAGGGAAAAAGGATCTAAACTTTGTCCTTTTGTTTACTTCTGCTATTTATGTATTTTACATCTGCTCATTCTTAGCTTAGAAAATACTAATCAAAATTGGTTAAAGATGATGTTGATCTCATGACTACTTATTGTAATCTAATTCTGAAAAATTTTTATTATTAGGCCCTTAAAAATTCCAATCCATATCAGCAAAAGCTCCCTAGGAAAGTAAAACTGACACCTTTAATATAGACCACATTGTTGCTCATGCATTGACAATATGCTCTGCATTAATTTTTGGTTCTTTCATGTCAGTATCTGATGGTTGAAGTTGAAATGACTAATAATCTGGAAAATAAAAAAGTATGTTCATAACTGATTTGGGAATTTAGTAAGCCATGAGCTACAATTTTTGGATTGAGTTTTGTTTGTTTGTTTGTTTGTTTGTTTTTTAAGGAGCACAAGAAAGGGGACATGATTTTACTTCCATAAGTACTTTTCATACCCTTAACAATTATATTGTGACTAGTGCAGGTTGACTCTCATGGTGATATTTCAATTTCTGGTCCTTGGGTATCATTTTTGGGAAATACTAAGAGCAGGAAGGCTGGAAATTTTTAAGGTTTTGTGCTACAGTTGAACCACTGAATTTACAGCAAATTGAACTTCTGGAGGAAAGGAAATGGTATGTATAGCAAAACTTTAGAGAAGAAAACAAAGTTGTTCATGTTTGTAATATGATTATTTTGGAGATGGTAGTTTGCAATTTGAGAATAGTGTGAGCGGTTAATCTGTAAAACATAGTTATAATAAATGAGTTACAGAGTATGTATGAAAGCAGTGTTTATAGATTATCTAGTTCCTGTGGCTTAGAATATGCATTTTGAAAGTGTACGATTTCTTTCTTTTGACCTACTCCTTTTAGAATTTGAATTTTCCAGATTCATGTTTAATTGTAGAAGTGTTTTTTGGGTCTTAAATACTATGTCAGGTGTTCTGATTATTCAAACAAGTTTTTTTTTATTAAATATAATTTATTTCAAATTGGTTTCCATACAACACCCAGTGCTCATCCCAACAGGTGCCCTCTTCTATGCCCATCACCCACTTTCCCCTCCCCCCTACTCCACATCAGCCCTCAGTTTGTTCTCAGTATTTAAGAGTCTCTTATGGTCAAACAAGTGTTTTGTTTGTTGTAGTATTTGAAGTTAAGGACCAAATCCTAAATATTGAATGTTTATCTGATTTTAGAGATGGTTTCTTTAAAAATGTTTGTTTAAATTTTTTAATTTTTATTTTAGAGAGAGTGCATGAATGAGGGAGAGGGACAGAGTGGGGGGGGAGGAGAGAGAGAAAGAGAGAGAGAGAAAGAGAGAGAGAATCTTAAGCAGGCTCACACTCAATCTAGAGTCCAACCCAGGGCTTGATCCCACGACCCTGGGATCATGACCTGAACCAAAATTAAGAGTAAGACACTCAACCGACTGAGCCACCCTGGCACCCCTAAAAATGTTTTTAATTAAACAAATTACAGATGAATAATATATCTAGGAGAAATCAAATAAGATAGCAATATATGGAAAGAGAAACCAAATTCTTTCTGCATCTCTCCCTCTGTTTACCCCAATAAATAGTAATCACTCCAGTCAGTTTGATATCTTTCCAGATCTTTTATTCTGTGTGTGTGTAGTTTTATTTTGTGTCTGTATTTTCTTTAATAGATTCCGTATGTTGGTTGATCTGCATTCTATCTTCCATGTCCATATAGTTCTATCTCATTCTTTAACTACTACATATCATTCCTATGCATAGAGTTATCATATTTTAAGTTTATCCCATTAAAAAAAAATCAAAACAGTGCTCTTGCACTTGTATTACACGAGCTTACCATTTTAAATCTGGAAATGGTAAGGGCCATTTGGTTTCTTCAAGTTTGTTTTCTGAGTAGGCAGAACACATTAAATTCTTCATGGAAACTGAGAGAGGAAGCAAAAATTAGTTAATTAGTTGGATTATTTCAACTTTTAAAAATGCCTGGATTATGTTGTACTGTTCTAGGCATATGATTTAATGCAATTGAAACTGCGTTGTGGTTGCATCATTGAACTCCCACTTGCGGTTGGGAAGAACAAAAATGATTACGGTTTTTCTGCAGGGAGACGGGATAGATAAAAGCACCTTATATTTAGTCTACATAGATTTTTGGTGACTGTAACCAGAAAGAAAGACCATCCATGAGGGTAGGTACCCTGTGTTTTCCTTGTTAGAACACAGGTACCCTGTGTTTCATTATTAGATACCAGGCACCCCCATCGTGCCTAATGTGACAAAGACATGAAGTTGTAGGAATGAATGAATGGTGTAGAAATGTTGTATAAATGAAGCATGTCAGTCTTTGGGCCATGAGTGGAAAATGACTTAGCAGTTCAGGCTGCAGAGATTATCTTTGAATCACATTGGCATTAATACATCTATAATTCTGAGCACTTCAATTTCTGATAATTTATCCAAGGGCTTGTTTTGCTCTCTTGCTGTCTTTCTTGTGTAAGTAGTGTTTCTCTCTCTCTCTCTCTCTCTCTCTCTCTCTCTCTCTCTCCCTTCTGGACCATATTTTGTGCTTTGCTATTAATTTGGCCATTCTGTGATCGAGACCATCTGTAGGCTAGGAGTTTAAAGTATCCCTAATGCTTCATCATGCTTCATATTCTGGCATTATTACTTTTGGAGAACCTATAACTGAACAACTAGTTTTTACTATGTGTGTAGTGTTCTTCCTGCCCTTTTTCAATTTCTTGGATGTGAGCTGCTCTGTCAGAGCAAAGGACTATGAACCATGTCTGGCCTCAGCTTCCACTTGCTGCTGAAAAAGAACTCTTCTCCCATAATTGTTTGGGTTTTTTTGTTTGTCATTGGAGCTTTGTAAGTCTATATAGACCCATATTGCCATCCCACTGGAATGTAATCTCTGTGATTGAAGGATGTGAGGTTCACAGATGTATTCCAGCACTTAGAATAGTACCTGGCGTATAGCATCTTTGCAGTAAGTATTGTTTAATGAACAGTGTGTGACAAACCTACCCAGAAGACTGAGTGAATCTTTCATGCACAGATCTTGTTTCAGATCAAGGGGTTGTGTTCCAGTTCTTTATGTAAAGCTTTATTGAGCTTAGCTTATATGTAGCTTAGCAGCACTTTATAACTTCATAACCAGTATCATTTGCTAGGCTTACTAAGAAGATTCCTACTGCAGTGCTAAGTACTAAGAAGATACATACTTACCCAGGGATAAGGAGAGAGGCCTTAAACGAAGTCATCTTCTGGGCCTGTAAGGCTGGGATCCAAGCATCCTGTGACATTAAACTAAAATCTTGATGGAGGAGTGAACCCTCACAGTCCCAGGGAGCCTTTTGGGTGTATCCTGTGGAGGCAAAAGTTCTTATCTTTTTGGTTGTGGCATTATGCAGAGTTCCTGGAATTCCCCAGGGAACCTATCCACTAGGTCATGCCCCAGGAGAGCTGAGAGGCAGTTTATTGTTGTGTTTAAGAGCTGGGGATCTACAGCCAGATCTCTTTGGTGCAATCTTGATACCGCAATTTCCCTTATGTGCCATCTGCAGCAAATTACTTATTTTGTGTTTCAGATACCTCATCTGTAAAACGGGAATAAAATAGTACCTAATTCATAATGTGGTTTAAGGATTAATATAGATAGAGGGTTTTCAACATACCTGATATGTAATACCAGTGCTCAGTAAATATTCGTATTTACTTATTTGATACAGAAACAGTTCCTACCTTTTTACTCATTTTTTTTTATTTTTTCAATATATGAAGTTTATTGTCAAATTGGTTTCCATACTACTCATTTTTATTCTAATATGCTTTCCTGAGAAGTGTAAGAAGGCACAGAGGTATAGTTGATATTTTGGGAATTTCACACAGGCCATGTGTGGAGGTGTGTGGAGACCCATGGAGGTGTGTTGAGCATTAGATGGCACATAGTATCAGCTTCTAAGGCCCTCATCCATCATCATGTGTCAGGTGGAAAACAGGTGGAGAACCTTTGATCTAAAGAGCTCTAATTATCTCCAAGGTGGGCCGTGCTCAATTTGACAGTGTCATGCTTTTTAATATTTGAAAGTTTTGGAATTGCTACTATGGGATATAACCCTGTCTTCTTCAACCTCTCTCCTGCTTTTGCTTATACTGTATACTATGATGCTCCACTTCCCACACAGATACCCAAATAGCTCTGACTGCTGAGATATTTATCTTACTTTCAGCACATAACTTGTTGACATGTTACTGGGTGCTTGGAATTTTCATTGTTAACTGGGTTTGAATCCCACTATTGCCAAGCTTTAGGGTTTTTTTTGTTGTTACATGTGATGAAAGTATCTACCTCATAGGATTGTTGTAAGGATTAATAAAAACAAAACAGCATAGTACTGAGCATTCAATATTAGTTGTAAAGTTAATATATTTGTCCTCATCATCATGGTGGTCATTATTGTTCCGTGTTTCAAATCAGCAATGAAATACAACTTTGCACTATTCCTTATTTCTGCTTGGAACTGGAAGACTAAATGGAATGTAGCAGCTCTCTGATTGAAATGTGCTGTGGGGCGCCTGGGTGGCTCAGTCAGTTAAGCGTTCCATTAAGCGTTTGACTTCAGCTCAGGTCATGATCTCATGGTTTGTGGGTTCGAGCCCCGCGTCGGGCTCTGTGCTGACAGCTCAGAGCCTGGAGCTTGCTTCAAATTCTGTGTCTCCCTCTCTCTCTGTCCCACCCCTGTACACGCTGTCTCTCTTTCTCTCTCAAAAATAAGTAAACATTAAAAAAAATAAAAAAAAATTGAAATGTGCTGTAGCCTTCCTTGTGCAGTAAAGATTTAACTACCTTCAAGGGCATACAGGGAGCTGGAACACAGTAAGCCTGGAGAGTTGGCTTTCCTGGTCCTGTATTCCAGCTCCTTTCTGCCCAAATGTTGTAGCCCGGATTTTCATTACACACTCCCCTTGGTGGCTTCTCTAATAAAATTGCAGCAATGTAATTTGCATTCTGTCCTTGAATCAAGGCCAGAATTAGGAAGTACATTCAGTGCTTTTGGTAGCAAAACTCTGTAATAGTCTGTGAGTTAATTATGTTGATAACAAAATACGAATTTTTATGTATAACCTCCAGGTTACCACTAGATTTGTTACACTTCTTTTCCTTTAATGTGAAAAATATCCCGGCATGATGGATGGTATCATCTCTCCCTTTTACAATCAAGAAAACCGAGGCTCAGAAAGTTTAAATAATTTGCCTAAGTTGCTCAGCTGCTCAGTGAGAGAGTTGATTCACTCCACAGCTTTTTTTCCCTCAAAATTAGAAAGTTCAATCCCCAAATTAGGTTCAAAATATTTCTCAGAGAAATTTATAAATGTATGGCTACATACAGAGAATGGGGCGGGGGGGGGGAGGGGGGACAAAAAAACCCAAAAGTAAATAGGTGGAAAGAAGGTGTGGAGAAGATTGAATTGATGAATATGGACCAACTATAAAAGGTAAGAAGCAGAAAATATTATTCAAGCACTTTTGGTATTGAACCAATTCATAGAAGGCAGTTGACCTGATGGAGGATTTTTTTTTTTTTAGTAGTGTCACATTTTAACTTGGATTCAAAATTCAAACTTAAAAATGTATCTAGAAGAGAGGGTGAAGATAATATCAGTGGAAAGGAAAATGTAGAAATAGAAATGTTATGTATATTTATCAAAAACACATGATCAAGATAAAGTGTTAAATATATGTAAGCTAAGTGAGGGTTCAATGTAGATATGGTTCAGAGAAGGCTAATTGCAGATATTCTTTGATTCAGGTAGAGAAGATTCAGATAAGTTTTCTGGAGTTTGTTGCCATAGTATTAAATTTAATCTCTCTAGAAATGAGATTCCAGTGTGAAGCTTTTATCTTTTATTTATTCGGAATTTGTTTAAGCAGGGTGCATGGAGGTAAACACTGAATAACTACTGCAACTATCTGAGGAGGTACCTGGAATACACTTCAGGGTCAGATGAGAATTTCATTAGCTGTGTGTTAGCCTGTCATATCTGTCACTCTGAGGTTTTAGCTTTTACCTAAGAAGCCCACCTTATTTAACATTTTCACTTGATTAAATCCCTCCAAGAGGCTCAAAGTATGCATCTCAATTTACCTGTGATCCAGCTGCATATACTTAAGAAATACTAAATATATCTACTTGCTGGCTTTCACCCCCCACCAACCTGCTCTTCTCAGACTTCCGGGTTTGTCAGGGAGGTCCTCATCCACACAGTTGTCCAGGCACCAAAATGCTGAGGTCACTTTTCATTCACTGACTCCAGTCTTGCCAAATCTGGTAGTTCTTCATTTGGAGTGTATAGTTTGACCCTTTGTCTTCATCGCAACTGCTTGAATGTTTTCCTTTGTTTGCTATTGGGGAAAAGATCATGTTCGTTTTTTTTTTTTTTTTTTTTGAAAATTCCCACAAGGCTCTCCAAGTAGTTATTGAAAGACATTGTTCTGGATAGTGCCTTTTCTGTTTTGCTTATTTTAGTTACTTAACCTTAGTTTTGCTGCTAGAGTATGTCACTAGAGAGCCACCTCTATTGGAACAGTAACTTCCAGTTCTGCCTAAAGAGATCATTTGCATGAGAGTTACAGAAGAGGAGTTGAAAACATTAGCTGTTAACAGTAATAAAGTCACTTTCCTTCTATGATTGTTTTGAATTTGAACAATAAATTCATCTGTTTTGACTTAAAAGGTAAAATATGTTTGAAGACAAATATTTGCAACCCGCTATGAGAGAATTCCTATCGTACAAAATTATTTTAGGAACAGGCTAATTATATTTACATGTGGGCAGTTGAACATCCAGTCATCTGAGGGGATGGCAAAGTGTATGATCATTCGCTATTTTAAAAGTGTATTGATGTATTATTTTTTTTTAGGAAGAATGAATTTTTTAATTTATTAATTTAAGGAGGCAAATGTTTTGTGGAAAAGATTATCAGGAATGTAGTCAGGCCTTAATGGCAATTTTCTTGTGGGGAATACTAGAAGGGAAGAGATAATTTCTGTTTGAGACTTACTGTAAGTTGAGAATACTGACACAATTGAGAAGAGCATTAGAAGCATTGCCTAATTTATATGTGAGCATTTCTTAATTTACATGTCTGCATTTGTTTAGTCAACAAGTTAACTATGTCTTGTTCAGATAGATTTTTTAAAGATCTTTGGTAAAAGACTCTCTCCCCATTGGCAGATTTCCAGTGTCTTTCTATTGTGCAACAACCTGTACGTATCTTTTCAGTTGAAGTATTACCTTAAGGAGGCCCTGAGTTTGCAGTTCAGTAGGAATCAAGCTGAGTGGTGTAGTGGAAAGGTCTTCCTGCAGATGGTCTGACAAGATGGATGGCTAGCTGTGGGATGGTGGGAAAGCCAGACTTCTCTCTTGGCTTTGGCTTCCACTCTCTAGATTGAGAGTTAGATTGAGGACCCTCCCTACTCCGGATTTCTGATTTTGTGGTGCGACCCAAATCCCTTCTGAGCTGTTGGAGAAAGGGTGTTTGTTTCATAGCCTTTTCTGTTCTTCAAAGCTGGCCTACCTGTTCTGGAGTTTTGGAATTTATTTTTTTTTATTTTTTTTTCCTCTGACTGAAGTTAAGTGACCTAAACAGATATTGAACTCTGGCTCAGGTCATGATCTCGCCCCACATCAGGCCCTTGGCTCTCAGTAGAAGCTCACTTTGGATCCTCTGTCTCCCTTTCTCTCTTCCCCTCCCCCTTGTGCTCTCTCTCAAAAATAAACATTAAAAAAAATTTTTTTTTTAAATTCTTTAGTAGAAATAATGGTACACAAATTGGTCTCTGTCATTACTCAACCTTCTTATGATGTTACCGTACTTAATGCTGAGTAATACTAATTAGGGTGGTGCTGGGTATAGACATTTTGCATTTTGAGTCTGAGAAGGTTTTAGCTTCATTTGAGTTACTGAGTCAACTCTGCTTTGTTCAGTATTTCAGAAAAGTATCTTATACATGGGCTCCAAGTAGTATAATTCTAAAATGTTAATTGCATTTAAGAAGCTCTAAGAAGTTCAGTAAGCAGCCCTGTCACCTTCACCTTCATTGCGTAGCAGTGAACAGTGGAGATAATGGTGAAGTAATTTTATCCATTTATTTTGAAAAAGTCCTGGTGTTGGTAATTTTTATCTGTGAAGGGCCAGATAGTAAATATTTTAGATTTTGTGGGCCATGTGATCTCTGGCACAGCTATTCAACTCTGCCATTGTTGATCTCTGACACAGCTGTTCAACTATGCCTTTGTAGAGTACAAGTAGCCATAGAAATGTAACTCTATGGGCATGACTGTGTTTCAATAAAACCTTATTTATGTAGACCTAGTTTGAGATTTTTTTTTTTTTTTTTTTTTTTTTTTTTGAGGGAGGGGGGGTGGGGAAAAAAGGGGGGGGGGAGGGAGAAAGAAAGAGAATCTTTTTTTTTTTTTAAATTTTAATTTATTTTTTTAATTTACATCCAAGTTAGTTAGCATATAGTGCAACAATGAATCAGGAATAGATTCCTTAATGCCCCTTACCCATTTAGCCCATCCCCCCTCCCACAACCCCTCCAGCAACCCTCTGTTTGTTCCCATATTTAAGAGTCTCTTATGTTTTTGTCCACCTCTCTGTTTTTATGTTATTTTTGCTTCTCTGCCCTTATGTTCATCTGTTTTGTCTCTTAAAGTCCTCATATGAGTGAAGTCATATGATATTTGTCCTTCTCTGACTAATTTTGCTTAGCATAATACCCTCTAGTTCCATCCATGTAGTTACAAATGGCAAGATTTCATTCTTTTTGATTGCTGAGTAATACTCCATTGTGTGTGTGTGTGTGTGTGTGTGTGTGTGTGTGTGTGTGTGTGTGTATTTACAACATCTTCTTTATCCATTCATCCATTGGTGGACATTTGGGCTAGGAAAGAGAACTTAAGCAGGCTCCATGCTCAGTGCGGAACTCTGAGCCTGTTGTGACCCTGGGATCATGACCTGAGCCCAAATCAGGAGTCTGACACTTAACTAACTGAGTCACCTAGGCACCCCTAGGTTGAGATTCTTGAATGGATCTGGTGGAAGGTCCAGTGAAGAAGGCACTTGTTTGATGAAAACAGCTGTTTAAGCTTCTGGCAAAATTGGCTGCTAACGTGTAGAGCCTGCTAACGTGTAGAGGAGTTACAATAGTGTTTATGTAAAAATAAAAGCAGTGGTTTGAAATACCAGACTACTAAGAACTGCTCTCACAAGGAGTTCTCTTTCCAAAATGGCATAATTTTGCTTTCAGTGAATGCTTACAAGAGTCTTGCATAACGTATTATTAATTTAGAAGCTATTATCACATTTAGGGTTGAGTTTCTATTTTTAACTGACATACTGCCTTAAGTTTGCCAAAATCTGATTGCATTTGGAAGGAAAATGGCATTGTTGCTATTTCCTCTGCATGATAACATCTAAAATAGGCAGCTGGCAACAGGGAAGAGTGAAGGTAAAGGGCAAAAATATAATCCTCTTGGAGCTTGTGTTTTTTTTCTACTGAATTTCAAATCTAGTTAGATTGTGCTTTCCTTCACTCTGATCTTTAAAATGCCTCACGTATTTTCTACATTCCATAACCCCCTCAGGTAAATATTTTTATTTATTTATTTATTTATTTATTTATTTAAAGTTGATTTATTTATTTTGAGAGAGAGAGAGAGAGAGAGAGAGAGCGCGCGCGCGCGCACGAGTGGGGGAGGAACAGAGATAGAGGGAGAAAGAGGATCCCAATCAGGCTCTGCTGTCAGCACACAGCCTGAGGCAGGGCTAGATAGATCCCATGTACTGTGAGATCATGATGTGAGCCAAAATCAAGGGTCAGACATTGAACCGTCTGAGCCACCCAGGCGCCCCAACATATTTTTATTATTGAGGTATGATTATAAATCATTCCGTTAGAATTTAACCTTCTGATTCACGTTGACTAATATTTTTATTTGCAATCTGTGTTTTTCAGTGTTTAATAATCTAAGTTATGTTTCCCTGAGTACTTCCGTTATAGAGCAGGAGTAACTGATGTAAGGTGTACCAAGTGGCTTAGAAAGCATCTTAAAATAGTTTCTTTACAACTGCTACATTTTAATTTTTTTAATGTTTGTTTATTTTTGAGAGAGAGAGAGGCAGAGAGAGAGAGACAGAGCACAGGGGTGGGGGGGGGGGGGGGCAGAGAGAGAAGGAAACAGAATCTGAAACAAGCTCCAGGCTCTGAGCTGTCAGCACAGAGCCCAATGCAGGGCTCAAACTCAGAAACCATGAGATCATACCTAAGTCAAAGTCAGACAACCGACTGAGCCACCCTAGTGCCCCCAACAACTATGACATTTTAGAGCTTAAGAAATAGAAAAGATTAAATAGATTGGCCAGAGTTATTCTTAATACCATATTTAAGGTCACACTTTTGTGTTTTTATTAGAACCATTGGTTTGGTAAAATCCCTCAACCTAGTATTATTATAAAAAGTGTATTGTATATGGGGTTGCAATAGACTTAGGGTTTGTGACCAGTTTGAGGCTATAACTGGATGGTTTTTTGCTCAAAGCTTCCTTTTTGTTTCTTTTAGAGTAATGGTGTCAGGATGTCATGCAGCCCCCAGTCTGAATCCCTAGGAGGAAAGTTTTGAACAGAGTTTTGAAAAGTGTGGTTATCAGATTTTGATGTATCTTTTTAACAGTTATCCCACTTAAAAAAGACCAAGAGAATGTGGAATCAGATGTTGCAAATTTTAACTCTGTTTCTTCTCAAGGCAGATATTTCCTATAACGATATAAACTGATTTCATACTTCAACTTCTCGATTATTCATAAGCTGTTGTATGAATATTTTCCGAATAGATACAATGAACATTTTATCTCTCTTTCTTGGCTTCATCATTTTCCATAATTTTATCTTCTATTTCACCTATTCTCCCCTCTGCTTCTTCCGTCCTTGCTGTCACTGCATCTGGTTTATTTTGCATCTCATTTATAGCATTAAAAAAAATTTTTTTTTAATGTTTATTTATTTTTGAGAGAGACATGGCATGCAGAGAGAGAGGGAGACACAGAATCTGAAGCAGGCTTCAGGCTCTGAGCTGTCAGCACAGAGCCTGATGTGGGGTTCGAACTCTCGAGCTGTGAGATCGTGACCTGAGCCGAAGTCAGACGCTCAGCCGACTGAGCCACCCAGGCGCCCCTCATTTACAGCATTTCTTAATTCGTCATTACTATTTCTTAGTTCCTTGATCTCTACAGCAATCCTTGGTCTCTGCTGTCTCTGCTGTCTTCTATGCTTTTTTCAAGCCCAGCTATTAATCTTATGACTCTTATTCTATGACTTATCTTATGACTGTTATTCTAAATTCTTGATCAGATATATTGTTTATATCTGTTTTGAGCGATTCTCTAGCTGTCATTTCCTCCTGGAATTTCTTTTGAGGAGAATTCTTCCATTTCATCGTTTTGGCTAGTTTTCTGTCCTTTACATGTTTTAATAGCTTGTTATGTGTATTGTACTTGTGAGCACTACTATACTAAAAAGGGGTCATACACTGTGTAGGGCCTGGCCCTTAAGAAGGTGTTTTTGGAGTGTGTTGCATGCTCTCTGTTTTTGTGACTGTGCTTGCTTTATCTCCCTACTTGGTAGTAGTGGTTTGAACCTTCCACCAGGTTTGCTTTGATTTGTTCGTTGAAGTAACCCTGGAAAAAATTTAAAAAGGGGAGGGTGGTGGAAGAAGCCTTATCCCAAACAAAGAGAGAAATGACAGGGGCAGGGAAAAAGAAAAGAAAAAAAAATTACCAGCAGAGAATCAGGGAAACTATATGGCTTAATCTAGAGAGAGAGAGAGGGAGGAAAATAAAGAAGAAGGAGATACAGAAGAGGTGTAAAAAGAATAGGTTAAAAATGTCTGTTTAAACAAACCAACCAGAATAGAGAAGGGAAGAAATAAGAGGAAGAAAAGAAAGAAAAAAAATGTATGTATATATGTATATAAAATAAGAAGTGGCCAAGAATCAAATCAGAAAATACAAAACTGCTTGTCTGATATTTGATGGTGCCTTGGAACCGGTGACTGTGCTGATCTGGAGGAGGGGCCCTCTCGTTCTATTAGTGTCCATCTCACTCCCGTAGATATGCAGTTACCAGGCGCAGAGGGGTGGGGATTGGTGTAAACAGGTCCTGCCTCCACTGTGGGCCCTCTGTTCTGTGACCTGAAGCCCCACCTTGTTGGTGATGGGGAGAAAAATGGTGACAAAAATGGTGACACCCCAGTCTCTACTCCCCAGACTGGGAGTCCCAAACCACACTGTTCAGACAATGATACAATGAACATTTTAAATGAAGTTCTTTGTCCTTTGTTTTAGGAGCATTATGAATATTAAGTAATTTTTTTTTTTTTTGTGGTCAGGTTGATCCATTGAACCCTTTATGAAAAAAACTTCCATTTGTCTTTAATCTTGGTTGGATTCCCTTTTAAGAAACAGTAGCTACATTCTAAAATGTGCTTAAAACTGTTAGGTTACAATGGAACCTAACAATTTATTCTGACAGCAGAATAAATGTGTAAGAATAGCCAAGAAGAAGATATTTGCAAACGACGTATCAGATAAAGGGTTAGTATCCAAAATCTATAAAGAACTGATCAAACTCAACACCCAAAAAACAAATAATTCAGTGAAGAAATGGGCAAAAGACATAAATAGACACTTCTCCAAAGAAGACATCCAGATGGCCAACAGACACATGAAAAAAATGCTCAACATCACTCATCATCAGGGAAATACAAATCAAAACCACAATGAGATACCACCTCACACCTGTCAGAATGGCTAACATTAACAACTCAGGCAACAACAGATGTTGGTGACGATGCAGAGAAAGAGGATCTCTTTTGCACTGTTGGTGGGAACGCAAGCTGGTGCAACTACTCTGGAAAACAGGATGGAGGTTCCTCAAAAAAACTAAAAATAGAACTACCCTACAATCCAGCAGCTGCACTACTAGGTATTTATCCAAGGGATACAGGTGTGCTGTTTCGAAGGGACACGTGCACCCCCATGTTTATAGCAGCACTCTCAACAATAGCCAAAGTATGGAAAGAACCCAAATGTCCATCGATGGATGAATGGATAAAGAAGATGCGGTATATACATACAAAGGAGTATTACTCGGCAATCAAAAAGAGTGAAATCTTGCCATTTGCAACTATGTGGATGGAACTGGAGGGTATTATGCTAAGCGAAATTAGAGAAAGACAAAAATCCTATGACTTCACTCATATGAGGACTTTAAGAGACAAAAGAGATGAACATAAGGGAAGGGAAACAAAAATAATATAAAAATAGGGAGGGGGACAAAACATAAGAGACTCTTTTTTAAAAAAAAAAAAATTTTTTTTTTAACGTTTATTTATTTTTGAGACAGAGAGAGACAGAGCATGAACAGGGGAGGAGCAGAGAGAGGGAGACACAGAATCTGAAACAGGCTCCAGGCCCTGAGCTGTCAGCACAGAGCCCGACGCGGGGCTCGAACTCACGGACCGTGAGATCATGACCTGAGCCGAAGTCGGATGCTTAACCGACCAAGCCACCCAGGCGCCCCAAGAGACTCTTAAATATGGAGAACAAACTGAGGGTTACTGGATGGGTTGTGGGAGGGGGGATGGGCTAAATGGGTAAGGGGCACTAAGGAATCTACTCCTGAAATCATTGTTGCACTATATGCTAATTTGGATGTAAATTAAAAATAATAAAATTAAAGAAAAAAGAATAGCCAACAAAACAAAAACCCTAGGTTAATAGAAAGAATACTGAGGATTCTTAGACAACAAATCAAAATAGAAGAAGGAAGAACCCCCAGCTGTATATCTCCCTGATGGAGTAGACTAAATACTGTCCCATAGAGAAGACACAGAACTGGGAACTAATGATCATTTTAGTACCTATAATGTGGCAGGTATTTGCTTGTTTGGGAATTGACCATACCCTCTATTTTTACATAGAAGGAAATAAAGGGAGCCTAATTCAGACTTTGTATGTGTTAGAGAGAGATGTGTTTCAGGATCTAAGATGGAGGATGTAGCCATGTAGGCTACATAGTCATGTAGGCAAGGGAAAAAAGTGTTCTATGAAAAAAAGTGGAATGAGCTATGGCATGGAGGTAAGTATGAGAGATGTTAAACACTGGGTATCTCTAATTATTCAGTAGACACAGTTGGTGAATGAAGAGGTGGAAAGTCATGGTATGAAGGACCAGGTTGGAAAGGATTGTTGGGTTTTAAATATAAAGGGCATTATTTACCAGGCTATAGAGTCAGAACTTTGCTCTAATGATGGCAGAAGGCCCTGAGGGAAGCTTGGGTTTGTATCTTCTTTGATTTATTAGCTGTGTCTATTACCACTCTTGCCCCATTAATGTAAAAGAAAAAGAGGAGGATGGAGTTTAGTTTGAAACCTTTGTGAATTTTTTTTTGTTTTATTAGGAAGAATTTTTTTTCATAGTGTATCTAAAAGCAGAGAAAATATAAAGGTTTTCTTACAGCTCTGAGATTAGGAGTTTAAGACTTTTGGTTCTGATTCTGGTTTCATTACTAATTCTGGCAAAGCATCTAATCTCTTTTAGTTTCATTTCCAGGTCAAATAAAATGGGTTCTTGGACCCTTCTTTTTGCCCAGACCCTTTGGATCAAGGAGGGGGTGAGAATGGAGGTGGATACACATGAAGAAAGCAGGCAAGCACACTAGTTGTCCTCAAAGCAGCAATAATGGTTTAATGAATACTTCTGAAATTATTTCTTCTAAGGTATTTAGGCAGAAAATATAAGGACAGTAGGGTGTTGTAATTGAAAAGGATGGTTTCCTGGTGGTTGAATTTCAGGCACTCTGTAGCCTGGGTGGAAAACAGACCCTAGGACCTCACAAGTGAACTCTTAAGGCCTTTCTTCCATGAGACAAATTAAGAAAATGATTACTTGTATCCACCTTATTGCCAGGATGAGCCAAATTTGTAACAGAATAAGGTGAAGTTTGTTGGCAATGTCAGGTTTAGTTCTTTTTTACTATTACAACAGTCATTGTTTTATTCTGTATGGGCCAGTTATTGTCTTGCATTGAGTTGGCCTGTTTGCTTCCATTATCTCCTAATTGTAGTCCCACATTATCTTGTCAAGTTATTAACCTTCTTAAAACACAGTTTTCATCATGCTATTTCCTTAATTTAAAAACCCGCAGTACCATTTTTCTATTTGTTTGGGTTTCATAGAACCTCTGGAATAGTCTCTGTGAATGGGGAGAGGGATGCTTGGGATGTGTCTGAGTAAATAAGACAAATCATATTATTAATTTATATTGTCTACATAAAACTCTTTTTATTTGGTAAATATCTTTCACTCTGAAATTACCTAAGGAATAAGTTTCTCACTAAAGATTATGTCATTGAAGGTACGTAGTCTTGGGTTGGTGAATGTGGTGTTCTAGGGTTTCTAGCAAAACGCCTATCCATCTGCCATTTATAATAGGAGGGGGGATGCCTGTCATTGTTACTTAATAATTGATTTTCTCTCATCTCTGACAATTGGACTATGTACATGATAAGCAGAAAGAAGATAAAAAGGAAATTTGTCTTTAAAAATCAGTTATGTTCCACCTCCCAACATCTTGTCAGCATCACCATTCAGTACTCAGAGGATTGCTTTTTTTGCTGAAGTGGTGATTCTAATTGTCTGGCA
Source organism: Panthera uncia (assembly GCF_023721935.1). NCBI lineage: Eukaryota > Metazoa > Chordata > Mammalia > Carnivora > Felidae > Panthera > Panthera uncia. The sequence goes on from NW_026057582.1 coordinate 114,211,307, forward strand.
GATTTCAGGTGCATCAGTGTCAGATCTATGAGCTTTCCCAGCCTGTATTACTTACTGATTGCTAGAGCAGAATGTTGTTCACAGCACCAGCTACTAGGCCAGCTCTGATTTGCTTTTGGTAGAAGAAAGGGGAAAGAGTATCCTTGAAAAGTCAGTGTGTCAAAGAATAAAACAAAGATCATTGGGTCTGATAAACAGAACCAAACAAAATAAAACTAAGTTTATTCATTTGCCAGGCAAAGAAACATAGTGAAAAATTGTCAAGGAAGAAAAGCCTAGGTTTTTAGTACTAGAAAGAGTGGGAATGGTGGTTAGTCTAATATGGGTTTGAAAACTAGCATTTTGAATAGGATAGAATGAGTTTGTTGATCTGTGTATAATTGGTGAAACAGGTCCCATTGTCATGACTAGTATTTTGTTTCGATATGTCCTAGGCAGGTGCTGCTATACATGGAAAACTTTCCTTTTATGAACTTCTAATCCTAGTTCCAAAGCTGATTAAATCTCTTCCGAATGTTCTGGACCAAACCAACCCTCTCAAAGGCCCCTGTTGGTGTGTGAGCCCTGGGGTTTGCAGTGAACAGTTGCAACTTCTAGAGTATTCACAGGAAACCCCTGAATCTACATATGTGGGGAACTGTGGTGCAGTATGTCCAGTTAGAATATAGCTTCCTTTAGCATATGCCAGCCTTCCCAGAGGATACAGAATTGTATGTATGAGGGCATTTGATAAGTATTATTTTTTTTAAGTTATACAAAAACTTGGGATATGTGTATGTTTCTAGATAAAGAGATTCTTTAAAAAGTTAATTTCTCTTTATCTTAATATTTAAATACTTTTACATTTTATTCTTCAGTGCACTCTTCAAGACTAACTCACATTCTCTTAGGATTTTCAGCTTCATGGAGAGTGGCAATTCATGAACTCTCACAAGGTCTGCTAGATAATTTTGGTCCTTATTGGAAGGCCTTGCTTTGGATACCCCCAAATCTTTGAATTTCTATTTGAAATGCATGGCACTCAACCACTTTTATTTTTTTGGAGAAAGATGTTTGTGTTACCTTGGATTGTCAGCACTGTTGTAGGTTGCTTTATTCTTATTTCTTGTTATCTAACTGAACAGTTAATTCACTGCCATTATAACTTGTAACCCATTTTGAGAGGGTTGCTATGCTTTTTGGCAAGGCCTATTTAAGCAATTTTATCTCTTTAAAGACAAATCAATTAAAATTAAAGATAATCTCAGCTGAGCTGTAGTTTTTTTTTTTTTTTTTTGCAGATCCAGGAAAGATGAGGAGAGGAAAAGCAAAATCCCTGAATGTACACAGTCTATCTCAGCAAACATGTTTGTGCTTGGAAAGAGATGTATTGATGACCTCTTGTCTATGAATGGTATATGAATGAATCCATGGAATTCTCCTTAGTAGCAGAGATTGAAGGTCTTTTAATATTTTGACCCTGATTTGGTCTTCGGGATCATATTATAACATTTCAATTATATCTTTTTTTTTTAATTTTTTTTTTTTAACGTTTATTTTTTTATTTTTGAGACAGAGAGAGACAGAGCATGAACAGGGGAGGGGCAGAGAGAGAGGGAGACACAGAATCTGAAAACAGGCTCCAGGCTCTGAGCTGTCAGCACAGAGCCGGACGCGGGGCTCGAACTCACGGAACGCGAGATCGTGACCTGAGCCGAAGTCGGCTGCTTAACTGACTGAGCCACCCAGGCGCCCCACATTTCAATTATATCTTGATTTATTTGCTTTCTAGTTGTGTTTTTGACATGTCTATTTTCTGGGGTCAAGGAGAATTGGCAGTGTGATTTTTAAAAGGATTTATTTATTTCAACAAATAAGTATGCAATGGTATTGGCATTCCAAAAACCACTAAGATATAAAATGTTACTCTTATAAATTCATAGTGCACAGTGGAGTTAAATATGCACTCAGGGGGCGCCTGGGTGGCTCAGTTGCTTTAGCATCCGACTTCGGCTCAGGTCATGATATCACAGTTTGTGAGTTTGAGCCCTGCCTCGGGTTCTGTGCTAACAATTCAGAGCCTGGAGCCTGCTTTGGATTCTGTGTCTCCCTCTCTCTCTGCCCCTCCCCCACTTGCACTCTGTCTCCCTCTCTCTCTCTCTCTCTCTCTCTCAAAAATAAATAAACCTTAAAAAAATTTTTTTAAAAATGCATTCAGAATGTCAACAAAAGGAAAGATTTTATTTTCTAGTAACTTTAAAATGCAGCAAATAAGCCCTGTATACTATAACCCTAATTAAACATAGTTTGTGATGTAAATAATAGCTTGAAACAGCAAGATTTCTGGTGACTGGATGATTGAATTCCACACTCTATAAGAAGCAAGAATTTCTGTGGACCATTTCATTCAGCCTTTTGCTTATGACTTACACTTGTCCGTATATGTCAAAGTAAGGGAGATCATCTTCTAATAGTTTGCTAAATAAATGAGATACTTCGTAAAACTGTTATGTGACTGACCTTTTCACAAGTGAAATAGGATCTACAAATTATTTGCCTCATTTTTATGAGAATGTGCATAGTGTTGCTATACAGAATCTGTGCAGTCTTTAGATTTAGAAGCTTATAGTTTCAGGAAATGTGACAAACAGGCAATTTTTTCTTTTTAAACTCATATGTACAATAGTAGCATATTCAAATTATAGGCTAGTTGTTTGGTATAACTGGGAGAAGAGGTCACCCTTGGTGTCAACTTGTCTAGCTATAGCATAACATTGTTGTGTTAGAAAAAACATACCATGTGCAGTCCTGATGTGTGCAAGCTCATCATGTTTTATCAGGTCAGGTAAAGCAATGGGACTCTAAGATGTTTGAGTCGGCAAGTGGTACCGTAGATGGGGGACCATGAGGTTAAAGAGTTGTAAATAATACAGTTTTTGTTAAAGATGCGGTTTCTTTAAAAAGCTAGAAAATAATTCATGTAACAATATCTTTTGGGAAAAATCTCTTTTCAGATGGTTTCATCTTTGTGAAGGATGCCTTTGTTTTTCAAAGTTAAAATTATATTTGCACTATACGGTATCCTTATTGCATCAGGATTCCTGAATCAAAAAAACTTAACATTTTTCATTATGCTGATTAAACATTAATATTCAATTGAGGAAACCAGTAGAAACAAAAATATTGGTCCTCAGACTATCCTCTGGGATTTAGAGGAGTTGAAAATATTTTTAGAAAGAGGCTGTTCAGGATAAAGGAAGATGTCATTTGGGTATAAGGCCTTCTTTTAGGAGAGAGGAGGTATTTGGGGAGGCACAATAGGAGGAGATTTCTCCCAGAGAAGTTGTATTCTGAAGTCATAGGTACTGTTTACATGAGAAGGAGTTGGAGAAAGGTCAACTTTTTCCCCTTAGTTTTCCTTTTCTTCCCCGTTGTTACTTTTCATCCTCATTTAGCCAAACCTTTACTTGTTCATCAGACATTTGTTTGTGTGCCTTCATTAGGTGTGTAGTAATTTTGCCCTTACCAATTTATTTATGCTCAGTTTTTGGAAGAGTTGTAGTCGAGATGACTGTCTTTTTAAAAACCAGCAGTAAGTTTTGTTTTCTTCTTTGTTTGTTATAGGTGCTCACAAAAGATGGGGAAAGGTTATTTTGCAGTACTTTTCTTTTAGTAGAACTCTCATTTATTTTTATTATACCATCTCTTATCCCCATGTCTCCTATCTGTTATCCTATCATCTATCCTATCTGTCTTGATTGAATTTCATATTTTTCTTTTGTTTATAATGGCCATGGGTCTTGGTTCTTATTTTTGATTCTCTGTCATGAATGCTTATATCCTATTTAAAACTTCTTTATAGAAGATTCTAAAGGTAATCTAAAAATTACTTAGATTCTCTTATTTGATTTTCCCTCCTCCTCAACATTTGACTACTTATGCATTTAAGTGTTTAGTAATTTTTAAAAACCATTTAAAATCATTTTTAAAATCATTAAAAAATCACTTTTTAAAAGTGAGTTTAATGAAGATAGAATTTTGTGACAGCTGTTAAGCTGATGGCAACATCCTTGATTTTCCAAATCAGGGTCGGAAATATAATTACTAAGTAATATTGTTTTCCTTAGATATTTGGGTGGTCATATCCATTGGGATAATCGACCATAGTCTTAACTTCATCCATTTAGAACAGCTAATATACCACAGAGCTTCATTGCTAACTTGGCTTGCTTTAATCCATTGAGACCATCTGTTCAGGCAGCGGGGTATAGCAGCCAGCACAGAGCGTGTGGAGTAGTAGTTTGAAATGTTTACTCTTCCACTTCCTTGCTGACATTGGCTAGATTATTTCTAGCATGAATTTATTGTCAGGAAGGTAGGGATGATGTTATCTGCCTTGTAAAATGATTGTGAAAGTTAACCATCTAGGTAAAAACCCTTGCATTCTGTTTGGTATAGTATATAGGTACTTAGTACCTTGGTATAATAGTAGTGACTGGTACTGTTTCTTACCTATTTGTGAACATTTTCTGTTTAAACTCAAATGATAGTGCTAATAGCTGAGATAATTTAATCATTATTTCCAATTAGGATTAGTGACACTTTCAAAGCTTTTGTTAAAATTAAAATATGGTCTTTATTTTTCTCTTGTTTCTAATTTAGTAACTACAAAAAAATATAAGGCTGGTCTTCCTTGATTTGTTCTAAATAAACACATACATGATGCTTCTTTTTTTGAGATTTTGTTATTTTCTAGAATTTTTCACTAGGATAGTGTGTAGTACCACATTGCTTTATTAAAGATTGGTGTTCGATTAATTGGACAGTGTTGAAATTAGATAACTAGATAAGCTTTATTTTCTGAGAAGTTGCTATTATTTTTCCCTTTGTCGTTAGTTTTAATATTTTGATCTTAAGGCCCTCTGAAATTCTCTATAGCAAGCATGACTGAAAGGTGATTTTTCTACCAGAAAGTAAGTAGCCTAAAATGATATATCACCATTTATAAGTTCAAAAATCTTATTGAAGCTACATATCCATCCTTCTTTCAGCTTTATACCTTATCCTTCTGGATTAAAAAGAAAATTTTTAAAATGTTTATTCATTTAGAGAGAACGCGAGTAGGGGAGGGGCAGAGAGAGAGGGAGACACAGACTTTGAAGCAGGCTCCAGGCTCTGAGCTGTCAGCACACAGCCCGAGGGTGGCTTGAACTCATGAACTACGAGATCATGACCTGAGCCGAAGTCGGACACTACACTGACTGAGCCACCTAGACACCCCTCCTTCTGGATTTTTAAAAGATTTGTCACCACCTTAGTAGTGCTCTGGGTAACTTGATTTTAATGGGATGTATATTTTATTGGCGACTTTCAAAGTAATTATCATGCACTATTGGATATTTAATTATTAAATTATAAAAATGATCACTTAAAATATGATTTTACATACCCAGTAAATTCCTATGGTTAGAAAATTCTCTCATGGTATTCTATTTATAATTAATATGCCAAGGAAAACTAATTAGAAGTATCTGAAGCCCCTAGCAAAATCTGTAATTAGACATGCGATTCATAATTAACTCTCTTCATTTTTGCCTTTCTCTGTTTGAATTAATCACTTATGTTCTTCCTTAGTGATACCTGTCTTTCTGTCCAAGATGCTGACTGTAGTTCAGAGATCACTGTTGGTGGCATTCTTATAAATTCCATGGTTTTATAGGAACTTTGTTTTTAATCTTTTTTAATAACATAAAAAATACTTGAATCATATGCTGTATAAATGATCACATTGAAGATTTTTGCCCACATTATCAAATTACACATTTATTTTATCAGAGGCTGAAGGCAAGAAAGAAATAGGCAATAGGCAGACTTGTTCATTTTTCCTATCTGGTACTTAATTAAGGGCCTAGATTTTTTTTTCACCAATCTAATTATTGTCTGTGTAGTTTTGACATTATACCTATTGGCCTTGGGTCATTGAATAGGGTTATCCATTATTTTGACAAAGAATTAACAGTACATCATAGATCTGCTATATGTTAGGCAGTACTCTAGGCTTTGGGCATAAAGAGGCAGGGGTGATATTCAGAGTATTTACCATTCACTACAACACAGGCACCAAGATGGCCATAGCACTGGATTCAGAGTCTTGAAGGACCCCTCCATCTTTTATACTATATCAGACTTTGATGCTTTTGTTGTTGAGTTTGGCGGTGGTGGTAAGACTGGGTGTGTAGTTAGGGACGGTGACTATTTACCAGATTATATTTCAGAAGCATTTTAGTATTTCATCCCTTAAGGTTGTACTAGTGTGTACCAGCTGAATAGTTCTGCCAGGGAGTGTTCAGTTCTTTGACTGTAAGAGTCAGAGTTAACCCAGTTTGAGAAGTACTTGGTGAAAGTATGTAGAGGGTGCATAGGGGAAGGATATTGCATGAAACTTTTTTGGGAAAACCAGTTAATGAGCAGAAATTTGCCATAGTCAGATTTGAGGAGGAGGTTCTAACCAAGCTGAGGGGAAAATAGCATTTGCAAAGACATAGGAGCCTGAGAGAGCATAATAGATTCAGAAATTAACAAGTAGGAGATGGAAGATGACGATGTTTTTCTCTGACCTTTGCTTTTTAAGCTGCATGAATATAAAGATCTCATTTGTAGCTTTGAAATTGCTCTATTTTTGGTAGAGAACTGCTAGATTATCTGCGTAGTTTCTTCAACTATATCTAAAGTATTTTAGGAATAGAGTAAGAAGGGAGAATAGGAATTTGTTATAGTTCAGGGCTATACTAAGCATTGATAGAGCCAGAGTGCAATTAAAACCTCTCTCTCGATTCACTGAGAGGCTTCTAATGAGCAAATACAAATTCAGACAGATTGAGGATGGTAGTTCTTTTAATGACATAAAACTGTTGCCTGTGAGGCTTTTTGGCTGGAATCTTGAAACTAATTTTGCTTAACAGCTATGGAGGCCTACAAATTCAGATGTGCAGAAAATGCAGTGAATTACTGGCCTGTCAGATTCCTGTTGCCTATCATCTTTTATCTCAGTAGCAGCCTTTGTTTCCAGACTGTCAGGAGCAAGTATGCGGACCCCTTCATGGTTGTATTTGTATATGCTTGAGTAATTCAATTCAGAGCTGTCTAAATATAGGAAATCGACAACAGTGAAATGATGTATCTTCTTACACTTGTATAATTTAGGGAATACACATATGGATATCTCTTCTCATTTCTGAGAGCTCTTGAAATACGTACGTCAAGCATTTGTAGTGGTGTAAGTTCTGCTTTTATTGCCAGAGTTGATGACTCACACCTCTGAGATACAATGAAGTCATATGGACAGCAGAGAGAATGTTTTCTCTATGACTGTTCAGTTTAGTGAATGATTTAAGTGCCGCTGCTGGCCAGGAATTGTGTGGAATACAAAGTGAAAGACAACTGGCATTTTTCTGGGTATCAAATTATGTGATTTTTCTCCCTCAAATTATATTTAGTAAAAATGATTGTCTTAATGGGTGTGTGTGTGTGTGTTCGCGCACACATGTGAATAGTGTTACAACAAAGCCTGCAATAAAGGTTTGACTTACTTTTCAATAGTTTGCTTCAAAGATGGTTTTGACATATGCTTTAAGTTTTTTGATGACTTCATTTAAAAAACATTTTTTTTTTTTAATGTTTATTGCCAAAGGAGAAAAAGAGACAGAACGTGAGTGGAGGAGGGGCAGAGAGAGAGACACAGGCACACAGAATCCGAATCAGGCTCCAGGCTCCGAGCTGTCAGCACAGAGCCCGACGCGGGGCTCGAACTCACAAACTGCTAGATCATGACCTGAGCCGAAGTCGGACACTCAACCGACTGAGCCACCCAGGCGCCCCTAATCTTTTTTTTTTTAAGTTTATTTACTTATTTTGAGAGAGCGAGTACCCGAGCAGAGGAGGGGGAGAGAGAGAGAGAGAGAGAGTGAGAGAGTGAGTGAGTGTGTCCCAAGCAGGCTCTGCACTGTCAGTGAAAAGCCTGATGTGTGCTCGAACTCAGGAACCATGAGATCATGACCTGAGCTGAAATCAAGAGTCAGGCACTTAACTGACTGAGCCACCCAGACGTCCTAGATGGCTTGATTTTAAAAATATTTTCAATTAATGTTACTTATTGTCTCCCTACTTACTATTACTCTGATAGTTAGAAAGGAGGAGTATTTTAAGTGAAATGTATATTATATCCCAATATTAATTCAACAGGTATTTAGAGAGCATCTACTAAGCTCTAGGCATGGAATAAACAGCATAGCAAAGGTTGCTATTCATAGAATAAAATTACTCAGAGGAAACAAAAATAATCAAAAAGTAAAAACTCTCAGCCCCTTTGGTGTGCTTAAATGTTATAAAAATAACAGATTAATTCTCAAATGCATGGAATTTATATTTGGTTTTGCAGAGTTTTGTTGTTGTTCACAAAAGTTTACCTGGAAACTGAAGCAGGAATGGACTATCTACTTTGAATTACTTTGATTACTTGAACCAGTATATACCATCTGTGGCTTTTGGTAGCCTATTCAATATCACAGGTGGCCCAGGTACCTTAGAAATTGAGGATATTCCTTGTCATCACTTGGCTAGAGGCAAATCTAGGGAAAAAAAAGATGGTGAGAATCCTTGCCATAACACATTGTCCCTTTTGTCCTTTATTCACTCCATTTCCACTTCCTGGAGTGCCCCCCTTTCCTCTCTGTCCTTAAACTTTTTTTTTTCTTAATTTGGAATCTTGTGAACATTTATTTATCTAGCTGCCAGAAGTTAGTGGTTTCTAGATGTAGGTTCTGTTTTATTTTACAGAATTTGATCTCCTAGGCAACTCTCATTATATTCACAATTCCCCACATTGTCTAATTTTAAGGTACTTACAGATGTAAAAACATTGCTTTAGGATAGGTGTTTAGCTTTTATAATTTAAGTTTATATCAAATTTATTATTGATAAAAGCAAGTGCTTGTTCCTTGAAACATTATCATCTTGCTCTGTGGTATGTATATATGTATGTATGTATGTATTTATTATTATTTTTTACGTTTATTCATTTTTGAGAGACAGAGACAGAGTGTGAGCAGGGGAGGGGCAGAGAGAGAGGGAGACACAGAATCTGAAGCAGGCTGCAGGCTCTGAGCTGTCAGCACAGAGCCTGATGCAGGGCTCGAACTCACAAACCACAAGATCATGACCTGAGCTGAAGTTGGACGCTTAAGCAACTGAGCCACCCAGGCGCCCAGCTCTGTGATCTTAAAATGTCTTTTTTTTTTTTTTAATTGTGGTAAAATATACATAACACAGAATTTACCATCTTAGACATTTTAAAGTGCACAGTTGATTGGTGTTACGTGCAATCGCAGCATTGTGTAACCAATCTTAAAAACTTTTTTTTAACGTCCTTCAACATCTTATTCAGAGGCTTTCCCAAAGGCTTACCTAAACATTTTCCTCAGAGATGACATTTTACTAGGAATTTCTAGTTACATCTTTGGGGATATTTATCTTTTTTACTTTGTTGTGTGTGTATCTGAACTATGTTCCTATTGGATTATAAGCTTTTTGAAGGTGTCATATTTGTTAAATTGGGCATGAAGGATGGGAGAATTTGGGTAGGTGGAGAAGGGAGGAGTTGCCCTTGGGAGAGAAACCGCATATAATGAGGTCTTCAGGACCAAAAAGACAAGGTGCTTTTTCAGGAATGTTAAGTAGATTGATTCATTTGCTTATTTTGGAAGGAGATGAAGCTGAGAAAATAGGATGCTGAGCTGGTCAAATATGAAGTTTATCAGTAGCCTACTTTGGTCAGTTGATTACTTGTGCATCGGAAGGGCTCAGTGGAGAGCTGGAGGAGAGTGTACTCACCCTTACTGTACCTCTCTTTTATTCTCAAATTACCCCACTAAAAGAAAAGGGGGCCAGTGGTGTGATAGAGTGTAAATCATATTGGATTCAGGAGGCAGTAGACCTGGAAGATTGGAATTTCTGGGCTTTAAGAAATTTAAGTCACTTTCTTTGTAAAATGATGGGGAGGAAAGATGGTCTTAGAGCTTCCTTCCAGTTCTAATATACTAGGACACCATGGCACACTTTCAATCTCTGGATTAGAGCCACCACTTAGACCTGTTTCACTCATTTATGAATTGTTTAGTTCAGAGGGCAGCAACTTTTTCTGTAAAACACGAGATAGTATTTTAAGTTTTGTGGCTACTGTCCGTTGCATATTGTTTTTTGTTTTTTTCACAACTTTTTTGAAACGTAAAAAGTGTTCTTAGCTCAAGGGCCAGACAGAAACAGGCATGGGCTGGATTTGGCCTCCCAGATGTCCTTTGACCCTTGATTTAGTTGATGGGGCTCCTTATTCTTTAAGGTTTTTAGAATTTAGAAACCAAGACCAGCTTGGTGATAGGGTATTCCATCAATTTTTATTGACTACTTATAGGTTATATTTTCTAAGGGTCAGGAAGCTAATATGTGTCAAGAATTCTCCATTCAGAGAGCCTGAATGACGCAGTCAGTTAAGGGTCTGTCCAGCTCTTGATTTCTGCTCAGGTCATAACCTAGTGTTTCTGGAGTTCGAGCCCCGCATCAGGCTCATTTCTGTCAGTGCAAAGCCTGCTTTGGATCCTCTTGTCCTCCTCTCTCTGTTCCTCCCTTGCTCGTTCTCTCTCTCTCTCAAAAATAAATTAAAAACATTAAAAAAAAAGAATTCTCCATTCTTTTTCTTGCAATCTTGGTAACCTTGTATTTCAGATTATGTCCTTTATTTCAAAATGCTTTGAAAACTCTCAGATGTCTGATATATTTTACTCATCTTTACTATCTGAATCCTGATTAACACACATATATTTCCTGTGTTACATCCTTAATGTCTAAAACTATTTTACTCATTTTTATTAAATAAAAATTTTTTATTTTTTAATTTTAATTTGATTTTCTTTGCCAATGTAGATAAACATTTTCATAATTTATGAGCCAGTTTTATTTAACCTTTCCTTTTACTTAAGCTTTGTAAGCATGTGCTATTGGTTTACTTTTATATTTCCAGATTTTTGAATTTTGTATTTTTTGTGAGAATAGAAAGTCATGATGGCGATATTATAGGGAGTGTAAACTTTTAAAAATGCATTTTCTTGGGGTGCCTGGGTGGCTCAGTCCATTGAGCATCTAACTTCGACTCAGGTCATGATCTCATGGTTCGTGGGTTTGAACCCCGTGTCAGGCTCTGGGCTGACAGCTCAGAGCCTGCAGCCTGCTTTGGATTTTGTGTCTCCCTCTCTCTCTGCCCCTCCCTGCTTGTGGTTGCTCTCTCTCTCTCTCTCTCAAAAATGAATAAACATTAAAAAAAGAAAAAGAAAAGAAAATGCCTTTTCTTTTGAAGATTTGAACAAGTGAAAGAAAATTATCTTTTTTGGATTGATCCTCCCCCATCTTCCTCCCTCATTAGTATAGTATATGTTCTTTTAAGTTTAATTAAAGGCAAAAGAAGTCTGGCAGAATTAAGATTCTTGACATTCTATAGACTTGTAAAGTACAACTTGAACACACAAGTTTAGTGAGTAAAAGGTCATGTTAGGGTTCTACTGAAAAAGTTAGGTTCTCTACTCAGATTTAGTTATATTGACCATGTCTTTTTCTTTTTTTTTTTTTTTTTCAGGTATTTGCCTGAAGTGGAACTTATGCTATAGACAATTCTTTGTGGATTTGTCTAAAACCTGAGATGAGATACTTTTTGAATGCACATGCCTTAATAAATTTTATAGTGAGAAAGAATTATTTTTGAAAAATTTAAGGTGGTGTCAAATGTCTTTTCTTCTGAGAGTTTAATAGGCAAATACAGTATTATTTATTATAAAGCTATATATATATAGCATGCTTACTTTAGTTTATAGGACATTTGATTGAAGGAAATGAAGCTGATTCTAGTGACTACAATAGTTTTGAGTGAATTTTTCCATTGTAATTCCAAAGAAATTTTTCCTTTATACTCAAAGATAGAGTTGGCACTGGCATTCTGACATACATTTGAGAATGATATTGACATTATAATTTGATATTCCTGAAGATAAAGCCTTAATTTGTTAAGTGATAGATTTCAACAACTAGTAACTTTTAATAAGTCAGTTATTAGGAGTTTTCTACCACTCTGCTTTCCTGGCCTTGATTATTTTCTGTAGTTCCCTCTGGGGGGCTTATGAAATAAGGACATTTCCTTTAATATGTTAAAAGTTGGTTTTGACAGAAAATTTCCATAGTAGAATTTTATTCTAAAGATAGGTTCATAGCCCTTTCTCTTTTGTTACATGTCTGGACTCCAGTTCTCTTCATCTCTTAATTTTTTCAGTGAACCATTATATGTTTGTCATCTGGTCTTTCCACCTTGAATCCAGCCGCTCTCTAAGTCATTCTTGTCACAGTTATGAGATTCCTTATACTAAAAGATGAATGTCAACGTGTCAGTCCGTGACTCAACAATCCTTTCAATATCTTTACATTGCTTAAAGGATATTTTAGAAACTCCTTTACAGAGTGGTATAATCTCTTTTTTTTTTTTTTAATTTTTTTAATGTTTATTTATTTCTGAGGCAGAGAGAGAGACAGAGCATGACTGGGGGAGGGTCAGAGAGAGAGGGAGACACAGAATCAGAAGCAGGCTCCAGGCTCTGAGCTGGCAGCAGAGCCCGACGCGGGGCTCGAACTCACAAACCGTGAGATCATGACGTGAGCCAAAGTCGGTCGCTCAACCGACTGAGCCACTCAGGCGCCCCCAGAGTGGTATAATCTCTTTACCCATTTTTCCTTCTCACTAATGCTGTAGGAATGTTTCAACTAATGTTTATTAATGAAAAATTTAAAAAAGTGTTTATTTATTTTGAGAGAGCAGAGAGAGAGCTCGAGCAGGGGAGGGGCAGAAAGAGAATCCAAAGCAGGCTCTGCGCGGTCATTGCAGAGCCTGATGTGGGGCTTGAACTCAAACCGTGAGATCATGACGTGAGGCAAAATCAACAGTCAGATGCTGAACCAACCCTGCCACCCAGGCGCCCATAATGTTTTTTAAAAGCTGGATTTATTGGGGCACTTGGGTGGCTCAGTCGGTTAAATGTCTGACTTCAGTTCAGGTCATGATCTTGTGGTTCGTGAGTTTGAGCCCTGCATCAGGCTCTGTGCTGACAGTTCAGAGCCTGGAGCCTGCTTTGGATTCCATGTCTCATTCTCTCTCTGCCTTTCCTCTGCTCGAGCTCTTTGTCTTTCTCTCTCTCTCTCTCAAATAAGTAAACATTAAAAAAAATTTTAAAAAATAAATAAAAACCAGATTTATTGAGAAATAATTTACATACAGGGGCGTGTGGGTCTCTTGCTCTCTCTGCCCCTTTCCTGCTTGCACTCTGTCCCTCTCTCTTTCAAAAATAAATAAACATTAAAAAAATTTTTTAAGAAATAAATTACATACCTTAAAATTCACCTATTTATTTAAAGTGTTTAATTCAGTGGGTTTTTTATTGTGGCTACAGAGTTGTACAGCCATCACCACAGTCTGATTTTAGAATATTTTCGTCACTCCAAAGAGACATTGGTACTCTTTAGCACTCATCACTCATTCTTCCCTCCTTTCAGTTTCTGTCAGCTACTGATCTCTATAGCTCTTCTGTCTCTATAGCTCTCCCTCTTCTGGACATTTCATATAAATGAAATTGTACAATATGTGATCTTTTGTGACTTATTTCTTTCACTTAGCATAAAGTTTTAAGGGTTCATCCATGTTTTTGCATGAATCGATACCTCATTACTTTTTATGGCTGAATGATATTCCATTGTGTTAGGTCAGGTGAGCCAAAGAGGGAGAGAGACCTGAACTTTCAGGTGTCAGGGTAGCTGATTAAAAACAATGATCCAAAATGAAAGTAACAGTTGAGCTTTTATTCACTTAACTGAGGTAGTATAAGTAAGAGGGTAAACCTCAGAAAGTGCAGGTCCCCCACTCAGGTGGGTCAGTATGGAGGTAGGAGGTAGATTGTCTCGCTACTGAGGGAGCACCAGACAAGAGGTTCCTGTAGTTTTATGGACCTTGGGCTGGTTCAAGAGTGAGGTGGAAGGTCTTGGGATGGAAAGGCACAGAGTGAGAGTAGAGAAAAAGTGTCTTCAGTGTTTCCTCCCTAATGAGAAGGCCTCAGCAGAGGTGAATGAGGAGAGGCCTCAGCTGAAGGCCATTGACAAACAGACTTCTGAATGAAGTCTAGCACCTGGGCTGGGAATGTAGCTCTGCTTACGAGCATGGTTAGCCAGGGAAGCCTGAGTTTTTGACTACAGCTCTCTTCAGAGACTGCAGTGCACTGGCTGTGTACCCGGTCTGGTGTGGGTATGGCAGCTCTCCCATGTGAGGCCTGCCAGGTAAAGCCTTTGTAATTGCTTATAGTCAGGCTGGAAAAGTTACACATAGAGTTTTTAAGTTTTTGATCAGGAGCCAGACTCCTCAATATGTATATACCATATTTAGCTTATCCATTCATCAATTGTTGGACATTTGGGTTGTTTACACATTCTGGGTATTCTAAGCTTTTTGCTATGAACGTTTGTGTGTAAGTTTTTGTATGTATGTAATTTAGTATCTTTTGGGTAGATACCTAAAAGTGTAATTTACTGGGTCATTTGGTAACTCCATGTTTAATAGTTTGAGGAACTCTTTTAAAGAGCCCGTATTAGTTTACATTCCCACCAGCAATGTATGGGGATTCCATTTTCTTCATATCCTCACCTACATTTGTTACTGTCTTTTTTTTTTTTTTTTTTTTAAGTTATAGCCATTGTAGTGAATGGGAAGTTGTTCCTCATTGTGGTTTTGATTTCTGTTTCCCCAATGAGTAATGCTGTTGAGTATCTTTTCATGTGTTTATTGTCCATTTATATGTCTTTTTTGAAGAAATGTGTATTCAAATCCTTTGCCAATTTATTGTAAGAGTTTTTTTTTATTTATATTCTGGATACAAGTCACTTATGAAATATATGATATACAAATTTTTTTCTCCCATTTTGTGAGTTGTCTTTTTACTTTCTTGATAGCGTCCTTTGAAGCACAAATGGTTCTTTTAATGTTTATTTATTTTGAGAGAGCATGAGAATGAGCAGGTGAGGGGCCGAGAGAGAGGGAGAGATAGAATCCCAAGCAGGCTCTGTGCCCCATGTGGGGCTTGATCCCTCGAACTGTGAGATCATGACCTAAAGTGAAATCAAGAGTGGGACACTTAACCAACTGAGCCACCCAGGTGCCCCTGCAGCACAAATGTTTTTAATTGTATCTATTTTTCTTTTGTTGTTTGTGCTTTTGCTATTGTATCTAAAAAACCATTGCCTGATTCAAGATCATGAAGATTTACTCGTATTTTCTTGTAAGTTTGAGCTTTTAAATTTAGGTCTATGATCCATTTTGAGTTAATTTTTATACATGGTTTGAGGTAGAGACTCAGCTTCATGCTTTTGCTTCAGATATCCACTTGTCCCAGAGCACTGAAGAATCTTGAAGAATATCAGTTGATCATAAATGTAAGGTTTGTTTCTGAACTTTAAATTCTATTCCAATGATTTATACATCTCTCATGACAGTAACTCATATTTTGATTATTGTAGTTTTGTAGTAAGTTTTGAAATCATGAAGTGTAAGTTCTCCAGTTTTGTTCTTCCTATTCAAGATTGTTTTGGCTCTTCTGGGTCCCTTGCATTTTCCTATGAATTTTGGGATCAGCTTGTCAATTTCTACCAGAACAGTCCAGCTGGGATTTTGATAGGGGTTGTGTTGAATCTGTGTTATGAATCTATAAATCAAGTTGGGGATTTTATAATAGTATGTTCTCCAATCTGTGAACATTGGAGGTCTTTCCATTTATTTAGGTGTTCTTTAATTTCTTTCAATGTTTTATAGTTTTTAGTGTATGTCTTCTATTTCTTTTGCTAAATTTGTTCCTAAGCCCCTTATTCTTTTTTTTTTTTTTTGATACTATTGTAAATGAAATTATTTTCTTTCATTTTTGGATTGTTCATTGCTAGTGTGTGGAAATATAATTAATTTTTGTATCATGCAACCTCACTGAATTTTTAATTCAACTAGCAGTTTTAATAGTCGTTAATATATTACTTGGAATTTTATATGTGTAAAATTATGTCATCCACAAATAGTGATAGTTTTATTTCTTCCTTTCCAATCTGGATGCCTTTTATGTCCTTTTCTTACCCGGTGCCCTGGCTAAAACCTTCAGCACAATGTTAAATAGAAATGGTAAGACTAGACATCTTTGTCTTGCTCCTGATCTTAGGGGGAAAGCATTCAATCTTTCAGCATTGTTGTTAGCTGTGGTTTTTTTGTAACTGTCCTTTATCAGGTTGAGGAAATTTCCTTTTATTCCTAGTTTATTGATTGTTTTTGTCATGAAGGTGTTAACATTTATTAAGACCTTTCAATATATGACACGCCCTATGCTAAGTGGTAGAATCAGATTGCTTGGTTTCAAAACTTGTGTGCTCAATCATTATCCATTAAATTCCCTCTACAAACTGTTGATTTATACATGTACCTTTGTCCATGCTAATTTCCTCCTCCTAAAATGCATGTTCCCTCTCTTATCCCATTACAAACCTACCATAGCGCTTTATACCTGCCACTGTCATAGTACTTTTTCAATGTGTTCTTATTGTTTACATATATTTCTCTTATTTTAGAATCTGTGCCTCTTGAAATCAGGGACTTTGCCATATTTGTCTTTGAATCTGCAGTGCATAGTGGAGAGTCAGGAAAGAAATGTGTCAGCAGAAGCCAAGGGATTCAAGAAGGGTGGAAGCAGTCAGCAATGTCCGATAATGCAGAGAGATGAAGTAAAATAAGGTTCACAAAATGATAACGGTTTCATCTTTCGTGATTTCAGCAAGAGTGGTTTTTGTTTTTTGTTTTTTGTTTTTTGTTTTTTGTTTTTTGTTTTTTGT